>NC_083440.1:31685597-31995385 GCF_020745735.1 Hemiscyllium ocellatum | reverse complement strand
AAAAATTGAATTTAGACCTGCAGTCTGTATTGAATGCGTGCAGTTCGTTTCATTGAATGAATGCGTTTTGCTCGTGGTATTGAATGAATGGCCGGTGCACCACTCATTGAATTTAGACGTGCAGTGTATTTCATTGAATACAGGTTTTCTGTTTGGTTCACGAAGGAAACGTGATTTATTTTATTGTATCGATTGATACTGATTGATTCATTGACTAAAGGATGGCAGTTTGAATCAATGATTGAATGAATGCAGTTGCTTTCATTGAATGAAAGTGTAAAGCTTGAGTCAACGAGAAAAGCTGTTTATATTAATTGAACAAGTGAAGTCTGTTTCATTTAATGAACGCATGCAGTTTGTATCATTCAATGAACGCGTGCAGTTTCCTTCATTGAATGAATGGCAAAAGCTAGATTCATTGGAACAGGACTTGCCATATTTCTCATCGAATGAATGTTTGCAGTTTGATTCATTAATAGAATGAACGCAGTTAAATTCACTCCATAAATAAAGTGATGTTAGTACACTTAAATCAATGAATTCCATTTGATTCTTTGAATCAATGATTGAAATATGAATCAAAGAATGAATGCAGCTTGATTCATAGAATTAAAGCGTTAAGCTCGAGGTATTGAATGAAAAAGAAAAGTTCTACTCATTGAACGAACACGTGCAGTTTCCTCCATGGAGGAAATGTTTGCCGTTTCTTTGATTGAATCAATGCGTTAGGCTTGTGTCATTAAACGAATGAGTGAACCTTTACTGATTGCAGTCTATTGCATTGAATGACCGAGTGCAGGAGGATTCACTCAATAAGTCAATTACGTTTGTTCGATTGAAACAAGGAAAGAGGTTTGATTCGTTGAATCAATTCATGATTTAATGAATGCAGTTTGTATAATTGAATGAAAGCGTTGTGCTTGTCACTTTGAATGAATGAGAGAAGCTCTATACTCATTAAATTAACAGGTGCAGTTTAGTTCATGGATTGAATGTGTGCAGTTTGATTGAGGCAATGTGTGAAGCCTGTGACATTGAACGAATGAGAATAACTCTACTCATTGAATTGACAAGTGCAGCCTATTTCATTGAATGAAAGTGTGCAGTTTGAATCACTAACTGTGTGAGTTAGGTTTGTTCCATTGAAACAAGAAATAAGATTTGATTCATGGAATCAGTGATTGTAGTTTGATGCAAAGATTCAATGAATGCAGCACACATTCAATCCATGAACCAAACTGCACCTGTTAAGTATAGAGCTTCTCTCATTCATTTAAAGTGTCAAGCACAACGCTTTCATTCAAATATACAAACTGCATTCATTAAATCATTGAATTGATTCAATGAATCACACCATATTCCTTGTTTCAATCGAACAAACATTTGTTGATTCAAATTTTTAGTGAGTCTACTGCACTCGTTCTTTCAATGAAACAGACTGCACATGTAGAGGTACTCTCGTTGGATCAATGCCTCAAACTTAACGCATTGATTCAATCAAACATATTGAACAAATTTAGCCCATGAAGCAAACAACACTTGTCAATTCAATGAATACAGATACTCTCACTCATTCAATGTCGCGTTCATTCAATGCACACTGCACCCATTCATTCAATGAAAGAAGCTGCACTTGTCAATGAGCTACTCTCATTCATTCCAAGCCATAGGTTTCACGCGTTGTCTCTGTCAAACTGCGCACCTTCACTCCATGAACCAAACTGGCCGCCTTAATTCAAATAGAAGAGCTTCTCTGATTCATTCAATATGTCAAGCTCACCGTTTTCATTGAATGAAACAAACTGCATTCATTGAATAATTGAATCAAAATGCAATCATTCATTCAACGAACCAAACCACAATCCTTGTTTCAATGGAACAAACGTAACTGACTTATTCAGTGAATCCTCCTGCACTTGTTCATTCAATGGAACAGAGTGAAATCAGTAAAGGTTCTCTCATTCGTTTAATGACACAAGCCTAACGCATTGATTCATTCATAGAAACAGCAAAACATTTGCTCCACGGAGGAAACTGGACGTGTTCGTTCAATGAGTAGAACTTTTCTTTTTCATTCAATGTTTGCTTCATGGGCTAAATTTGTTCAATATGTTTGATTGAATCAATGCGTTAAGTTTGAGGCATTGATCCAACGAGAATACCTCTACATGTGCAGTCTGTTTCATTGAAAGAACGAGTGCAGTAGGACTTACTAAAAATTTGAATCAACAAATGTTTGTTCGATTGAAACAAGGAATATGGTGTGATTCATTGAATCAATTCAATGATTTAATGAATGCAGTTTGTATAATTGAATGAAAGCATTGTGCTTGACACTTTGAATGAATGAGAGGAGCTCCATACTCATTGAATTAACAGGTGCAGTTTGGTTTATGGATTGAATGTGTGCAATTTGATTGAGACAATGTGTGAAGCTTGTGACATTGAACGAATGAGAGTAACTCAACTCATTGGATTGACAATTGCAGCCTATTTCATTGAATGAAAGTGTGCAGTTTGAATCACTAACTGTGTGAGTTAGGTTTGTTCCATTGAAACAAGAAATAAGGTTTGATTCATTGAATCAGTGATTGTAGTTTGATGCCATGATTCAATGAATGCAGCTTGTTTCATTGAGTGAAAGCGATAAGCTTGACACATTGAATGAATGAACGAAGATCTAAAAATTGAATTTAGACCTGCAGTCTGTGTTGAATGCGTGCAGTTCGTTTCATTGAATGAATGCGTTTTGCTCGTGGTATTGAATGAATGGCCGGTGCTCCACTCATTGAATTAAGACGTGCAGTGTATTTCATTGAATACAGGTTTTCTGTTTTGTTCACGAAGGAAACGTGATTTATTTTAATGTGTCGATTGATACTGATTGATTCATTGACTAAAGGATGGCAGTTTGAATCAATGATTGAATGAATGCAGTTGCTTTCATTGAATGAAAGTGTAAAGCTTGAGTCAACGAGAAAAGCTGTTTATATTAAATGAACAAGTGAAGTCTGTTTCATTTAATGAACGCATGCAGTTTGTATCATTCAATGAACGCGTGCAGTTTCCTTCATTGAATGAATGGCAATAGCTAGATTCATTGGAACAGGACTTGCCATGTTTCTCATCGAATGAATGTTTGCAGTTTGATTCATTAATAGAATGAACGCAGTTAAATTCACTCCATAAATAAAGTGATGTTAGTACACTTAAATCAATGAATTCCATTTGATTCTTTGAATCAATGATTGAAATATGAATCAAAGAATGAATGCAGCTTGATTCATAGAATTCAAGCGTTATGCTCGAGGTATTGAATGAAAAAGAAAAGTTCTACTCATTGAACGAACACGTGCAGTTTCCTCCATGGAGGAAATGTTTGCCGTTTCTTTGATTGAATCAATGCGTTAGGCTTGTGTCATTAAACGAATGAGTGAACCTTTACTGATTGCAGTCTGTTGCATTGAATGACCGAGTGCAGGAGGATTCACTCAATAAGTCAATTACGTTTGTTCGATTGAAACAAGGAAAGAGGTTTGATTCGTTGAATCAATTCATGATTTAATGAATGCAGTTTGTATAATTGAATGAAAGCGTTGTGCTTGTCACTTTGAATGAATGAGAGAAGCTCTATACTCATTAAATTAACAGGTGCAGTTTAGTTCATGGATTGAATGTGTGCAGTTTGATTGAGACAATGTGTGAAGCCTGTGACATTGAACGAATGAGAATAACTCTCCTCATTGAATTGACAAGTGCAGCCTATTTCATTGAATGAAAGTGTGCAGTTTGAATCACTAACTGTGTGAGTTAGGTTTGTTCCATTGAAACAAGAAATAAGGTTTGATTCATTGAATCAGTGATTGTAGTTTGATGCCATGATTCAATGAATGCAGCTTGTTTCATTGAGTGAAAGCGATAAGCTTGACCATTGAATGAATGAACGAAGATCTAAAAATTGAATTTAGACCTGCAGTCTGTATTGAATGCGTGCAGTTCGTTTCATTGAATGAATGCGTTTTGCTCGTGGTATTGAATGAATGGCCGGTGCTCCACTCATTGAATTTAGACGTGCAGTGTATTTCATTGAATACAGGTTTTCTGTTTGGTTCACGAAGGAAACGTGATTTATTTTATTGTATCGATTGATACTGATTGATTCATTGACTAAAGGATGGCAGTTTGAATCAATGATTGAATGAATGCAGTTGCTTTCATTGAATGAAAGTGTAAAGCTTGAGTCAACGAGAAAAGCTGTTTATATTAAATGAACAAGTGAAGTCTGTTTCATTTAATGAACGCATGCAGTTTGTATCATTCAATGAACGCGTGCAGTTTCCTTCATTGAATGAATGGCAATAGCTAGATTCATTGGAACAGGACTTGCCATGTTTCTCATCGAATGAATGTTTGCAGTTTGATTCATTAATAGAATGAACGCAGTTAAATTCACTCCATAAATAAAGTGATGTTAGTACACTTAAATCAATGAATTCCATTTGATTCTTTGAATCAATGATTGAAATATGAATCAAAGAATGAATGCAGCTTGATTCATAGAATTAAAGCGTTAAGCTCGAGGTATTGAATGAAAAAGAAAAGTTCTACTCATTGAACGAACACGTGCAGTTTCCTCCATGGAGGAAATGTTTGCCGTTTCTTTGATTGAATCAATGCGTTAGGCTTGTGTCATTAAACGAATGAGTGAACCTTTACTGATTGCAGTCTATTGCATTGAATGACCGAGTGCAGGAGGATTCACTCAATAAGTCAATTACGTTTGTTCGATTGAAACAAGGAAAGAGGTTTGATTCGTTGAATCAATTCATGATTTAATGAATGCAGTTTGTATAATTGAATGAAAGCGTTGTGCTTGTCACTTTGAATGAATGAGAGAAGCTCTATACTCATTAAATTAACAGGTGCAGTTTAGTTCATGGATTGAATGTGTGCAGTTTGATTGAGGCAATGTGTGAAGCCTGTGACATTGAACGAATGAGAATAACTCTACTCATTGAATTGACAAGTGCAGCCTATTTCATTGAATGAAAGTGTGCAGTTTGAATCACTAACTGTGTGAGTTAGGTTTGTTCCATTGAAACAAGAAATAAGATTTGATTCATTGAATCAGTGATTGTAGTTTGATGCAAAGATTCAATGAATGCAGCACACATTCAATCCATGAACCAAACTGCACCTGTTAAGTATAGAGCTTCTCTCATTCATTTAAAGTGTCAAGCACAACGCTTTCATTCAATTATACAAACTGCATTCATTAAATCATTGAATTGATTCAATGAATCACACCATATTCCTTGTTTCAATCGAACAAACATTTGTTGATTCAAATTTTTAGTGAGTCTACTGCACTCGTTCTTTCAATGAAACAGACTGCACATGTAGAGGTACTCTCGTTGGATCAATGCCTCAAACTTAACGCATTGATTCAATCAAACATATTGAACAAATTTAGCCCATGAAGCAAACAACACTTGTCAATTCAATGAATACAGATACTCTCACTCATTCAATGTCGCGTTCATTCAATGCACACTGCACCCATTCATTCAATGAAAGAAGCTGCACTTGTCAATGAGCTACTCTCATTCATTCCAAGCCATAGGTTTCACGCGTTGTCTCTGTCAAACTGCGCACCTTCACTCCATGAACCAAACTGGCCGCCTAAATTCAAATAGAAGAGCTTCTCTGATTCATTCAATATGTCAAGCTCACCGTTTTCATTGAATGAAACAAACTGCATTCATTGAATAATTGAATCAAAATGCAATCATTCATTCAACGAACCAAACCACAATCCTTGTTTCAATGGAACAAACGTAACTGACTTATTCAGTGAATCCTCCTGCACTTGTTCATTCAATGGAACAGAGTGAAATCAGTAAAGGTTCTCTCATTCGTTTAATGACACAAGCCTAACGCATTGATTCATTCAAAGAAACAGCAAAACAGTTGCTCCACGGAGGAAACTGGACGTGTTCGTTCAATGAGTAGAACTTTTCTTTTTCATTCAATGTTTGCTTCATGGGCTAAATTTGTTCAATATGTTTGATTGAATCAATGCGTTAAGTTTGAGGCATTGATCCAACGAGAGTACCTCTACATGTGCAGTCTGTTTCATTGAAAGAACGAGTGCAGTAGGACTTACTAAAAATTTGAATCAACAAATGTTTGTTCGATTGAAACAAGGAATATGGTGTGATTCATTGAATCAATTCAATGATTTAATGAATGCAGTTTGTATAATTGAATGAAAGCATTGTGCTTGACACTTTGAATGAATGAGAGGAGCGCCATACTCATTGAATTAACAGGTGCAGTTTGGTTTATGGATTGAATGTGTGCAATTTGATTGAGACAATGTGTGAAGCTTGTGACATTGAACGAATGAGAGTAACTCAACTCATTGGATTGACAATTGCAGCCTATTTCATTGAATGAAAGTGTGCAGTTTGAATCACTAACTGTGTGAGTTAGGTTTGTTCCATTGAAACAAGAAATAAGGTTTGATTCATTGAATCAGTGATTGTAGTTTGATGCCATGATTCAATGAATGCAGCTTGTTTCATTGAGTGAAAGCGATAAGCTTGACCCATTGAATGAATGAATGAAGATCTAAAAATTGAATTTAGACCTGCAGTCTGTATTGAATGCGTGCAGTTCGTTTCATTGAATGAATGCGTTTTGCTCGTGGTATTGAATGAATGGCCGGTGCTCCACTCATTGAATTAAGACGTGCAGTGTATTTCATTGAATA
This sequence comes from Hemiscyllium ocellatum, assembly GCF_020745735.1. Taxonomy (NCBI): domain Eukaryota; kingdom Metazoa; phylum Chordata; class Chondrichthyes; order Orectolobiformes; family Hemiscylliidae; genus Hemiscyllium; species Hemiscyllium ocellatum. The sequence goes on along the minus strand of NC_083440.1, from coordinate 31,988,610 downwards.
CAGGTTTTCTGTTTTGTTCACGAAGGAAACGTGATTTATTTTATTGTGTCGATTGATACTGATTGATTCATTGACTAAAGGATGGCAGTTTGAATCAATGATTGAATGAATGCATGAAAGTGTAAAGCTTGAGTCAACGAGAAAAGCTGTTTATATTAAATGAACAAGTGAAGTCTGTTTCATTTAATGAACGCATGCAGTTTGTATCATTCAATGAACGCGTGCAGTTTCCTTCATTGAATGAAGGGCAAAAGCTAGATTCATTGGAACAGGACTTGCCATGTTTCTCATCGAATGAATGTTTGCAGTTTGATTCATTAATAGAATGAACGCAGTTAAATTCACTCCATAAATAAAGTGATGTTAGTACACTTAAATCAATGAATTCCATTTGATTCTTTGAATCAATGATTGAAATATGAATCAAAGAATGAATGCAGCTTGATTCATAGAATTGAAGCTCGAGGTATTGAATGAAAAAGAAAAGTTCTACTCATTGAACGAACACGTGCAGTTTCCTCCATGGAGGAAATGTTTGCCGTTTCTTTGATTGAATCAATGCGTTAGGCTTGTGTCATTAAACGAATGAGTGAACCTTTACTGATTGCAGTCTGTTGCATTGAATGACCGAGTGCAGGAGGATTCACTCAATAAGTCAATTACGTTTGTTCGATTGAAACAAGGAAAGAGGTTTGATTCGTTGAATCAATTCATGATTTAATGAATGCAGTTTGTATAATTGAATGAAAGCGTTGTGCTTGTCACTTTGAATGAATGAGAGAAGCTCTATACTCATTAAATTAACAGGTGCAGTTTAGTTCATGGATTGAATGTGTGCAGTTTGATTGAGACAATGTGTGAAGCCTGTGACATTGAACGAATGAGAATAACTCTACTCATTGAATTGACAAGTGCAGCCTATTTCATTGTATGAAAGTGTGCAGTTTGAATCACTAACTGTGTGAGTTAGGTTTGTTCCATTGAAACAAGAAATAAGATTTGATTCATTGAATCAGTGATTGTAGTTTGATGCAAAGATTCAATGAATGCAGCACACATTCAATCCATGAACCAAACTGCACCTGTTAAGTATAGAGCTTCTCTCATTCATTTAAAGTGTCAAGCACAACGCTTTCATTCAAATATACAAACTGCATTCATTAAATCATTGAATTGATTCAATGAATCACACCATATTCCTTGTTTCAATCGAACAAACATTTGTTGATTCAAATTTTTAGTGAGTCTACTGCACTCGTTCTTTCAATGAAACAGACTGCACATGTAGAGGTACCTCGTTGGATCAATGCCTCAAACTTAACGCATTGATTCAATCAAACATATTGAACAAATTTAGCCCATGAAGCAAACAACACTTGTCAATTCAATGAATACAGATACTCTCACTCATTCAATGTCGCGTTCATTCAATGCACACTGCACCCTTTCATTCAATGAAAGAAGCTGCACTTGTCAATGAGCTACTCTCATTCATTCCAAGCCATAGGTTTCACGCGTTGTCTCTGTCAAACTGCGCACCTTCACTCCATGAACCAAACTGGCCGCCTTAATTCAAATAGAAGAGCTTCTCTGATTCATTCAATATGTCAAGCTCACCGTTTTCATTGAATGAAACAAACTGCATTCATTGAATAATTGAATCAAAATGCAATCATTCATTCAACGAACCAAACCACAATCCTTGTTTCAATGGAACAAACGTAACTGACTTATTCAGTGAATCCTCCTGCACTTGTTCATTCAATGGAACAGAGTGAAATCAGTAAAGGTTCTCTCATTCGTTTAATGACACAAGCCTAACGCATTGATTCATTCAAAGAAACTGCAAAACATTTGCTCCACGGAGGAAACTGGACGTGTTCGTTCAATGAGTAGAACTTTTCTTTTTCATTCAATGTTTGCTTCATGGGCTAAATTTGTTCAATATGTTTGATTGAATCAATGCGTTAAGTTTGAGGCATTGATCCAACGAGAGTACATGTGCAGTCTGTTTCATTGAAAGAACGAGTGCAGTAGGACTTACTAAAAATTTGAATCAACAAATGTTTGTTCGATTGAAACAAGGAATATGGTGTGATTCATTGAATCAATTCAATGATTTAATGAATGCAGTTTGTATAATTGAATGAAAGCATTGTGCTTGACACTTTGAATGAATGAGAGGAGCTCCATACTCATTGAATTAACAGGTGCAGTTTGGTTTATGGATTGAATGTGTGCAATTTGATTGAGACAATGTGTGAAGCTTGTGACATTGAACGAATGAGAGTAACTCAACTCATTGGATTGACAATTGCAGCCTATTTCATTGAATGAAAGTGTGCAGTTTGAATCACTAACTGTGTGAGTTAGGTTTGTTCCATTGAAACAAGAAATAAGGTTTGATTCATTGAATCAGTGATTGTAGTTTGATGCCATGATTCAATGAATGCAGCTTGTTTCATTGAGTGAAAGCGATAAGCTTGACCCATTGAATGAATGAATGAAGATCTAAAAATTGAATTTAGACCTGCAGTCTGTATTGAATGCGTGCAGTTCGTTTCATTGAATGAATGCGTTTTGCTCGTGGTATTGAATGAATGGCCGGTGCTCCACTCATTGAATTAAGACGTGCAGTGTATTTCATTGAATACAGGTTTTCTGTTTTGTTCACGAAGGAAACGTGATTTATTTTATTGTGTCGATTGATACTGATTGATTCATTGACTAAAGGATGGCAGTTTGAATCAATGATTGAATGAATGCAGTTGCTTTCATTGAATGAAAGTGTAAAGCTTGAGTCAACGAGAAAAGCTGTTTATATTAAATGAACAAGTGAAGTCTGTTTCATTTAATGAACGCATGCAGTTTGTATCATTCAATGAACGCGTGCAGTTTCCTTCATTGAATGAATGGCAAAAGCTAGATTCATTGGAACAGGACTTGCCATGTTTCTCATCGAATGAATGTTTGCAGTTTGATTCATTAATAGAATGAACGCAGTTAAATTCACTCCATAAATAAAGTGATGTTAGTACAGTTAAATCAATGAATTCCATTTGATTCTTTGAATCAATGATTGAAATATGAATCAAAGAATGAATGCAGCTTGATTCATAGAATTAAAGCGTTAAGCTCGAGGTATTGAATGAAAAAGAAAAGTTCTACTCATTGAACGAACACGTGCAGTTTCCTCCATGGTCTGCCGTTTCTTTGATTGAATCAATGCGTTAGGCTTGTGTCATTAAACGAATGAGTGAACCTTTACTGATTGCAGTCTGTTGCATTGAATGACCGAGTGCAGGAGGATTCACTCAATAAGTCAATTACGTTTGTTCGATTGAAACAAGGAAAGAGGTTTGATTCGTTGAATCAATTCATGATTTAATGAATGCAGTTTGTATAATTGAATGAAAGCGTTGTGCTTGTCACTTTGAATGAATGAGAGAAGCTCTATACTCATTAAATTAACAGGTGCAGTTTAGTTCATGGATTGAATGTGTGCAGTTTGATTGAGACAATGTGTGAAGCCTGTGACATTGAACGAATGAGAATAACTCTACTCATTGAATTGACAAGTGCAGCCTATTTCATTGAATGAAAGTGTGCAGTTTGAATCACTAACTGTGTGAGTTAGGTTTGTTCCATTGAAACAAGAAATAAGATTTGATTCATTGAATCAGTGATTGTAGTTTGATGCAAAGATTCAATGAATGCAGCACACATTCAATCCATGAACCAAACTGCACCTGTTAAGTATAGAGCTTCTCTCATTCATTTAAAGTGTCAAGCACAACGCTTTCATTCAATTATACAAACTGCATTCATTAAATCATTGAATTGATTCAATGAATCACACCATATTCCTTGTTTCAATCGAACAAACATTTGTTGATTCAAATTTTTAGTGAGTCTACTGCACTCGTTCTTTCAATGAAACAGACTGCACATGTAGAGGTACTCTCGTTGGATCAATGCCTCAAACTTAACGCATTGATTCAATCAAACATTGAACAAATTTAGCCCATGAAGCAAACAACACTTGTCAATTCAATGAATACAGATACTCTCACTCATTCAATGTCGCGTTCATTCAATGCACACTGCACCCATTCATTCAATGAAAGAAGCTGCACTTGTCAATGAGCTACTCTCATTCATTCCAAGCCATAGGTTTCACGCGTTGTCTCTGTCAAACTGCGCACCTTCACTCCATGAACCAAACTGGCCGCCTTAATTCAAATAGAAGAGCTTCTCTGATTCATTCAATATGTCAAGCTCACCGTTTTCATTGAATGAAACAAACTGCATTCATTGAATAATTGAATCAAAATGCAATCATTCATTCAACGAACCAAACCACAATCCTTGTTTCAATGGAACAAACGTAACTGACTTATTCAGTGAATCCTCCTGCACTTGTTCATTCAATGGAACAGAGTGAAATCAGTAAAGGTTCTCTCATTCGTTTAATGACACAAGCCTAACGCATTGATTCATTCAAAGAAACTGCAAACATTTGCTCCACGGAGGAAACTGGACGTGTTCGTTCAATGAGTAGAACTTTTCTTTTTCATTCAATGTTTGCTTCATGGGCTAAATTTGTTCAATATGTTTGATTGAATCAATGCGTTAAGTTTGAGGCATTGATCCAACGAGAGTACCTCTACATGTGCAGTCTGTTTCATTGAAAGAACGAGTGCAGTAGGACTTACTAAAAATTTGAATCAACAAATGTTTGTTCGATTGAAACAAGGAATATGGTGTGATTCATTGAATCAATTCAATGATTTAATGAATGCAGTTTGTATAATTGAATGAAAGCATTGTGCTTGACACTTTGAATGAATGAGAGGAGCTCCATACTCATTGAATTAACAGGTGCAGTTTGGTTTATGGATTGAATGTGTGCAATTTGATTGAGACAATGTGTGAAGCTTGTGACATTGAACGAATGAGAGTAACTCAACTCATTGGATTGACAATTGCAGCCTATTTCATTGAATGAAAGTGTGCAGTTTGAATCACTAACTGTGTGAGTTAGGTTTGTTCCATTGAAACAAGAAATAAGGTTTGATTCATTGAATCAGTGATTGTAGTTTGATGCCATGATTCAATGAATTCATGGCTTGTTTCATTGAGTGTAAGCGATAAGCTTGACCCATTGAATGAATGAATGAAGATCTAAAAATTGAATTTAGACCTGCAGTCTGTATTGAATGCGTGCAGTTCGTTTCATTGAATGAATGCGTTTTGCTCGTGGTATTGAATGAATGGCCGGTGCACCACTCATTGAATTAAGACGTGCAGTGTATTTCATTGAATACAGGTTTTCTGTTTTGTTCACGAAGGAAACGTGATTTATTCTATTGTGTCGATTGATACTGATTGATTCATTGACTAAAGGATGGCAGTTTGAATCAATGATTGAATGAATGCAGTTGCTTTCATTGAATGAAAGTGTAAAGCTTGAGTCAACGAGAAAAGCTGTTTATATTAAATGAACAAGTGAAGTCTGTTTCATTTAATGAACGCATGCAGTTTGTATCATTCAATGAACGCGTGCAGTTTCCTTCATTGAATGAATGGCAAAAGCTAGATTCATTGGAACAGGACTTGCCATGTTTCTCATCGAATGAATGTTTGCAGTTTGATTCATTAATAGAATGAACGCAGTTAAATTCACTTCATAAATAAAGTGATGTTAGTACACTTAAATCAATGAATTCCATTTGATTCTTTGAATCAATGATTGAAATATGAATCAAAGAATGAATGCAGCTTGATTCATAGAATTAAAGCGTTAAGCTCGAGGTATTGAATGAAAAAGAAAAGTTCTACTCATTGAACGAACACGTGCAGTTTCCTCCATGGAGGAAATGTTTGCCGTTTCTTTGATTGAATCAATGCGTTAGGCTTGTGTCATTAAACGAATGAGTGAACCTTTACTGATTGCAGTCTGCTGCATTGAATGACCGAGTGCAGGAGGATTCACTCAATAAGTCAATTACGTTTGTTTGTTTGAAACAAGGAAAGAAGTTTGATTCGTTGAATCAATTCATGATTTAATGAATGCAGTTTGTATAATTGAATGAAAGCGTTGTGCTTGTCACTTTGAATGAATGAGAGAAGCTCTATACTCATTAAATTAACAGGTGCAGTTTAGTTCATGGATTGAATGTGTGCAGTTTGATTGAGACAATGTGTGAAGCCTGTGACATTGAACGAATGAGAATAACTCTACTCATTGAATTGACAAGTGCAGCCTATTTCATTGAATGAAAGTGTGCAGTTTGAATCACTAACTGTGTGAGTTAGGTTTGTTCCATTGAAACAAGAAATAAGATTTGATTCATGGAATCAGTGATTGTAGTTTGATGCAAAGATTCAATGAATGCAGCACACATTCAATCCATGAACCAAACTGCACCTGTTAAGTATAGAGCTTCTCTCATTCATTTAAAGTGTCAAGCACAACGCTTTCATTCAATTATACAAACTGCATTCATTAAATCATTGAATTGATTCAATGAATCACACCATATTCCTTGTTTCAATCGAACCAACATTTGTTGATTCAAATTTTTAGTGAGTCTACTGCACTCGTTCTTTCAATGAAACAGACTGCACATGTAGAGGTACTCTCGTTGGATCAATGCCTCAAACTTAACGCATTGATTCAATCAAACATATTGAACAAATTTAGCCCATGAAGCAAACAACACTTGTCAATTCAATGAATACAGATACTCTCACTCATTCAATGTCGCGTTCATTCAATGCACACTGCACCCATTCATTCAATGAAAGAAGCTGCACTTGTCAATGAGCTACTCTCATTCATTCCAAGCCACAGGTTTCACGCGTTGTCTCTGTCAAACTGCGCACCTTCACTCCATGAACCAAACTGGCCGCCTTAATTCAAATAGAAGAGCTTCTCTGATTCATTCAATATGTCAAGCTCACCATTTTCATTGAATGAAACAAACTGCATTCATTGAATAATTGAATCAAAATGCAATCATTCATTCAACGAACCAAACCACAATCCTTGTTTCAATGGAACAAACGTAACTGACTTATTCAGTGAATCCTCCTGCACTTGTTCATTCAATGGAACAGAGTGAAATCAGTAAAGGTTCTCTCATTCGTTTAATGACACAAGCCTAACGCATTGATTCATTCAAAGAAACTGCAAAACATTTGCTCCACGGAGGAAACTGGACGTGGTCGTTCAATGAGTAGAACTTTTCTTTTTCATTCAATGTTTGCTTCATGGGCTAAATTTGTTCAATATGTTTGATTGAATCAATGCGTTAAGTTTGAGGCATTGATCCAACGAGAGTACCTCTACATGTGCAGTCTGTTTCATTGAAAGAACGAGTGCAGTAGGACTTACTAAAAATTTGAATCAACAAATGTTTGTTCGATTGAAACAAGGAATATGGTGTGATTCATTGAATCAATTCAATGATTTAATGAATGCAGTTTGTATAATTGAATGAAAGCATTGTGCTTGACACTTTGAATGAATGAGAGGAGCTCCATACTCATTGAATTAACAGGTGCAGTTTGGTTTATGGATTGAATGTGTGCAATTTGATTGAGACAATGTGTGAAGCTTGTGACATTGAACGAATGAGAGTAACTCAACTCATTGGATTGACAATTGCAGCCTATTTCATTGAATGAAAGTGTGCAGTTTGAATCACTAACTGTGTGAGTTAGGTTTGTTCCATTGAAACAAGAAATAAGGTTTGATTCATTGAATCAGTGAATGTAGGTTGATGCCATGATTCAATGAATGCAGCTTGTTTCATTGAGTGAAAGCGATAAGCTTGATCCATTGAATTAATGAACGAAGATCTAAAAATTGAATTTAGACCTGCAGTCTGTATTGAATGCGTGCGGTTCGTTTCATTGAATGAATGCGTTTTGCACGTGGTATTGAATGAATGGCCGGTGCTCCACTCATTGAATTAAGACGTGCAGTGTATTTCATTGAATACAGGTTTTCTGTTTTGTTCACGAAGGAAACGTGATTTATTTTATTGTGTCGATTGATACTGATTGATTCATTGACTGAAGGATGGCAGTTTGAATCAATGATTGAATGAATGCAGTTGCTTTCATTGAATGAAAGTGTAAAGCTTGAGTCAACGAGAAAAGCTGTTTATATTAAATGAACAAGTGAAGTCTGTTTCATTTAATGAACGCATGCAGTTTGTATCATTCAATGAACGCGTGCAGTTTCCTTCATTGAATGAATGGCAAAAGCTAGATTCATTGGAACAGGACTTGCCATGTTTCTCATCGAATGAATGTTTGCAGTTTGATTCATTAATAGAATGAACGCAGTTGAATTCACTCCTCAAATAAAGTGATGTTAGTACACTTAAATCAATGAATTCCATTTGATTCTTTGAATCAATGATTGAAATATGAATCAAAGAATGAATGCAGCTTGATTCATAGAATTAAAGCGTTAAGCTCGAGGTATTGAATGAAAAAGAAAAGTTCTACTCATTGAACGAACACGTGCAGTTTCCTCCATGGAGGAAATGTTTGCCGTTTCTTTGATTGAATCAATGCGTTAGGCTTGTGTCATTAAACGAATGAGTGAACCTTTACTGATTGCAGTCTGTTGCATTGAATGACCGAGTGCAGGAGGATTCACTCAATAAGTCAATTACGTTTGTTCGATTGAAACAAGGAAAGAGGTTTGATTCGTTGAATCAATTCATGATTTAATGAATGCAGTTTGTATAATTGAATGAAAGCGTTGTGCTTGTCACTTTGAATGAATGAGAGAAGCTCTATACTCATTAAATTAACAGGTGCAGTTTAGTTCATGGATTGAATGTGTGCAGTTTGATTGAGACAATGTGTGAAGCCTGTGACATTGAACGAATGAGAATAACTCTACTCATTGAATTGACAAGTGCAGCCTATTTCATTGAATGAAAGTGTGCAGTTTGAATCACTAACTGTGTGAGTTAGGTTTGTTCCATTGAAACAAGAAATAAGATTTGATTCATTGAATCAGTGATTGTAGTTTGATGCAAAGATTCAAAGAATGCAGCACACATTCAATCCATGAACCAAACTGCACCTGTTCAGTATAGAGCTTCTCTCATTCATTTAAAGTGTCAAGCACAACGCTTTCATTCAATTATACAAACTGCATTCATTAAATCATTGAATTGATTCAATGAATCACACCATATTCCTTGTTTCAATCGAACAAACATTTGTTGATTCAAATTTTTAGTGAGTCTACTGCACTCGTTCTTTCAATGAAACAGACTGCACATGTAGAGGTACTCTCGTTGGATCAATGCCTCAAAGTTAGCGCATTGATTCAATCAAACATATTGAACAAATTTAGCCCATGAAGCAAACAACACTTGTCAATTCAATGAATACAGATACTCTCACTCATTCAATGTCGCGTTCATTCAATGCACACTGCACCCATTCATTCAATGAAAGAAGCTGCACTTGTCAATGAGCTACTCTCATTCATTCCAAGCCATAGGTTTCACGCGTTGTCTCTGTCAAACTGCGCACCTTCACTCCATGAACCAAACTGGCCGCCTTAATTCAAATAGAAGAGCTTCTCTGATTCATTCAATATGTCAAGCTCACCGTTTTCATTGAATGAAACAAACTGCATTCATTGAATAATTGAATCAAATGCAATCATTCATTCAACGAACCAAACCACAATCCTTGTTTCAATGGAACAAACGTAACTGACTTATTCAGTGAATCCTCCTGCACTTGTTCATTCAATGGAACAGAGTGAAATCAGTAAAGGTTCTCTCATTCGTTTAATGACACAAGCCTAACGCATTGATTCATTCAAAGCAACTGCAAACATTTGCTCCACGGAGGAAACTGGACGTGTTCGTTCAATGAGTAGAACTTTTCTTTTTCATTCAATGTTTGCTTCATGGGCTAAATTTGTTCAATATGTTTGATTGAATCAATGCGTTAAGTTTGAGGCATTGATCCAACGAGAGTACCTCTACATGTGCAGTCTGTTTCATGGAAAGAACGAGTGCAGTAGGATTTACTAAAAATTTGAATCAACAAATGTTTGTTCGATTGAAACAAGGAATATGGTGTGATTCATTGAATCAATTCAATGATTTAATGAATGCAGTTTGTATAATTGAATGAAAGCATTGTGCTTGCCACTTTGAATGAATGAGAGGAGCTCCATACTCATTGAATTAACAGGTGCAGTTTGGTTTATGGATTGAATGTGTGCAATTTGATTGAGACAATGTGTGAAGCTTGTGACATTGAACGAATGAGAGTAACTCAACTCATTGGATTGACAATTGCAGCCTATTTCATTGAATGAAAGTGTGCAGTTTGAATCACTAACTGTGTGAGTTAGGTTTGTTCCATTGAAACAAGAAATAAGGTTTGATTCATTGAATCAGTGATTGTAGTTTGATGCCATGATTCAATGAATGCAGCTTGTTTCATTGAGTGAAAGCGATAAGCTTGGCCCATTGAATGAATGAATGAAGATCTAAAAATTGAATTTAGACCTGCAGTCTGTATTGAATGCGTGCAGTTCGTTTCATTGAATGAATGCGTTTTGCTCGTGGTATTGAATGAATGGCCGGTGCTCCACTCATTGAATTAAGACGTGCAGTGTATTTCATTGAATACAGGTTTTCTGTTTTGTTCACGAAGGAAGCGTGATTTATTTTATTGTGTCGATTGATACTGATTGATTCATTGACTAAAGGATGGCAGTTTGAATCAATGATTGAATGAATGCAGTTGCTTTCATTGAATGAAAGTGTAAAGCTTGAGTCAACGAGAAAAGCTGTTTATATTAAATGAACAAGTGAAGTCTGTTTCATTTAATGAACGCATGCAGTTTGTATCATTCAATGAACGCGTGCAGTTTCCTTCATTGAATGAATGGCAAAAGCTCGATTCATTGGAACAGGACTTGCCATGTTTCTCATCGAATGAATGTTTGCAGTTTGATTCATTAATAGAATGAACGCAGTTAAATTCACTCCATAAATAAAGTGATGTTAGTACACTTAAATCAATGAATTCCATTTGATTCTTTGAATCAATGATTGAAATATGAATCAAAGAATGAATGCAGCTTGATTCATAGAATTAAAGCGTTAAGCTCGAGGCATTGAATGAACAAGAAAAGCACTACTCATTGAATGAGCACGTGCAGTTTCCTCCATGGAGTAATTGTGTGCAGTTTCTTTGATTACCGCATGCAGTTTGTATCTTTGAATGACCGCGTGCAGTTTCCTTCATTGAATGAATGGCAAAAGTTAGATTCATTGGAATGGGACTTGCAATGTTCCTCATCGAATGAATGTTTGCTGTTTGATTCATTAATAGAATGAATGCAGTTAAATTCACTCCATAAATGAGTGACGATTGTACACTTAAATCAATGAATTCCATTTGATTCTTCGAAGCAATGATTGAAATATGGATCAAAGAATGAATGCAGCTTGATTCATTGAGAGCATTCTCTTATTCCTCACATAAGCGTAAAATGCCTTTGTGTTCTCCCTAATCCGTTCTGCCTGGCTTTCTCGCGCCCCTTCCTTGCTCACCTCAGACCATTTTTGAGCTCCTTCCTTGCCTGTCTATAATCCTCTAGAGCTGAACTTGACCCTAGGTTCCTCCACCTGTGTTCTCTTCATTAAACACAGAGAGTCAAATTCTTTATATCAGATGCAGCATCTGCTGTTCTCTATATTATACACAGGGACTGCTGTTGTCTAGATGAAACATATGGACTGCTGTTCACAATATTTTACACGGGGACTACTGGTCTTAATATTGTGCACGTGGAATGCTGTTCTCTAAAAGAGACACAGGCACTGCTGTTCTCTAAAATAGACAGAGGGACTGCTGTTCTCTATACTGTACACAGGGAATGCTGTTCTCTATAATGTACACAGACACTGGCATTTTCTCTATTATACAGAGATGATTGTTCTCTGTATTAAATGCAGGGATTAATGTTCTTTATATTAGACATAGCATCTGCTATTCTCTATATTATACACAGGGACTGCTGTTCTTGTCATTGTTCACAGAGAGTGCTTTTCTCTATATTAAACATAGTTTCTGCTGTTCTCTAGAATACATATATGTACTGTTGACCTCTGTATAAGACACAGGGAATGCTCTTCTCGACATAATACATATGAACTGCTGTTCTTTATATTGTGCACAGGCCTGCTGTTGTCTAAAATAGACACAGGGACTGCTGCTTTCTGTATTTTCCAGAGGGACTGCAGTTCTCTATATTATATATATAGAGAACTGAAGGGCTTATGCCCGAAACATCGATTTTCCTGCTTGTTGGATGCTGCCTGACCTGCTGCGCTTTTCCAGTGAAGGCGGGCATAAACCGCCCCGTGTTTAACGTGGAGCAAGGCCCACATCGGGAAAACCAGCAGTATCCATTTTAAGCCAGCAGTATCCATTTTAAAGCAAACAGTATTCATTTTCAGACAGCAGCTGCCAGCCCGACCACGTGATCGGGAGAAGGGGACCCAAAGACAGATCCAAATACACACCAGACCAGACACTCGTCAGGACTCCAGACAATGGTCATGACTCACAGATCGAAACCCACCTTATAACCTCGTCAAGGTCCCAACTGACACACACCCATAACCTGATCATGCAAAACAGTCCTACACAATAGGATGAACCTATCAGACACTTTGGAAGTAACAAAGGGGGATGTTAGCCTCCAGCCCTCACGGAGAGACAAGCAGATAGCACCCCGACCCATTCACATAAAGATAAACAGCACACCTTTTGTGTATGCTGCCGACTCTCCGAGGACGGCAGGAATCTTGACATTCACACATACTCCAGCCATGAGTACCACCATTCACACTCATTCATACCCAATCTCCTACATCCTGACTCATGAAGTATATAACTTGTAACATCGCACGGGAAACGTTAGAGCGATCGAGATTCAAACCTCGGTTGGTCTCCGCCGGCGTTACATACTTCAATAAAGTTACCAATTGTCGAACCCCAGTCTGGGCTCGGACTGAGATCATTTCATCCTCGCTAACAATTGGGGGCTTCGTCCTGGTTAACAACGGCTGCTGGATCCCTGCGACGGCATTGGGTGAGTATCTTTACTCTTTTACTTCTCGTGTAAAAGTCTCCCAGTGCCCCGCAAGGGACTTCACTGCCGGCCGTTATCTGAACCTGTAAACAGAGTGGGGTCCGGCTGTCAGGTAACGACAGAGTACTCTTTAAAATTGCGTGTGTGTGCCTGTGTGAGTGATCCTTCGCGGTTGGGGGATTGGGGTCGTGATGCACTGGTAACGATGTGCATGAGACTGTTTTGATTTTTGTTTACTGTCATTTATTGGTGACGTGCTCTAGTGACTGATGGACTGAATTTCCCTGGACCAACGACTTTAGGTACGAGAACCCGACAGATTTGACCCCCTGCGTAAAACACCGACAACCAAAGCCTTCCTGGATAACCTCTGCGGTGGGAATTTAGGGGATCCCATTGTACGTTGAGCCTGGTTTTATTAAATTTTGGCGCCATTCCTTGAGTCCGCGGTCGGGTCTGGAAGGCCTACGCGCGCGACAAGATGGGAAGTCCTCCAAACCAGCCCGACGAGCGGAGCCTCTGGGTCACGCTTTCGCCCATTGCCTCCGCAGTCCCGGGTGATGGCCTCTGTGGGATTAGCGCGGAGATGTCTGAGTTCACACCCCCACCCCTGCACGCGGGCCCCTGGTTCATGCCCGGTGCCGGTGGGTACACACGGCCGCTGAACTTCAGGTGGTGAGAGAAAGACTCACGAGTTTTGTTTTTAGGTTGCGCGCCCTGGTACAGGCCCGCGCCTCACCCTTTTTATTTTATTGTTGTTTTTTCTGTGTCTGTGCTCACGCCGTTCCCCCCTTGCACACAGGCCCCTGGTTCACACCCAGTATTCGCGGGGCACGCACGGTCGTTGGGCGTTAGGCGATGAGAGTGAGACTCACAGTAACCCAGGGTCGTGCGATCGGATATAGACACGCGCCCCGTTTGTACCTGACCCACACTTGCCTTCGTCGACCCGGCGGCTAGGGTCCGATTTCAGGGAGTGGGCTCCCCGACTGGGAGGTGGATAAGTTAGCGCCAGTTACATCTCTCGCGCTCCTACGCTGATAGTTTTGTAATTTTCAAGTCCTCTTTCCATTTAGCCCGCTGCGCACGCTCCCCCGCACCATGGCTGACTGCGCGGCCGGCGATTTAGAATAGGGGCCAGAAGGCTCGCTTATTCGTTTCATAGCCGACGAGAATAAAAAGGTCATCAAGGCTATGCTGCGAGCGAGCTGGCGCATGTTAGGCTCGTTAGCAAGGTCCAACTATACATACAAGATAAGCAGAAACAGGCCTCAGATCACCTCGAAGCCCAGGTGCTTACCAACCGTACGATCCTACCGACATTATCTGAGCCTCCAAGCACCCCGCCGTCCCCCACCTGGGACTGGGAGGGGCTCGTGGATAACACAGGCCCCCGGGAATCACACGCAAGCCTAGCTCGCGCTGCCCCGGTTAAAGTTGAATATAGCCCGGGGGTGGGGAGAGGGGGAGACCAGTGTCCCAAACCCACAACCCCCGCCTTAAAATGACATACGTCTCCTTAACCCCGGGTGATAGCATGAAACTCCTGGACAGGCTCCCCACCCTGAAGCCCCGCCACAACAATACTGAATTTTGGCAGCGGCTTAGGGAGATGCAGACCTGCCACAACATCCAAAATAGGAACGTGGCCGGTCTGGTCCGGACCAAACTCCCGGAGAACCTGTGCTCCAAGCTCCAACCCGTGCACCAGAATGGGTCCTGGTGCGCCAACCTCAGCGACACCCGTTGCAAGCAGGAGGCCGCCCTTGCGGACTTTTAGGCCAATGTCAGCGAGGCCCTCAACCACACGCCGGTCGACTGGAATGGCATTGTGGCCGTCACCCAGAAACCCGGCGAGAGTACTCAGGAATATGGGGTCCGTAAGTTCGAGGCCTTCCATCCCCGATGCTGACAGGCAGAACCCCGCATTTATCCAGCTATATAAGGATGTGTTAGGCCCCACACACCAGGCTGTCCTCCGGACAGGCCTGGTACCTTACGTCTCTTTCACGGAGCTTGAGAATTGGGTCATGTCCCTCGATAACCAAGCCCCGGCCACCGTTGCGGCAATTTTGACTCCCGAGCCGCTCGTTTGCTACCGCTGCAGAGAGATGGGTCACTACAAGTTTAACTGCCCGCTCTCCTTCCGACGCCCCGGAGACCCCAACTTGGGAGGGGGTGGTCCCGGCCAGTGCAGGGACAACCCGGGTCAGCACCGGGGCCGTTCCCCACCGCGGCATGCCCACCGTTGGCGCCCCTCGCGCCCCAGTGAACAGGGAACCCCTGAGCAGGGAACCAATGGTGACCCACGGCCGCAAAAACCCCACAAACCCCGCAGCCCTAGCCCGAAGCCTTCCGCCCACAACTGGGATCAGCTCAGTCGCGGGCAGCTGCTCGAGATCTTACACCTACTCGCCCGGCATAAGGACTGAGTAGCGTCGGCCCCCGCCGAGGGAGCCGACCCCCGTATCTAGGTTTCTGCATCGCTTAGGGGCCGCCGATGCAACATTTTGATAGATACGGGGGCGTCAGTCTCCTTCACTGACCTCGACCTCCCCTCCACCCATCACTCCATTTCCATCACGGGGGTGGGGGGAAGCTCGGTTGTGGCCACCCTCCTGGAGATCGATGACATTCTACTCCCCGTCCACTTCTGGGTTTGCCCGAAATTGGAAGGGACAATCCTGGGCATTGACCTGCTGGGCGAACTGGGAGCGGTGGTGGACACGTTCCACCGGCGCCTCCTATGGACGTCCCGCAAATCCCATAAGAGCGCCCTTGAAGATAGATGGGTCCCCACTAGATTGGTCACTGCACTCGCGCCCTGCGTCCCTATCACTCGGGACTGGACCGGGGATGGCGCCTTCGGAACAGTCTGCCAGTTGGTTCCGGAGGTCTGGGCTACGAGCAAGCAGGACTGCGGCCTTGTCCGTTCCCCTCCCGAGCGGATACTCGGCCTTGCACACCCCCCGCATCGACAGTATCCGATCAAACCCGAGGCACTGCGCGCCACGGAGACCATTGTAGCTGAACTCACCAGCCGTGGTGTCTTGCGACCCGCGGTGTCCACCACCAACTCCCCCATATGGCCAGTCCGTAAGCCGGATGGGAGCCATCGGCTCACCATCGATTATACTGCACTCAACCGGGTCACACCCAAAGAGCACCCCATTGTTGCCAGCCTGTCCACCATCTTTAACGGCCTAGAGCCTTCCCACTGGATCTTTACGGTCCTGGACGTGGCAAATGGCTTCTGATCCATCCCGCTGCACCCTGACTCTCAGAACAAGTTTGCCTTCACGCTGCGAGACAGGCAATACACATGGACCTGGCTGCCACAAGGCTTTCACAACAGCCCCAACATTTTCCACAGGGTCATGAGTCGGACCCTCGACGAATGCGACCTATCCCTTTCTCTAGCACCCTCTTGCAGTACGTGGACGACCTCCTGATTGCATCCACGGAAGCACGCTCCCACCTGGGAGCCCTGACCACCATCCTGTGCACCCTCGCCTGGGCAGGTTTTAAAATCAGCCCCACAAAGGCCCAGATCGGCCTGGCCACAGTCCGATACCTGGGCCACGACATTAGCCAGGGCAGCAAGACCCTGCCTCCCGATCGTAAGTTGGCCATCGCCGACATGCCACGGCCAGACACGCTCAGGGGAATCCGCCGCATTATGAGCCTTTTCAACTACTGCCGCGCCTTCATAGCACATTTCACCACCATCGCTGAGCCCATCCAGCGTCTGGTAAAGGGGGTATAGGCCCCGGGACAGAGCGGGTGGAGTGGAGCCCCGAGCAAGACGATACCTACCTCAAGCTAAAAACCCACCTCCTCTGTGCCCCGGCCCTGTGCCTTCCCGACATCTCTAAGCCCTTTCATGTCTTTTATAGCCTGGAAGGGGGGTTCTATACTGCCGTGGTTACCCAACTCTCCAGGGACCGCATGAAGACTCTACTAAGGAGTCCCCGGTCGTGTGTGGGATGCACTGCTGCGGGGCCGCACTTGACTGCGCCGCGTGGGTGGTCCCTGTGTTCGAGCCGGTTCTCATGTCTGGTCAGATCATCCTGCACACCGGACACACTATAGTGGAGTTCCTGAATACAGGACGCCTCCGAACCGTCTCTGACGCCCGTAGGGCAACCTGGGAGGCAGTCCTCCTCCCCGGGGACAAATCCATTAGAATAGTTAGGGACACGGGAATGAACCCCGCGGACGGGATTATAACTGTAGGGG
This sequence comes from Hemiscyllium ocellatum, assembly GCF_020745735.1. Taxonomy (NCBI): domain Eukaryota; kingdom Metazoa; phylum Chordata; class Chondrichthyes; order Orectolobiformes; family Hemiscylliidae; genus Hemiscyllium; species Hemiscyllium ocellatum. Next base: position 31,971,206 of record NC_083440.1, on the reverse strand, counting down.
AACCCCACCACTGCCAGGCCATCGTGGATTCAGCTGAGGAGGACTATGTTGCCGATATCTCGGACCCCGACCTGGTCCTATACGTTGACGGCTCACGCCGGTTGGTTGAGGGGTCGTACCGGACGGGTTGAGCAGTGGTTGACGACACCAGGACCACCTGAGAACAGGGGACATTTAACGGCGAGACCTCAGCCCAAGTCACAGAGCTGGTCGCCCTCACGGCAGCACTCTGCATGGGGGCGGGCAAGCGGGTGAATATTTTCACCGACAGCCAGTACGCTTTTGGGGTAGTCCATGGCTACATGACAGCATGGAGCCGCCGGGGTTTCGTCATGGCCAGCAGCGGCCAGATAAAACACGAGAACACAGTCCATGATTCAGTGGCGGCAGCGCGCCTTCCCCTGCTCACAGCCGTTGTAAAAATCAAGGCACACCAGCGGGCCACCACCGCTGATCAGTTAGGGAATATTGGGCCGACCAGGCCACCAGGCTGCCGCAGGTGCCCCTCTACCCCCCGTACGCGCTGCGCCTGTGAATGAAGTCCGGGACGTTAACGTCCTGGACGTCCAGAATGGCGCTCAGCCCGAGGAAAGGGAGGACTGGAGGGCAAGGGGCACGATCCCCGACCCGAATGGGGTATGGCGCCACGACGGAAAGGTAGTGGCCCCCGCAGCCAACAGAACAACCCTGATACAGCTACATCACGAGCCTGACCACGCAGGCCGGGAGGGGACACTCGCGAGGCTGCAGACTGACTGCTGGTGGCCCGGACTTGGCCGCGACGTGGCCAAGCACTGCCGCCGGTGCATTGTCTGCGCCCAACATAACCCAGGGAGGCCCTTGCGCATTCAACCACCAACCACAGCCTAACAGGCCCTGGGAGAACCTCTAGGTCGACATCACATGACCCTTGCCCGCCAGCCGCGGCAAGAAGTACTGCCTGGTCATAGTCGTCCACTTCACGCGCTGGGCAGAGGCTTTCCCGACACGGGACTGCACATCAGCCACTGTTGGCAGAATCGTGGCATTCGACATCTTTCCGCGATGGTGGGTCCCCCTCCAGATTGACTCAGACCAGGGAACACATTTCACGGGACGCGCGATGAAACTGGCCTGCCGCCTCCTGGTTATCCATGTTTCCTTACACCTCCAGAGTTCGGGCATGGTCAAACGCATGGACGTCCCGCCCTGCATTCTAATGCGCCTCAGAGACACCCCGTGCCGTCCATTGGCCTCACTCCCTTCGAACTCATGACGGGCAGGGCCATGCGACTACCCGAGACTGTCATCGAAAGGGGTGAGGACATGGCCCCACTTAGGGATAGGATGGCCCCTTACATCAGACAGCTAGACGCGCAGCTGCGGGCCCTCAGACAGACCACCGTAATGAACAGGACATCAGGGACCTAACGAAACAGTAGCAACAACCGCCTCCCAAACCCCTCCCGGGCGTTGGGGACAAAGTCCTGGTCTGGGCCCCCGACCGGCCCGGCTTTGCCCCTCGGTGGTGGGGGCCGCACGAGATCATCCTCACCACTGACACCTGCGCCTGCATCGATATGAAGGGGAAGGGCAGGTGGAAACATTGGTACCAACTTAAACCTTTCCCCAGGGCCCGACTGGATGCACGACAAAGTGAGGCCAATGTGAGGAGTGGCCGGAACATCGGCCCAGCCACCTGACTGGCAGCCACACCGACTTATCCCCCCTGGTTCCCTGACCGGGAATCGCCCCACTCACCCGCACTCGCCCGACACGCCTGACGGGATTTTAACACTTTCTCCTCTTAGAGCAACAGTAGTGGACCGGTCCGGGAGGGCGGGGGGGGGGGGGGGGCGCAGAACACATGTACGTTTACTAATCATACACCCTGACGAGGGTGTCTCTCTCTCTCCCTTTCTCTTTTTTTCACAGATCATGTCCCACCGGTGCACCGTCCCCCACATCCTCCTCTTCGCCATAGGACTCATACCCCCTTCGTCCGGAGCTCCAGACAACTTCTACCACCATGGCGTTGCCTTCAACTCATCCAGTGCTATCTGCATCCCTGCGAGGGATAAGCCTGACGAGGTCATTTTTCAACGCCGGACTGGAGGTCCTCCAGGAAATACAGACAATCTGCCTACTCTGCACATCGGAGCACGACCCACGACCAACCTGCCTACCACGTACAGACACTATGGACCTGCGGGGAGTGCATGTTCGGAACGATGTGCGTTGTGCCAGACAACCTCGCCTCGGCCCCCGTCTTCGACGCGTTCGCGATACGGGACCTGTCCGTTTGCGGTACTATGAGCCGACCAATGCCCCTGTGTTTCTCTATATTTGTGTTTCTCACCCCCCCAACCTCAGCACCAACAACCATGACTCCCGAGATACTACCGTGCCCCTCTCTGAGGCCAGGGCCCGTGGGGGGACTGGTACTATTGGAGGAGGGGGAAGTCCTTTATGATAACGTCCGACACGAGGTCATGCCCGTGCTGGTCAATATATCGGGCATCCGGGTACCGGAATATTGCACAGCACAGGTATGCAACCTATACACCATGATGTGAACAGAGGTGATAGAGAGGGCTATAGATGCCATGGGGGCAACCCACTATCGAACCGACATACACAACACACAATGACGCAGACGGGACATTATCAGTGACGCCCTCACAGGACTCAACACAGGAACATCCGTGGTAAACTCCCTAGATATTAGATTAGATTAGATTACTTACAGTGTGGAAACAGGCCCTTCGGCCCAACAAGTCCACACCGACCCGCCGAAGCGCAACCCACCCATACCCCTACATTTACCTGGCACATGGCACATATCCAGGGCCTGAACAAGAAAGTCAAACAACCAAAAGGAGTGATGAGAGACCTGTTAGCAAGATCCCTCACACACCAGGCAGAACAGGCATTTCTGGGGGAAGAGGGAGCACACATTCAGCTCGACGGCATTGCAGTCCTGGAGACACATGCTCACACCATCAACCGCCTTATTGATCGGGAAAGGGAGAACACGGCTCACATTCAGGAGGGGCAGCTGTGCCATGCGTATGGCCTGTGGATGGTAACCCAGATCCGACACAACCTGGATCAGATACAAAGAGGGGAGGTGCCCGACTGGATCGATAGAACCAAACTGGCCTCACTCACTGGACGCTCCGGGCCGCTAGATAGCCGGACCCTGAAGGGAATGACCTGGGTGTACCCAGTGATTCCCAACTGTGAGGTCAGTGAGGCAACGGGAGTCAGGATGGTCCTCATGATCCCAGTGGTCACCCCGGGGTCTGGGCCATTTCCCCTGTTACACATCGAAAACATTGGAGTAATACGGGAAAACACATCCCTCAAATATATTTTGGCACATGACACAGCCATCTCCCGAGACGGTGCTGTGTACAGGGTGCTGCTTGCAGGCTGCAAACGGCAAGGGGCAATCACAATCTGCCCCCACTCCTTATGGCGAGTGAAACAGCGGAGTGCGGGTTCAACAGTACACAGGGCTGCACCCTTGAGATCGAACCCACGGGCCCCCACTTCACTAGGGCAGGATATGGTGGCAGGGGACAATATTGTGTCTCTACCCTTGAAACGTCTTTCTGGTTCAACGGACTGCAATGCCCGATTCCCCAGCACGAATTCTGCTTTACCCCTAGGTGCCCAGTGACGATTGGACAAGCCCATATCTCGGCGGTCCGACGTCAGGACCCCGAGTCTATACAGCCCGCCGATAAATTCTGGAACAACCTTAGGGAGTACCAGGAGCCCGAACAAGCCCCCATCCCGCATTTGGCCGAGATCTTGCGGGAACTTAGGACCCGGGTGGGACACTCAGTAAAACTACACCATCAATTACAAGCCCATATCAAAGACCTAGAGGAGGATGCAGAGACAGCTCTGCAGACCCAGGGCTGGGCTCAGAGGGTTTGGAACTGGGGCCTAAATGTCAACATACACTCCTGGGTCATAATCATCTCCCATGCCATCGTGGGGGTACAGCTACTGATAGCTCTGGCCTGGCTCCTGGTGGCATGACATTCATGCCGCCAACATAGGAAACGAAAGGTCAGAAAGGCCATGCTTCACGTAATAGACTCCTGGCGAGTAATCAGACACCACGAGGTCACAGGGCTCGAACTAATGTAACCATCTCCCGGGACTATCCAAAGGCCCCATGACTGCAGCATGATGGCCAGCGGAATGTACCGGGCGGGGTAGCAGCTTTTAAGATGTCGGCTTCGGGGGTGTGTACGTGGCCAACCCCTTGCCGAAAGGGGGGACTGAAGGCGGGTCCGTGTTTACCGTCGAGCAAGGCCCACATCGGGAAAACCAGCAGTATCCATTTTAAGCCAGCAGTATCCATTTTAAAGCAAACAGTATTCATTTTCAGACAGCAGCTGCCAGCCCGACCACGTGATCGGGAGAAGGGGACCCAAAGACAGATCCAAATACACACCAGACCAGACACTAGTCATGACTCCAGACAATGGTCATGACTCACAGATCGAAACCCACCTTATAATCTCGTCAAGGTCCCAACTGACACACACCCATAACCTGATCATGCAAAACAGTCCGACACAAAAGGCAAACACCAAACAAACAGGATGAACCTAACAGACACTTTGGAAGTAACAAAGGGGGGAGGGGGGTGCTCGCCTCCAGCCCTCACGGAGAGACAAGCAGATAGCACCCGGACCCATTTACATAAAGATAAACACCTTTTGTGTATGCTGCCGACTCTCCGAGGACGGCAGGAAGCTTGACATTCACACATACTCCAGCCATGATTACCACCATTCACACTCATTCATACCCAATCTCCTACATCCTGACTCATGAAGTATATAACTTGTAACATCGTGCGGGAAACGTTAGAGCGATCGAGATTCGGACCTAGGTTGGTCTCCGCCGGCGTTACATACTTCAATAAAGTTACCGATTGTCGAACCACACTCTGGGTTCGGACTGAGATCATTTCATCCACGCTAACTGTCATTAAATTGGAGCAGGTTCAGAAGAGATTTGCCAGGATGGTGATGGGAATAAGGAGAGGCTGGATAGACTGGGTCGTTTTTCACTGGACTGTAGGAGGTTGAGGCGTGACCTTATTAGAGGTTTATAAAATCATGAGGGGTCTAGGTAATGTGAACAGCAGGTGCCTGTTCCAGGAGGGGATGCGATTCAAGAGTGGGCTGCAAAAGTTTACAGGTGAGGGGAGAAAAGGATTTAAACAGACATTAGGGAATTTTTATCAATTTTTTACACCGAGTTGGTTAACGTGTTGAATGAACCTCCAGAGATGTTGTAGCTGTGAATACGATTACAACTGCTGGGGAGCACGGTGGCTCAGTGGTTCACACTGCCCCCTCATAGCGCCAGGGACACGGGTTCAAGTCCAGCTTGCAGCGACTGGCTGTGTGGACTTTGCACATTCTCCCTGCGTCTGTGTGGGTATCCTCCCACGAGTAAGTTGGCCATGCTAAATTGCCCATACTTTTCAGGGATGTATGTTGGGTGTATTAGTGTGGAGTAAACATAGGAGAATGGATCTGGGTGGATTTGTTGGGCAATGACCATTGGAGTGCCACAAGGATCGGTGCTGGGCCTTCGACTTTTTGTCATTTACATAAATGAGGTACAGTTAGTAAGTTTGCAGATGACACCAAAATTGGAGGTGTAGTGGACAGCAAAGAGGGTTACCTCAGATTACAATATGATCTTGATCTGATGGGCCAATGGGCTGAGAAGTGGCAGATGGAGTTTAGGTCAGATAAATGCGAGGTGCTGCATTTTGTGAAAGCAAATCTTAGCAGGACTTATACACTTAATGGCAAGGTCCTAGGGTGTGTTGCTGAACAAAGATACCTTGGGGTGCAGGTTCATAGCACCTTGAAAGTGGAGTCACAGGTAGATAGGATAGTGAAAAAGGCGTTTGGTATGCTTTCCTTTATTGGTCAGAGGACTGAGTGCAGGAGTTGGGATATCATGTTGCGACTGTACAGGACATAGGTTAGACCACTGTTGGAATATTGCATGCAGGTCTGGTCTCCTTCCTATCAGAAATATGTTGTGAAACTTGAAAGGATTCAGAAAAAAATTACAAGGATGTTGCCTGGGTTGGAGGATTTGAACTATAGGGAGAGGTTGTTTTCCCTGGAGCGTTGGATACTGAGGGGTGACCTTATAGAGGTTTTCAAAATTATGAGGGACATGAATAGGATAAATAGGCATTTTTTTCCCCCGGGGTCAGGGAGTCCAAAACTAGAAGGCATAGGTTTAGGGTGAGAGGGGAAAGATATAGAAGAGACCAAAGGGGCAACTTTTTTCACGCAGAGGGTGGTACGTGTATGGAATGAGCTGCCAGAGGATGTGGTGGAGGCTCGTACAATTGCAACATTTAAGAGGCATTTGGATGGGTATATGAATAGGAAGGGTTTTGAAGGATGTGGACCGGGTGCTGGCAGGTGGGACTCGATTGGGTTGGGATATCTGGTCGGCATGGATGGGTTGGACTGAAGGATCTGTTCCCATGATGTACATCTCTATGACTCTGACTCTAAATGGCCAGTTTCCATGCCATAGGGATTGCACGAGAAAGTCATTTGGACAGGTACCTAATAGGAAATGTTTGGATGCATATAGACCAAGGGGAGGTAGGTGAGATTAACTTAGTTTGGAATTATGGTTGACATGGGTTGATTGGACACAGGATCTGTTTCTGTGCTTTTTAACATTACAAATCCAATTCTCGCTATCTCTACATTCCTCCCTCTTCACATCTCTGCCTATCACTGTCACCTCATCCAGCCTCACAACTCTTCCTTATCTGTAATAATTCCTCTCCAGCCTCAGAACCCTCCCTAACTCTAATCCCCTCCAGTCTCTCAAATCTCTGCTACATGTGCCTTTCTTTGATTCCAGCCTTGAGGATACCCCATTTTTATTTCTCACTTAATGACGGCCCTTTCAGTTTCCTGCGCCGAGCTCCAGAATTCCTCCTAAACCTCTCCATCGCACTTTCCTCCCAAACACATTGACCAATCATGTGTCATCTATTCTAATATCATCTTTTCTGACCTGGTTTCAAAGGTGGCCTATCATATTCCTATATTAAGTGTCTCGAGGTTTACAGCACAGAAAAAGGCTCTGTGGGCCATTGAGTCTGTGACAGTAAATAAAACTACCACCTAACTATCCTAATCCATTTTCCAATACTTGGTCCATCGCGTTATCTGTCTTGGCATTGCAAGCGTAAACCTAAATATATCACAAATGTTGTTGGGATTTCTGTGTCTCCCACCCTACCAGGCAGTGAGGTTTAGTACAACTATTGCTCGATGATAATATCATCCACAGGAACACAGAGCAGCTGGGTCTGTGCAAAACAGATCACCCACACATTGGGAAGGATGGCAGGGTCCCTTGGAGGGGGGCATAGGAAATTTACCAGGATGGTTCAAAGAATGGGAGATTTTAGTAGGTGTTTTGGATTTGTTTTACACTATTCATTTTTATGATATTGGTGTTGCAGATACATAGAAAATATCGATCTACGATAGAGGCTCTCTCCTACTCAACCTCTCCCCTTGCCTGGGTTGTGCTATCCTTCAGGTTAAACCAGCACCAGCCATCTCTCCCTAATGAGAGAGCAGCCCTATGGTCTGGGAGGACACTGCTGACTTTACCTTTTACACAGTGATGTCACTGTGCCTCGGGGATGGGGAGAGGGAATGCTGAAGGTGGTGGATGGGACACCACTCAGGCACAGTGCTTTGTCCTGGTGGATGGTCACTTTCTTTAATATTGTTGGGAGCTGCACTGATGTAGGCAAGTGGAGAATGTTCCAACACAATCCTGGTGTGTACCTTATAGAGAGCAAACAGATAGTGGGGAATCAGGGGTTTGGGGAAACTGAGATCGTTCTCCTTGGAGCAGGGGAAATTGAGGAGAGCTGTGACAGAGGGGTTTACAAAAGTTTCACATTATAATAATAAACCTTACACCCATCAGCTCATTATAGAAGGATTACCCAAAATGTAGCACCTCGCATTTAGCTGAATTAAACTCCATCTACCACTTTTCAGCCCAATGGCCCATCTGGTCAAGATCCTGTTGTAATCTGAGGTAACCCTCTTTGCTGTCCATTACACCTCCAATTTTGGTGTCATCTGCAAACTTACTAACTGTACCTCTTATGCTCACATCCAAATCATTTATGTAAATGACAGAAAGTAGAGGGTCCAGCACCGATCCTTGTGACACTCCACTATCACAGGCCTGCAGTCTGAAAAACAACCCTCCACCACCACCCTCTGTCTTCTACTTTTGAGCCAGTTCTGTATCCAAGTGGCTAGTTCTCCCTGTATTCCATGAGATCTAACCTTGCTAATCAGTCTCCCATGAGGAACCTTGTCGAACGCCTTACTGAAGTCCATATAGATCACATCTACTGCTCTGCCCTCATCAATTTTCTTTGTTACTTCATCAAAAAACTCAATCAACTTTGTGAGACATGATTTCCCATGCACAAAGCCATGTTAACAATCCTGAATCAGTCCTTACCTTTCCAGATATATGTACATCCTGTCCTTCAGGATTCCCCCCAACAACTTGCCCACCACCGAGGTCAGGCTCACCGGTCTATAGTTCCCTGGCTTGTCTTTACTGCCCTTCTTAAACAGTGGCATAACATTAGCTAATCTCCAGTTCTCCGGCACCTCACCTGTGACTATCGATGATACAAATATCTCAGCAAGAGGCCCAGCAATCACTTCTCTAGTTTCCCACAAAGTTCTCGGGTACACCTGATCAGGTCGTGGGGATTTATCTACCTTTAACTGTTTCCAGACATCCAGTACGTCCTCCCCTGTAATCTGGACATTTTGTAAGATGTCACCATCTATTTCCTTACAGTCTATATCTTCCATATCCTTTTCCACAGTAAATACTGATGCAAAATATTCATGTAGTATCTCCCCCATTTTCTGTGCTGATCTTTGAGGGGCCTTATTCTCTCCCTAGTTACCCTTTTGTCCTTAATATATTTGTAAAAATCCTTTGGATTCTCCTTACTTCTATTTGCCAAAGCTATCTCATGTCCCCGTTTTGCCCTCCTGATTTCCCTCTTAAGTATACTCCTACTTTCTTTATACTCTACGGATTCACTCGATCTATGCTGTCTGTACCTGACATATGCTTCCTTCTTTTTCTTAACCAAACCCTCAGTTTCTTTGGTCATCGAGGATTCTCTATACCTACTAGCCTTTCCTTTCACCATGACAGGAATATACTTTCTCTGGATTCTTGCTATCTCATTTCTGAAGGATGGTCACTAAGACTGTTTCTTTAGCTCTGTTGAAATCGGCATAATGAAGAAGCAAAGGGTGGGTTGAAAATGGCAATGATCGGCTTTCGTAGGTTGATGTTTGTTAGAGTTTGTATCGACAGTATAAATGTTTGAGCACTTATTCAAGGGCATGCAGTTAGCTGCTAGAGGAAGTGATGGGGGCTGGTACAATTACGACATTTAAAAGACATCAGGATGAGTATGTGAGTAGGAAAGGTTTAGATGGATATCAGACAAGTGCTAGCAAATGGAATGAAATGAGATGAGAATTTCTGGTTGGTATGGACGAGTTGGACAGGAGGGTGTGTTTCCAAGCTGTGCATCTCTGTGACTCTGTGCCTCTGAATAGTCTATTGCAGAGAGTTTCTGACAGGGCTTGGTTTGTGTGTCTCTCTCATGCTTCCTCAGAAACTGCAATCCCTATGTCTCCAAATTTCCACAAGACTAAGAAATAGGTAGAAGAGGGTCAGTAATGAGGGAATGCTGCACTGTCGGAGGGTCAACACTGAGGGAGTGCTGCACTGTCAGACGGTCAGTACTGAGGGAATGCTGCACTGACAGAGGTTCAGGACTGAGGGAGCATTGCACTGTCAGAGATTCAGTACTGATGGAGTGCTGCACTCTCAGAGGGTCAGTACTGAGGGAGTGATTCAGTGTGAAAGGATCAGTGCTGAGGGAGTGCTGCACTGTCAGAGGGTAAGTACTGATGGAGTGCTGCACTGACAGAGGGTCAGTACTGAGGGAGTGCTGCACTGTCAGAGGATCAGTTTGAGGGAGGGATGCACTGTCTGAGGGTCAGGACGGAGGAAGCACTGCAATGTCAGAGGGTCAGTTTGAGGGAGTGATGCACTGTCAGAGGGTCAGTTTGAGGGAGGGCTGCACTGTCAGAGAGTCAGCACTGTGGGAATGCTGCACTCTCAAAGAGTCAGTGCTGACTGAGCACAGCACTGTCTTGTGGTCTAACAAAAGTACTAAATTGTTCAGTACTTTTCTGCATCTGTCCCTGCTCAGCAATGATTCCCGCGTCCAGATTCCAGGGACTGTATTCAAACAGACGGCCTTCATTTGGTTATTGAACCTGAAGAGCTTCCACGCTCTTCTCCCAGGGTTGGAGTTTTCGTTTCGCGTGACTGACCTGTCAGCTCTTAGGGATATTTTCATGCTTCAGGGCAGAGGTTTATTCCTCAGCTTCCGTGTGCTCATCCCAAATGAATCCCACTGTCCCACACCCAGCAGAGTCGTGTGTTCATTATTTCTGAGCTTCCCAATGCTAATCCACATCCAGAATGACATCCCACACTCCTCCAAATCATTTCGGAGGCTAATTGCCTGGCAGAGAGGAATGCTAAGAGAGGAAATAAAAATCTGAAAGGACTTTACAGTTACATTAAGGGTGAATTGATAATGAGAGAAAGAGTAGGTTGTGGAACACAGTGAGAGTTTGTACATGGACCCAAAGGGTGTAGTGAATTCTGTCAGTGCTCATTGGGACAGGGCTGATATGAAATCGTGGAGATGCTCTGTGATACGGTTAAATGAATGAGCATGTATATATAGAGAGAGATGGTTCTCAGTGGTCTGATCTTCTTAAAACTCGATAAATCTCCAAAGACGGTAGAAATCTATCTCAGTTTACCGAATGAGGTGATGGAGGAAGTAGCAGGTACGCTTACAAACATTTTCAAATCCCCTCTGGCCACAGGAGAGGGGTCGTCGGACTGGCCACGTGGTACTGTTATTCAAGAAGGAGCATGGGATATACCAGGCAACTACAGACTAGTCAGGCTAATATCGTGGGTAGGACGACTGTTGGAAGCAATTTTGGGAGATAGAATTAATCAGCATTTAAAGAGCCTGGTGTTCATGAACAACAGTCAGAATGGTTCTGTTAAGGGGAGGTCAGGTCTGACCAATGGGATTGCACTTTTTAAGGAGGTGATCAGGTGTGTAAATAAGGGCAATGTTTTCCTGTCGTACACTTGGAGGTCAGTTAGGCTTTTATCAGGACCCATACTGGAAACTGATAGTGAACATAAAAAAACTCAACATCCAAGGAATTTGGCACAGAATGCTGAGTGGGAGGAAGCAGACAGTGATGGCCCAATTAGAAATCCCTGTCCATTCCTGTCTCACAGAAGTTACTGTTGGGTGTCCTGCTGATGTGGCTGATAGAAAAAATTTTAGATATGAATGGTTAATCAGTGGGTTGATGAATGATATGAAGATTGGTGGGGTGATCAATACTGAGGAGGATAGCCTTAGGTTACAGAAGGATGGAGATGGCCTTGTCAGATGGACTGATCCGTGGCAACGGGTGAGGTGCCTGAAGGCTGGAGGGTGATTAATGATGTGCCATTATTGAAGTAAGGCTGTAAGGTACAGCCATTGAACTATGGAGCTATGACTCTGATGGAAGTAGTGGGTAAGCTGTTGGAGGGCATTCTGAGAGACAATTTACATGCATTTGGAAAAGCAAGAATTGGTTAGGCATGGTCAGCATGGCTTGTGGAAATGGCTTGTCCAATTTGATTGAGTTTTTGAAGGGTTGACTGAGAAGATAGATGAGAAGGTTTCACATGGGAGACTGCTTAGTAATAGGTTAGATGACATGACATGCAGAGAGAGAGGACAGCACAGTGCCTCAGTGGTTAGCACTGCTTCCTCACAGCACCAAGGATGCAACTTTGATTCTAGCTCCCGGCCACTCTCTGTGTGAAGTTTACACATTCTCCCTGTATCTGTGGGTTTCCTCCAGGTGCTCCAGTTTCTACCCACAATCCAAATATGTGCAGTTTAGGTCGGGTGGCCATGGGAAATTCAGAATTACAAGGATGGAATAGAGAGTTTGAGCGTAGGTGGGATGCTTTTCAGGCAGTCTGTGAAGGCTTGATGGGCCGAATGGCTTGGTTTTTCACTGTACGAATTCTCCAATTAATCCAGAGACCCAATAATGTTCTGAGGACCAGGCGTCCAACCTTGGACTGTGGTGGATGTGGGTCCTTACAGTTTGAAGCGGTTTGTGGATGAACGCAGTCTGAGAGTTGGGCTGGGCTGTGTTCTGAGGTGTTGAGGGTGTGAATGTTTTGTGGAGGTACTGTCTGAGGGACGTTGGGGGTGAACACAATGGAGTGGTGCTTTCTGAGGTATGAGGGAGCACTATCTGGTGGTACAAGGTGCAGAAGGTAGGAAGGTACAGACACACTTCCCTGATCATTCCCTCAGGGTCCGCAAGGCACGCTGGTATCGTAATTTGGGGCCGTGGCCACGTCCATTTTAGAATACTCAGATCTTTTTAAACAGTCAGTGAAAAGTAACATCACCATGTGTCTTAAACATGGATTGGAGAGAAGCTGTTGTTTATCTATGGTCACTTGTGGCTTGGAGATGCTTTAGAAAAGCAGGCACCCAAACAGACCAACGCTGTCGATGCAAGAAGTGGTGCACAGGAAGATCCACAGGTCATTTGCAGTTGCCGTCTGTCTCCCTAGAGCAGTCATCATGCGAGATCAGGGTTCAGTCCGAGGAGAAGTAACTCTCCATCGAACCTTCCTCCACGTTTGTACAGTAATCGTGGTTGTGTGAGTGTGTGTGTGTATCTCTGTGTGTGTGAGAGACAGAGAGACAGAGGGCGAGCGTCTGTCCGTGTGTGAGAGAGAGAGTGCATGTGTGTATCTCTGTGTGTCTATGTGTGTGAGAGAGGGATTATGTGTTTGTGTAGTGTCTGTCTAAGTGTGTGTTTGTGTGCGCGTGTGTGTGTGAGAGAGAGGAATGTGTGTGTGTAAGAGAGAGAGTGTGTGTATGTGTTTTAGGGAGTGTGTATGTGTGTGTGTGTGTGTGTATGTTTGAGGGAGTGAGAGAGTTGTGTGTGTGTAAACTAACCAGTCTAATTGTGTGCCCAGCTGATGTTTCAGGTGAATTGGTCCTTATGTCTCCACAGAGACAAAAGCTGCAAGAGTTGCTTAACTGGGGTAAAGAGAGTGTTGTTCATTCCAGTGGGAATTCATCCAGTAAAACTTCTCTGAACCGTTCCCCACACACTAACGTCCCTCTGGCAGTGCAGTGACTAGTCCTGCACACAGTGCTTCAGCTGCAAACCAATGTAATGTCACCATAGTCTTACCAGAGCACGGGACAGCTCCTCATCACAGAGCGGTGTCTGGTGGTGATTTAATCAGAGGGTCACCATGGCCAGCTGAGGGGAGAGGTTGGGAAGGAGAGCACTTCAGGGATTGAACCCACGCTATTGGTTTTTACTCTGCATTGTAAACCAACTGTCTTTCCAACTATGCTAACTGACTTCACTCCGGGGCATGCCTGTAGAACCCAATCACAGCCAGCCTGCACCTCAATAAGAGCCACAAGCAAGGCCAATCGGCCCCCACCTTAACCCAGAAGGGAGAGTATGGGAAGCTGATGAAGGAAACAAGCCCCTCCCATGTGGCCTACTGAAATGGAGCTGAAGGACAGAACAGACCTGGCCTGCTGTTTGCTTCCCCGTGACTGGCCTGCTCCACGTGAGTGAGAAACTGAGGGGAATCTCGAGGAGATTTCACTTCTCACTGAGAGGCTGCAACTCCAATCCAAATCAGGCTGGTTCCCTCCGAGACTCATGGAAGAGTGCAGCACTCTACAGATCAGGCCCTTGTGTCGTCATAAACTCCAGTGTGGGGGCCAAGTGCTGGGAGATAGCATTAAGAACATAAGACCATCCGAAATAGGAACAGGAGGAGACCAGTCAGCCCCTCGAGCCTGCTCTGCTATTCAATAGGATCACGGATGATTCAACATTTGATTTGGGAGCTGAAACCAGGACAATGCAGAGACAGACAATCAAATTATTCTGCCATGAAGACTCATCAGAGAGAGAGTGAGCGAACACACACACACACACACACACACACACACACACACAGACACACACACAGAGACGCACACAGACGCAGACACAGACCCACACAGACACACACACAGACACGCACACACACAGACACACACACAGACACACACACACACACACACACAGGTGTTTGTCCAATGTGTGCAGGAAGGTTTCCTGACACAATATGTAGACAGGCCAACAAGAGGTGAGGCCATACTGGATTTGGTTATGGGTAACAAACCAGGCCAGGTGTTAGAATTGGAGGTAGGTGAGCACTTTGGGTACAGTGACCACAATTCGGTGACTTTTACTCTAGTGATGGAGAGGGATAAGTGAGCACTGCAGGGCAAGAGTTATAGCTGGGGGCAGGGAAATTTTGATGCGGTGAGGCATGACTTAGGATGCGTGACTTGGAAAAGTAGGCTTCAAATATAAGCCTATGTAAAGATGAGGCGTGAAGGTTCAATTGGGGCGATTGAGAGGTAGCCAGGAGGGATCTGAAGAGAGAGCTAAGGAGGGGACATGAAAAGTCCTTGGTTGGTAAGATTAGGGAAAACCCAAAGGCTTTCTATAGGTATGTCAGGAATAAAAGAATGACTCGAGTAGGAATAGGTCCAGTCAAGGATAGTAGTGCGAAGTTGCGTGTGGAGGCTGAAGAAATTGGGGAGACACTGAATGAATACTTTTCGTCAGTATTCACTCAGGAACAGGACATTGTTTCCGATGTGAATATTGAGTCACAATTAATTAGAATGGATGGCTTTGTGGTATGTAGGGAAGAGGAGTTTGAAATTCTGGAAAGGGTGAAAATAGATAAGTCCCCTGGGCCTGATGGCATTTATCCTAGGATTCTCTGGGAAGCAAGGCCTTGATTTTTATGTCCTCATGGTCTACAGGAATAGTGCCAGAAGACTGGAGGATAGCAAATGTGGTTCCCTTGTTCAAGAAGGAGAGTAGGGATAACCCTAGTAACTATAGGCCGGTGAGTCTCACTTCTGTTGTGGGCAAAGTCTTACAGAGAATTGTAAGGGATAGAATTTACAAGCATCTGGATAGGAATAATGTGATCAAGGATAGTCAGCATGGTTTTGTGAAGGGCAGGTTGTGCCTCACAAACCTTATTGAATTCTTTGAGAAGGTGACTAAGGAGGTGGACGAGGGTAAAGCGGTAGATGTGGTGTATATGGATTTTAGTAAGGCGTTTGATAAGGTTCCCCATGGTAGGCTACTGCAAAAAAATACGGATGTATGGCATTGAGGGTGAGTTGGAGGTGTGGATCAGGAATTGGATGGCTGGAAGAAGACAGAGGATATTAGTTGATGGTATCGGTTCATCTTGGAGTGCAGTTACTAGCGGTGTTCCGCAAGGATCTGTTTTGGGATCATTGCTGTTTGTCATTTTTATAAATGACCTGGAGTAGGGGCTAGAAAGTTGGGTGAGCAAGTTTGCGGATGATACGAAAGTCGGTGGAGTTGTTGATAGTGAGGAAGGATGTGGCAGGTTACAGCGGGATATAGATAAGCTGCAGAGCTGGGCAGAAAGGCGGCAAATGTAGTTCAATGTAGCTAAGTGTGAAGTGATTCACTTTGGTAAGAGTAACAAGAAGATGGAGTACTGGGCTAATGGTCGGATACTTGGTAGTGTGGATGAGCAGAGGGATCTTGGTGTCCATGTACATAGATCTCTGAAAGTTGCCACCCAGGAAAATAGTGCTGTGAAGAAGGCAGATGGCGTACTGGCCTTTATTGGTAGAGGAATTGAGTTCCGGAGTCCTGAGGTCATGTTGCAGTTGTATTAGACTCTGGTGCGGATGCATCTGGAGTATTGTGTGCAGTTTTGGTCGCCATACTATAGGAAGGATGTGGAGGCACTGGAACGGGTGCAGAGGAGGTTTACCAAGATGTTGCCTGGTATGGTAGGAAGATCGTATGAGGAAAGGCTGAGGCACTTTGGGCTGTTTTCAATGGAGAAAAGAAGGTTTAGGGATGACTTGATAGAGGTGTACAAGATGATTAGGGGTTTAGATAGGGTTGACCATGAGAACCTTTTTCCATGTATGGAGTCAGCTATTACGAGGGGACATAGCTTTAAATTAAGGGGTGGTAGGCATAGGACAGATGTTAGGGTTAGATTCTTTACTCAGCGAGTTGTGAGTTCATGGAATGCCCTGCCAGTAACAGTGGTGGACTCTCCCTCTTTATGGGCATTTAAACGGGCATTGGATAGGCATATGGAGGATAGTGGGCTAGTGTAGGTTAGGTGGGCTTGGATCGGCGCAACATCGAGGAACAAAGGGCCTGTACTGCGCTGTATTTTTTTATGTTCTATGTTCTATGAGACACACACATACAGACACACAGAAACACACACACACCTACACAAGAATTGTGGGATTCAGGCTGTCTGTGGGTATTTTGCGAGCTCTGGACTGTGAAGAGACAAAGGAGCAAAATGGTAGAGAGGGGTCTGATCGCACAGATTTCACGGCTTCCATCTCTCTCTGCAGCTCTCATGCCTATTTCTGTGTTCCCAGTTCTCTCTCCCACGTCTTTCCTTCAATCCTTATCTCTCAACATCCTTCACATCTCTGCCCTGGTTACATTTCCCGATAGATTCCCTTCCCCCTTTGTAACCCCACCAAGTTTATCAGGAATGCTTAATTAGTCAGTCTTTCACAAAACCAACACCTTGCTCATCTCTCTCTGCATCTTTCTCTCAGCTCTGTGGGATCTTGCTTTTCTTGCCTTTACATCATTCTCGCTGCATCGCAGCACCTCCCACCCCCCCTCCCCCAACTCTCTCAGCTCAATCTCTCTGCTGTTGCAACTCCTCTCTCTCTCTCTCTCTTCTCTTTCTGTCCTATATCTCTCCCTGGGGTTTCTATCTTGCTGTCTGTCTGACCTTCTCTTCCTGCCTTTCTCTCCCATTTTCATGTTGTATCTGCCAGACATTGTATTTCTCTTCCTGGGTTTTCACTCTCTCTCTCTGTCTCTCTCAGTACTTCTCACTTTCTCTCCCTCTTTCTGCCTGCTTGTCTTTCGCTTGTTCTCTCCCTCCCTCTCACTGTCTGTCTGTCCAACTCTTTTTCACTCCTGTAGTTTCTCTCCCTCTTTCTCCCTGGACCCATCGGTTCTTTCCCAGTGACTGAGGAAGGGGCAATGGGAAGAGTTTGCCTCAGTTTCTGGTCTCTCCCAGGATTCACCCCGATTGTGGGGAGGGGGAGAGTGGAAGGAACATGGAGTACTTTTCTGAGTGAGTCTGAAATAGAGAAAAACAGAAAGGGAGAGTGACAAAAAGAGAGAGAGAGAGAGAGACATGGAGAAAGTGGAGATGGAGAAAGTGGGGAGAGAGAGATGGGCAGTGAGAGTCAGGGAGACGGACAGAGTGAGAGAAGGGCAGAGTGAGAGAGAGGGGGAGGAAGAGAGAGAGAAGGACATATATGGAGGGAGAAGGACAGTGTGTATGACTGGCGATGGTTTCAGAGTGGGATCTTGCTGTGCATGACAGTAGTCAGTCAAAAGACTTGGGGAAGGAGGTGAGTGGGAGACAAGGAGTGAGTAGGGCAGCCAGAAACAGGGGAGTGTTTGATGCAGTTTTGGGGTTGGTGGAGAAAGGGGGGCTGTTGTCAGAGAGAGATGGAGGGAGGGATAGCCTGTGATGCAAAGTCTGAGACAGGGCAGAGAAGAGGTCGCCACAGGAAGGATAGTCAATGAGGCCATTCAGGCGCCAATCCAAGATCATTTTGATTAGATTAGATTAGATTACTTACAGTGTGGAAACAGGCCCTTCGGCCCAACAAGTCCACACCGACCCGCCGAAGCGCTACCCATCCATACCCCTACATTTACCCCTTACCTAACACTACGGGCAATTTAGCATGGCCAATTCACCTGGCCCGCACATCTTTGGACTGTGGGAGGAAACCGGAGCACCCGGAGGAAACCCACGCAGACACGGGGTGAACGTGCAAACTCCACACAGTCAGTCGCCTGAGTCGGGAATTGAACCCGGGTCTCAGGCGCTGTGAGGCAGCAGTGCTAACCACTGTGCCACCGTGCCGCCCGGTGGGAGCGGGGGATGATGGGCAGAAAGGACTTCCATCTGGATACAAGCCTTCTATAATTCTGTGACTGGGATCTTGCTGTTCATTGAAACAGTCACAGGCCAGACAGTCAACCCAGACTCATTTACCGGTGTGAGAAAGTGAGGACTGCAGATGTTGGAGAGTCAGAGTTACAGAGTGTGGAGCTGGGGAAGCACAGCAGGTCAGTAAGGAGAGTTGATGGGTCAGGCCTGACCTGCTGGGCTGTTCCAGCTCCACACTTTTCCACTCATTTCCCTCTTCCCCACGGAGTGGGGCTCACAGCAATGTTGGGGGCTGCAAAATATTTGAGGGGGGCACTGTTGGTGAGGCAATTATTTGGGAGGGAAGATATTTGGGGAAGGGGATAAATTTGGGAGAGAGTGAAAATGGGGGCAAAATATTTTTGAGGGGGTTCAAAAGTGGGTGAGCACTTTCAGATCTGAAATAGGGAAAAAAGAGAAAGGGAGGGTGAGAAAAAGAGAGAGCGAGATGGAGAGAGTGGGGATGGTGATGAGAGAAAGATGGGCAGAGAGCGAGAGAGTGAGAAAAAGGCAGAGTGAGTGTGAGAGAGAGAGAGAGAGAGAAGGACAGAGGGAGGGAGAGAAGGAGGGTCAGACTGAGACAAACAGGTGTTAAAGCATGGACAGACTGAAGGGGTGACACTCATTATTCCAGCTGGTTCCAGCTCTCTCTCTCTCTCAATGGTTTTTCACACTCCCTCTCTCCCATGCTTCTGGGGTTTGCTTCAACCTGTCTTTCTATCTCTCCCTCTCTGGTTCTGTCTTTGGGTCTGCGAAGTTGCTTTATCTCCCTCTCTCACTCTTTCTGTCTGTATCTTGCCATGCTGGTCTCCTCAGAAGGCCTCCAGACGATTCAAGACATCAGTCTGCAGGTGAACCCTGTTTGTGTTCATTTCATGGATGGTTTTCCGGAACTTTCTGAGTTCTCGCCAATTAGGAGAATCGGCTGATTGTTTGAAGCATTTCCAATCATTTGGATGGTTTGTTCCTGTTAGTGTCTTTGTGTAGCAGGACCCGGTGCCTTCCTGTCTGGGCTCTCCTCTGTTTAGTGGAGACATATGTCTGCCCTTTGTTGCCTTTTACATTATGCTGATGGCATTACCACTTGGCTGCTGTGCGGGTTGTGTGATTTGGGAGATTTATTTGGCCAATATACCTTGGCTGTCTATCTGTGTTTTAGCCAGGAGGTTGTGACATTTCCCCCAACTCATCCACTTACATGGAAAGAAGCTTATACAATGAATTGCAAACCTGATTTAAACATTGGTTATGCTTGTTGTTGTCATAATGGCTTGTTCGGCCAGCTGTCTGGCCAAAAGCCATTATGTACATTGGTCAAACCTATCATCGTATGGCTGAGAAGTGATATCAAAGAAATTAATCATAGAATCCCAACACAGCAGGAATAGGCGCTTCAGCAAATCAGGTCCACAATGACCCTCTGAAGAGAATCCAAATTAGATTCCCCCCAATGATATCCCTGACATCCTGCATTTCCCATGGCTATTCCAGGAGAAAGTGAGGACTGCAGATGCTGCAGATCAGAGCTGAACATGTGTTGCTGGAAAAGCGCAGCAGGTCAGTCAGCATCCAAGGAACAGGAGATTCGACATTTCGGGCATGAGGTGGGTTGGTCCAGGTGTCCCAGAAATATTCTCTGAAGCATTCCGCAAGTAGGCGGCCTGTCTCCCCAATATAGAGGAGGCCACATCGGGTGCAACAGATGCAGTAAATGATGTGTGTGGAAGTGCAGATGAATTTGTGGTGGATATGGAAGGATCCCTTGGGGCCTTGAAGGGAAGTAAGTTAGGAGGTGTGGGCCCCACCCTACCAACCTCCACATACATCGTATCATCCGTTGTCATTTCCACCACCTCCAAACGGACCCCACCATCTGGGGTATATTTCTCTCCCATATCAGCGTTCCGAACAGACCACTCCTTCCGTGACTCCCTCAAAGGGTCCACACTCCCCACCAACCCAATCTCCACTCCCGGCACCTTCCTCTGCAACCGCAAGAAATGCAAAACTTGCGTCCACACCTCCCCCCTTACTTCCCTCCAAGGCCCCAAGGGATCCTTCCATATCCACCACAAATTCACCTGCACCTCCACACACATCATTTACTGCATCCACTGCTCCCGATATGGCCTCCTCTAAACTGGGGAGACAGGCCGCCTACTTGCGGAACGCTTCAGAGAACACCTCTGGGACACCCGGACCAACCAACCCAATCACTCCACAAAGGACATGCAGGTCCTTGAACTCCCCCATCGACAGACCATAGCAACATGACAGCTGGAGGAAGAGCGCCTCATCTTCCGCCTAGGAACCCTCCAACTACAAGGGATGAACTCAGCTCAGGGAGGGGTGATTGCAGTGTTGGGTAGGGATCAGTCAGGGAGGGGGTGATTGCAGTGTTGGGTAGGGATCAGTCAGGGAGAGTGTAATTGCAGCGTTGGGTAGGGATCAGTCAGGGACGGGGAGATTGCAGTGTTGGGTAGGAATCAGTCAGGGAGGGAGTGATTGAAGTGTTGGGTAGGGATCGGTCAGGGAGGGGGGATTGCAGTGTTGGGTAGGGATCAGTGTGGGAGGGGTGATTACAGTGTTGGGTAGCGTTCAGTCAGGGAGAGGATGAGTGCAGTATTGGTGGGGATCAGTCAGGGAGGGGTGATTGCAGTGTTGGGTAGGGATCAGTCAGGGAGGGGGTGATTGCAGTGTTGAGTAGGGATCCGTCAGGGAGGGGGAGATTGCAGTGTTGAGTAGGGATCACTCAGGGAGGGGGTGATTGCAGTATTGAGTAGGGGTCAGTCAGGGAGGGGAGATTGCAGTGTTGGGTAGGGATCTGTCTGGGAGAGGATGAGTGCAGTATTGGGTCGGGATCAGTAAGGGAGGGGGAGACTCCAGTTTTGGGTAGGGGCTTATTCAGGGAAGAGATGATTGCAGCGTTGGGTCGTGATCAGTCAGGGAGGGGGAGATTGCAGTATTGAGTAGGGATCAGTCAGGGAGGGGTGATTGCAGTGTTGGGTAGGGATCATTCAGGGAGGGGATGATTGCAGTATTGAGTCGGGATTAGTCAGGGAGGGAGTGATTGCAGTGTTAGGTTGGGATCAGTCAGGGAGAGTATGAGTGCAATGTTGGGTAGGAATCAGTCAGGGAGGGGGTGGTTGCAGTGTTGGGTAGGCATCAGTCAGGGACGGGGAGATTGCAGCGTTGAGTCGTGATCAGTCAGGGAGGGGGAGATTGCAGTGTGTGGTAGGGATCAGTCAGGGAGGGGGTGATTGCAGTGTTGGGTAGGGATCAGTAATTGAGGGGGTGATTGCAGTGTTGGGTAGGGATCAGTAAGGGAGGGGTTGATTGCAGTGCTGAGTAGGGATCAGTCAGGGAGGGGGTGATTGCAGTGTTGGGTAGGGATCTGTCAGGGAGGGGTGATTGCAGTGTTGGGTAAGGATCAGTCAGGGAGGGGGTGATTGCAGTGTTGGGTAGGGATCAGTAAGGGAAAGGGTGGTTGCAGTGTTGGTGCATCTGGTTTTTTGGTGACAGTACAGATGGATGTACAGTCTGTATCTGGATCTGTAACCAATGAATCTATATTGTTCCAAAGTCAATAGAGTGCATGTTCACTGCAAGATAAAAAGTGCTTTTTAAATTTACAGTACAGTAACGGTTGCCAGCTGAGGGAGGAGTTGTTCCAAAATAGATACATGTTCCAATTCTCTGAGGTTTGGTTACTGTTTTGACTACAATTCCAAATTACCCAATTAGTTTAAATTATGCCCAGGATACCAGAAACCATTTGGTTTGATTGTTTTGACACCTTGAAACTGATTATAAGAGTGTACTGAGTCGTGGGTGTTCTATAAATGCGCAATCTTGAAAGTATGAGGTAGAGCAACTGCCATCGAATATGAGGGAGACCAACTGCTGTCGAGCCTGAGACCTAAATGCCCATCTCGCATCTTCCTCTCAAAGAAATTAGAAAACAATTTCTACCAAAGGTACCTTTTCATGTAAAACCTTCTCACAGTGAAAAAAAGAAACAAGACTGCCCAGCGAGATCAG
This sequence comes from Hemiscyllium ocellatum, assembly GCF_020745735.1. Classification (NCBI taxonomy): domain Eukaryota; kingdom Metazoa; phylum Chordata; class Chondrichthyes; order Orectolobiformes; family Hemiscylliidae; genus Hemiscyllium; species Hemiscyllium ocellatum. The sequence goes on along the minus strand of NC_083440.1, from coordinate 31,948,814 downwards.
CAGCCAGAGGACTGAATTCAGAGGAACCTGTTTGGTCTTGAGATTAACTTAATGCAATGCTTTATAAGTGTCCAGTTTAATAATTGGAACACTGTATTTTTGTGGAGTTGGCGTCAGATACTAAGTAGGTAAAAAAGGGGGATTTTGATTTGTGTTGTTTAGTGTTCTTTGTTAGAGTTAAGAAAATAATTATAATTTTCTTTAAGTATTGGAATTTTAGAGTTATAGAAGATAGACCATTACAGGCCAGCACAGGCCTTTCGGGCCTTGATGTTGCGCTGCCCTGTCTTACTCATCTGAAGCCCATCCATCGGCATTATTCCACTTACATCCAAATGTTTGTCCAATGACGACTTAAATGAACTTAAACTTGGCGAATCTACTACCATTGCAGGCAATGCATTTCATATCCTTACTACTCTCTGAGTAAAGAAACTACCTCTGACATCTGTCTTATGCCTATCTCCCCTCACTTTAAAGTTGTGTCCCTCATGTTTGCCATTCCCATACTTGGAAAAAAGCTCTCCCTGTCCACCTTATCTAACCCTCTGATTATCTTGTATGTCTCTGTTAAGTCACGTATCAACCTTCTTCTCACTACCGAGAACAGCCTCAATGCCCTCAGCCTTTCCTCGTAAGACATTCCCTCCATACCAAGCAACATCCTAGGAAATCTCCTCTGCACCCTCTCCAAAGCTTCCATATCCTTCTTATAATGCGATGACCAGAACTGTACACAATATTCCAAGTGTGGCCGTACCAAAGCTTTGTACAACTGCAACATAAACTCCTGGTTGGAACTCAATCCCTCTATTAATAAAGGCCAAAACACTGTATTCCTTCTTAACAGCCCTGTCAATCTGGGTGGCAACTTTCAGGGATCTGTGTACATGGACACCGAGATCCCTCTGCTAATCCGCACTCCCTAGAATCCGACCATTAGCTCAATACTCTGCATTCTGATTACTCCATCCAAAGCGTTTCACCTCACACTTGTCCATATTAACTTCCATTTGCCACCTTTCAGCCCAGCTCTGCATCCAATCTATGTGTCTCTGTGACCTACTTCATCCTTCATCACTATCCACAACTTCACCTACCTTAGTGTCGTCCACAAATTTGCTAACCCACCCTTCTAAGACCTCATCCAGGTCATTTATAAAAATGATGAACAGCAGTGGAACTAACACTGACCCTTGTGGTACGCCACTAGTACCTGGACACCAAAATGAACATGTTCCATCAACCTGCAACCCTCTGTTTTCTTTCAATTAGCCAATTAATGATCCAAACTGCTATGTCTCCCACAATCCCATTCTTCCACATTTTGTATAATAGCTTACTGTGGGGAACCTTATCGAACGCCTGGCTGAAATCCATATACACCACAGCAACCAGTTTATTCTCATCAAACGTTGGTCACTTTGTCAAAAAACTCAATAAGATTCATTAGGCACGACCTACCCTTCACAAAACCGTGCTGACTGTCCCTGATCAGATTATTCTTTTCTAGATGGTTATAAATCCTATCTCTTATAACCGTTTCCAACACTATACTAACAACTGAAGTGAAACTCACTGGTCTGCAATTACCAGGGTTTTCTCTACTACCCTTTTTGAACAAGGGAACCACATTTGCTATCCTCCAGTCCTCAGGCACTATTCCTGTTGACAATGATGATTTGAAGATCAATGCCAAAGGCTCAGCAATCTCTTCCCTTGCTTCCCAGAGGATCCTAGGATAGAACCCATCTGGCACAGAGGACTCGTCTATCTTCACATTCTGTAATAATTCCAATACCTCTTCCTTATGAACCTCAATCTCTTCTCAGGAGAATCGATGTTTCAGGCATGAGCCCTTCTTCAGGAATGAGGAGAGTGTGCCAAGCAGGCGAAGTTAAAATGTAGGGAGGAGGGTCTTGGGGGAGGGGCATTGGAAGTGCGATAGGTGAAAGGAGGTTAAGGTGAGGGTGATAGGCCGGAGTGGGGTGGGGGTGGAGAGGTCAGGAAGAAGATTGCAGGTTAGGAAGGTGGTGCTGAGTTCGAGGGTCGTTAATTTCCGATATGGTTAGGAAGAACTGTTTGTTTAGTGTATGGATTCTTCTGTGGATGAAGAAGAGTGGAGGCCCTTTTCAGGTCTGTGAGAGTGTTGTCCTGAGCTGGGGCAGGGCTGACTGTAGGGAATGTAGGTAGCGGCGCATGGCTGCAAGCGTGGAGTGGAGGATCCGGAGGGAGGTCTGTTGCTGGAGGCTTCGGATTTGTTGTTGTATTGGTTGTACTGGTTGGGCCCAAATGTTGCTGGTCTGAACGTAGTCCGGAGTCCGTGTGGGGTTAGTCAGTTCCGTAGGCAATTAGCCCTACCCCAGCTCAGGACAACACTCTCACAGACCTGCAAAGGACCTCTATTGTTCTTCATCCACAGAAGAATCCATACAGTAAACAAATATTTCTTCCTAGCCATATCGGAAATTAAAGACATCTTCCTAAGCTGCCATCTTCTTCCTGACCTCTCTGCCCCCATCACCACTCCGGCCTATCACCCTCACCTTAACCTCTTTCCACTTATCGCACTTCCAACGCCCCTCCCCCAAGTCCCTCCTCCCTACCTTTTATCATAGCCTGTTTCGCACACTCTCCTCATTCCTAAAGAATGGCTCATGCCTGAAATGTCGATTCTCCTGCTCGTTGGATGCTGCCTGACCTGCTGCGCTTTTCCAGCAACACATTTTCAGCTCTGATCTCCAGCATCTGCTGTCCTCACTTTCTCAATCTCTTCTCGTCTCGAAAGTATCTCTCTATCTCCCTCGCCAACATTGTCATTTTCTATGTTGAACCCTGGTGAAAAGTATTTATTTAGTGCTTCCCCTATCTCCTCTGCCTCCACACACAACTTCCCACTACTGTCCTTGATTGGCCCTAATTTCACTCTCGTCATTCTTTTATTCCTGACATAACTATGGAAAGCCTTAGGATTAACCCTGATCCTATCCGCCAACAACTTCTCAAGTCTCCTCCTGGCTCTTCTGAGCTCTCTTTTTAGGTCTTTCCTGGCTTCCCTGTAACCCTCAAGCAGCCTATCTGAGTTTTCACATTTTGCCTTATCATAAGCCTTCTTCTTCTTGACTATAGATTCCACTTTCTTAGTAAACCATGGCTCACGCGTTCTGTAACGTCTGCCCTGTCTAATAGGTACATACTTATCTAGGATGCACTGCAGCTTTTCCTTGAATAAGCTCCACATTTTTAGTGGGCTCATTCCCTGCACTTTCCTCCCTCAATCTACGCTTCCTAAATCTTTCCGAATTGCATCATAGTTCTCTGTCCCTAATATTTAAACAGATAACATAGTGAACCAAGACTCTCTGGGTGTTTGGTTTAATTAACAGAGAGGTTCGATTTCTGCATCGTAGTCAATGACAGGAAATTTCGGATGAGACAGCAATGGATAAGCAGACCAAAGAAACTGGAAGCTTGTTGATGAAAAGTAGAGGCAGCCATTTGTTTGGTGAGTGGGTTCTAATAATATCATATCATCACCTGCCACAATTTCTTACTTCAAAACTTTGCTGTGTTAGTGACCTTCACACTGAACTGCGATAATGTTGCTGCGTAAATAAATTTGTTTGTGCACCAACTTAGGGTCTGCAGAATATAACCAAGTTTTGTGAAGTTATGCAGGAAAAGCGAGTCATCTTCAGGATGGACTCCTTGAATAACATAATGGAAGAAACTTAAAAACATCGATGAACAACAGAAGGATGAAGGTCCAAGAGATGGTGAGGAAGAGGAAAATCACAGACTTTCTTCTGCTCTCCATCTCTGGGTCTCTGTGCTGTTGATACTGCACAGAATGCAGTTTTGTTGCCCACCATCATCACTGCTGGGACACCCTGTGCAGTATCTGCAGGAACAGGATGAGGTAGGAGTTCAGACAGGCCAGCCAAGGGAAAGCCCCATTGCAAATTTGTGAGTAACAGCATAAACATTTCTTCCAGGAGAAGACACACCCCAATATCTCTCACTGTCAATTTAAATTACATTCCCTACAGTATGGAAACAGACTCTTCAACCCAACAAGTCTACAACAACACTCCGAAAAGGAACCCACTCAGACCCATTCCCCTACCCTATGTTTACCCTAATGCACCTATCACTATTGGCAAATTAGAATGGCCAATTCATCTAACCTGCACATCTTTGGCCTGTGGGAGGACACCTATGCAGACACGGGCAGAATGTGCAAACTCCACACAGACATTTGCCCAAGGCTGGAAATGATCCCTGGTGCTATGTACCTGGTCCACTGAGCTATCATCCACCCCAATTACAGCAGCTCACCAAGGTCTGGTTTAATGGCAGCTGCATGGACACTCTCAGTGCTAGGGATTCCAATTATCCCAAGTGACAAAGTTAGGATGACATCCAAATTAACGGAATTATATAATAAAATATGTATTTGGATGGTTTATTATATCTTCCTCCCACATACTATGGAGATATAGGGGACATTGACAGGGACCACTTTTAAGTAAATGTGAAGGAACAGGCCATACCATCACATGCCCGTAGCCTGTCATCCATGAATTCAGATCCTCTCCCATCAAGCTGTGGTCCTAACTGCACTCACCTTGATATATCTTGGAATACCAGTGGTTACGATTGTAGTTTGGAAAAGGCACATATCCCAACACATGGATATGATCCTGATGAATACAGATCAGGGGCTATAAGGTAGATGGAACTCCCAGTGTGGGCATCACTGGCTGGGTTAGTGTTTATTACTCGACCCTAGTTGCCCTTTGGGAAGGATGGAGAATGAAAATAAGAGTGACATCAGTAATACCTCCATTGTTGGAAGCCCATCTTGTTCACTCAGTCCCCTTCCTCCAGGAAAGCCCTTCATGTGCCTCCAGAACCTGGGCAATTAGGGATGGGGAATAAATGTTGACCTCGGCAGTAATGCACATATTCAGTGTGTAAGAAGACTCACATTTCAATCAGTGAATGAAATGCTCTTGTTTAAAGAGGGCAGCTCCTACCCTAGAGAACAGAAGAACAGCCTTGAGATATATTTTCACATATGGAATAAACTGGCTTGATGTAGCATTGGTTGAAATCGTTTGTGATCTTGTGATGGGGCTCATGGTATTTGAGTAGGCAGCATTATTGCTGGGAGATTCCAGATTCTGTTTTTTTTTGTTATTTCATTATGATATACCAAACAGCAATGCTCCTCCATAATTGGTATTAAAAATGGTACTGTAATTAGTTTGTTCATTGTCAGAGTTTTGACACAAAGCTGAGCAATGCCGTCGTGTCAATCTCCCACAGGAGCTTTCAGGCAGTATAAGGCAGCATCTCTGGGAATGCATCAGCCCAGAGTTTCAAACAAGGAGCTTGTCAGCTGCCTGAAGGGACAGATCACCTCACATGGAAAAATGCATCCACCAACTCAGCAGGTAGAGAAGGTCTTCCACACCATCCTTGCTATTATTGGTGTTCCTGATGTGACATTTGGATTTGGTTTGATCTGCTGCTGATCTGCTCTCTAGTTTTACCTTTTGAACAACAACGTCACCATCTCATTGACTGGTCAGCCATATCCAGATCCCAGAACAGTGAGAAGAATGCAGTGAGCAGCATTCATGGTACAATTTTCCATTGACAGAGACTCCCAAAGTCACTGCTGCTGCAGAATTTCCTGACATTAGTATTCTGTCATCTGTTCTGGTTTCATATGTTCTGAAGGTCTGAAAGGAGATCATGCAACTTAGATCTGAAGAAGGGTCTCCGGACTTGAAACATTAACTCTGTTTTGCCTCTCACAGATGCTTGCCAGAGCTGCTGAACAAATTTCATTTTTTTATATGCAAACGAAGTCTGTGTTCGCAAGAATCTTGAAGGATGATCTGAGTGAAGTCCTCCAAGACATTAACAGAAAAAGATAAATGATTTCCATTGTTTGGCAATTCTCTAAAGAGGGGGCACAGTCTGAGAATGAGAGCCAGAGCATTCAGGAGAAATGTTAGGAAGCACTTCTACATACAAAGGATGGGAGAGGTTTGGAACTCTCTTCCACAAACGACAGTGGATACTAAAACTGTTAGTCAGTTTAAATGAGAAAGAATTTTTTAAACAAAGGAACTGAAGGATACACGTGTTTTGATTTGTAAAGCTACATTCATCTACCATGCCTCACAGAAATGTTCTCGTTCTCAGGTTAGAGAATTCAAGTCTTGGTAGATTGCCCGCCTGGTCTCTGTACGTTGAGGTGTTTGTCAGGTACAGATGTGTAGATTTACAGTGCAAAATATCACCAAAGTGCAAACACTCACCTGTTGTCACGAAGGGAGCCCTGTATGCTCTGTTATACTGCACTTAGTCATAGAGATGTACAGCATGGAAACAATACCTTCAGTCCAACTCATTCATGCCAACCAGTTATCCTAACCTAAACTTGTCTCATTTGCCAGCACTTGGCCGGTATCCCTCCAAACCTTACTATTCATATACCACTCCAGATGCCTTTTAAATGCTGTAATTGTACCAATCTCCACCTCTTCCTATGATAGCTCATGCCACACACGCACCATCCTCTATGTGAAAAAGTTGTCTCCTTATATCTTTCCCTCTCACTCTCAGCCTATGCCCTCTCTCACCCCAGGGAAAAGACGTTGTCCTATCTATGTCCCTCATGATTTTATGAAACTTGTGAAGCCTCCGACGCTCCAGGGAAAACAGCCCCATCCTATTTCAGCCTCTCCCTATAGCTCAAATCCTACACCCTGGCAATATCTTTGTAAATCTTTTCTGAACCCTTTCAAGATTCACAACATTCTTCAATAGGAAGGAGACCAGAATTGCACATGGTTTAACCAATGTCCTGTACAGCCACAACATGACCTCCCAATTCCTACACTCAATACTCTGACCAATAATGGAAATCATACCAAATGCCTTCTTCACTATTCCATCTGCCTGCAACGCTATTTTCAAAGAACGATGAACCTGCACTCCAACTCCTCAGCAACACACCCTTACGAATAAGTGGGTATGTCCTGCTCTGATTTGCTTTTCCAAAATTCATCACCTCACATTTATGTAAATTAAACTCAAACTGCCACTCCTCAGCCCATTGGCCCACCTGATCAAGACCTCATTGTAATCTGAGGTAGCCTTCTTCATTGTCCACTGCACCTCCAATTTTGTTGCCATCTGCGAACTTACTAACTATACCTCCTACGTTTGCATCCAAATCATTTATATGAATGATGAAAAGTAGTGGATTCAACACTAATCCTTGAAGCACACCACTGATCATAGGCCTCTAGTCTGAAAAGCAACCTTACACCATCACCTCTTGCTTTTGAGCCAATTCAAATGGCTATTCTCTGTATTCCATATGATCTAAGCTTGCTAACCAGTATCCCATGGGGAGCCTTGTCAAACATCTTACTGAAGTCCATACAGATCCCGTTCACCGCTCTGCCCTCATCAATCCTGTTTGTTGCTTCTTAAAAAAAAGTCAGTCAAGTTCGTGTGACATGATTTCCGAAACTTTAAAATTAATCGAACTTTGGTCACTGGCCCCAAAGTGCTCCCCCACTGACACCTCAGTCACCTGTCCTCAGTCTTTTACCATTGTGATAGGCTCTTTCATTGCTGTGAATTTGAATTAAAATGAGAAAATCCTGGACTGACTGGACACTGCTCTTCAATCAGGTAGCCAGTGGGGCAGGATCACAGGACACCGAATTTATAGTAAATTCTGTGTCCCATGATCTAGCTACCTAATGAAGCTCTTGAAAGCTAGTGTGCTTCCAAATAAAGCTGTTGGACTATAAACAGATGTTCCCCCAGTCGAACACTGACACATCTATGTCCTCATAGAATCCCTGCAGTGTGGAAACAGGCCGTTCGGCCCAATAAGTACACACCAAATGAATCTGATTGATTCATTCATTGATTTGAGTGAAGGGATATTTCAGCACCTTCTTCAGTTGTTGCCTGAACTTTATCAGGGTCATGGCAAAAATGCCATGCAGCAATTGAGAAACTGTATCATGAGTCCAGCACAATTCATGTAGATACGTAGACCAATAGCCTATAACAAACATTTGGCTCCATATTGAATACATTGTTAACACTAACAGTAACAAGATGGATTTACTTCAGCCTTTGCATCTCGGTGTCCCTGTGAGACTCTCCACTGGTCTCCTGTGGGCTCTGCTGGTCATTAACATGTGTCTGATGCTGAAAACATTGAGCAGCAGAATCAGGGGAAATTGGAAGGTCTGGTTAGAATGTGGTGGATGAACTCAATTATGACCCAGACTCAAGAGTAATAAACATCGATTGTTACATCAAAAAGCCAGGGGGTGTTATCCAGCCAATACCGAGCTAGGAGAATAAAATACCAGAAGATGTTCTTTAAACAGCTCAGCACAGTCGCTATTCCCAGAGCAGTTTTCGAACTGCAATATTTAATTTTCAGCTTCTGGCAACAAATGGCCACAAATCAATCGAATATGAAAGTGATGGCAAACCAGACAGGACCGTCCGACCGATATAAAGCAATACGGCATAGATATTACACATGGGGATGCCCAACAGGAAACTTTTGTGTTCTCAGCAATCAATCGGAATGTTTCTCAATATCAGGTTGAGAATAACGACCAGTAGATCTGCCACTGCCATGGCCACCAGGTAACGGGTATCACATGGGGACAATCCACAATCTTTATCAAGCACCATGAAGATCATCATTATATTAACTGTGAGGAAGGCAAACAAACAAATTATACATTAATTTGGAGGCAAAGTTATGGTGCCTTAATGGTTAGTACTGCTGCCTCACAGTGCCTGGGACGTGGGCTTGATCCCAGTCGGGGTCAACCGTCAGCAGTAATTCTCCAGTAGATTAGATAAGATTACTTACAGTGTGGAAACAGGCCCTTCGGCCCAACAAGTCCACACCGACCCACCGAAGCGCAACCCACCCATACCCGTACATTTGGCCCTTACCTAACACTACAGGCAATTTAGCATGACCAATTCACCTGACTATGGGAGGAAACCCACGCAGACATGGGGAGAACACAATCAGTCTCCTGAGGCGGGAATTGAACCCGGGTCTCTGGCGCTGTGAGATAGCAGTACGAACCACTGTGCCACCGTGCCATCCATGTGGAGTTTGCACATTCTCCGTGTTTCTGCATGGGTTTCTACTCAGTACTCCAATCCAAAAATGTGCAGGTTAGATGATTGGCCATGGTACAATGGTCGGTCCCAGAGTGACAAGGATTGTGCAAGTTATTTGGATTAGCTCTGGGAAATGCAGGGATAGGGTGGGGGTGCTGGGCCTGAGGTCAGTGCAGACTTGCGGGGCAACATGGCATCTTGCACACTGTAAGGATTCTATTCTGTAATTCTATGCCTCACAGCACTCTGAGAAAAGGACAAAAGTCTCTTCATCTCTGGAACCAAAGTTGCCTTATTTCAGATTTTAAAAAAGTGCCCTCTAGCTCTAGTCTCAATTTTAGTGTTTCTTGCAAAGAGAAGGAAACATTGCTGCAGCTGTTCCCAGTTTTACTGAGATCACAGCTGGAGAACTGTATGAGGCTTTGTTTTATCTCCTTCCCTCAGAAAGAATTTATTTATATGAGAAGGTGTATGGACACAGCTCACTCAGTTGATTCCTGGGCTAACGAGTTCATCCCACGTGGGAATGTTGTGCAGTTTGGATGTATAACCTTTGAAGTTCATCAGAAATAGACATGATCATATTGAGGCATATCTGACCCTGAGAGGACTTGACAGGGTGGATGCTGAGAGGAAGGCTCCCCAAGTGCGGGTGTGTCGAACTGTAGAATTTTTGGAAATGTGGCCTCTTCCATTCCAGACTGAGATGAGGGTGTATCTGATAATGTCTTGCCCAGAGAGCAGGAAAGGCTGAATTTGATAGATATGTGATCAACTAGACAGCCAGTACTTATGTGGGTCAGGTTTGAGGGGGTTGAATGGTCTACTTCTGTTCTTATATGTTGTGCATTATGTCACAAATAGGAGGTGCTTTGTTGCAAGGACAATCACTTTCAATGTAAGGGTGCTTCCATTTTAGATTGAGATGAGGATGCTCCTTTGTCCTGAGGGATGTGCTAACTGTGGTATTCTCATCTGCAGAGAGCAGTGAAGATATTCAAGGCTTATTCAGTAGCTCCTTGACGGTCAAAGAAGCCCATGTTTATTGGGAACAGAGATGGACAGGGAGGTCAGCCACAGTCAGATCAGCTCCGATATGTCTGAATGGTGTAGCAGGGACCAAATGACCAACTGGTGCTGCTACATCCCATGTAATGTCACAACACATCTCTCACTGAATTCCTCAAAGCTGTTACTGAAGCACAGGAATACACCATTCAGCCCCTCTAAAGAGTTGCACAGGAACTTGCATTCAGCACTTAGAGCATACTGTACAGTGTGCCAAGGAGGTGATGCAACTCTTTAAAACAGCGACAGGGGAAACAGAAAAGAAAGAATAAAGAACTGTATAACACTGTAACAGGCCTTTCGGCTCACCAAGACTGTGCTCACACTTGATGCCTTTCCAAATGAAAAACCTTTTATCTTTTCATGGTCTATATCACTTGATTCCCTACCTATTCAAGAAATTGCAATTGTATCCACATCCACCATTACGTTTCGGAAGCGCATTCCAGGCACTTATCACCATCTGTGTAAAAAAGCTGTCTCACATCTCCTTTAAACTTTCCCTTCTTACCTTAAAACTACGGCCCCTTGTAATTGAGATTAGTATCCTGGGAAAAAGGCTCAGACTATCCATTTTGTCCATGCCTCTTATAATTTTTTCAACTTCTTTCATGTTGCCCCTCATCCATCAACATTCAAGTGAAAACACTGTAAGTTTGTCCAATCTCTCCTCATTGCTAATACCTTCCAAACTAGGCAGCATCTTGGGAAAGCAATGCCTCCGCATCTTTCTTGTAGTTTGGTGATCAGAAATATACACAAAATTTCACATGTGGCCTAACTGAAGTTCTAGAAATGACTTACCAATTTCTATCCTCCACGCCCTGACCAAAGATTGCAAGCATGCCATTTGCCTTATTGACAATCTTAACCATTTTCATTGCTACTTTCAGGGAACTGTTGAACTGTAGCCTGGATCTCTCTGTTTGTAGATGCAACTAAGATTGAGCTGTGTAGGACTATCAGGAGCATGAACAGGATGGGTAGAACTAGATTGTTCACACTAATTGAAGGACCAAAAACAAGGCTAGGAGGCTTAGAAGGTTTCTGAGAGAGAAAACAAAAACACATCGAAATTGGTAGGATTCTGGGATGCACTGACTGGGACCTGACAACCTGCAAAAATAAACAACTGAAGTGTCATAAAATTGAAGGATACGTGCCTCATGTTGGAAAGTGAGACTTGTGTAGGTAGTTGAGTATTTGTGGTAGGATAGACTCGATAAGCCTCTTTGTATTGTTGATTCCATGATTCTAAGCCCTGAATTGAATGGTATGTTTGGTGATTCTATGGACAATGTAGAAGCAGAGAACTTTTAAGAGACTGGAATCATAAGATCAGATTCAGAAAGGATGGGAGATATCCTTCCATAAAAGGGCATGAATGAACCAGCATTTCTGCAACAATAATTTGTTGCTATTACTGAGTGTAGATTCGAATTAATTGAATTCAAAAATCACCAGCTGTTCTAGAGGGGATTTGAACCCACAGTAATAGCCTGGAGCTCTGATGGCAAATGCAGTGATATTATCTAAATCCCACTGGCTCCAAGAGTCAGCACCTCTGAGGGGGACACTTTATGTTTCTGGTCAAATTATTTGTGGCTGGAAGAGAATAGGAACAGTTGAATCTGGATGTAACAAAAGGGCAGATGATGGTTTATTCAGCAGACAATAGGAGAGACTGAGACAAAAGGAGAGACTTGAGATATTGTGGAGTTGGTAGTGAACAGGATTAGTGCTGGAGAGAATATGGAAATAGATATCAGCTTTGAGCAAAAGTGCTTGTTGGTGTTGTGAACAGTTTGATTCCGCTTCAGATATTGGCATTAAAATTGTTTGCTGAAAAATGTGTTGCTGGAAAAGCGCAGCAGGTCAGGCTGCGGAGCAGGAGAATCGACGTTTCGGGCATAAGCCCTTGTTTGGTAAGGAATGCATGTTTGTGGACAGAAATCATGGCAATGGCTTCCTTTTTTTCAGAATTTAATTAATGAGGACAATAATTTAGTTCAACAAGGTTTGTTGAATTCACAGTCAGATAGAAAGACTTACCAGGAATAATAGTTAGTATAGGATAGAAACCAGCTTGAATCAGCCAAAGTACACTCAGGATCCACCCAATCCACCAAATCGCAAGATTGTAAAGACCCAAATATAAACTCCTGGTCATGATTGGAACTTTCCAGTCTATTGTTCTCAGACTCTGATCTCTTCCCTCCCTATCTCACTCTTGACCTGTTGATCCTGGTAGGTGCTGAAAGTGAAGTTCCTACTGATACTGTGTGAGAACATTGTCAGAGCCCCTTATTAATAGGAAGTAAACCTTTTAGTGAAACAATTTGATGCATGGAGACTGACAATAACTACAATCACTGAACGTATAGGTTCAGTTAACCCCATTCGATCCAATTTGTTTTATGCCATGTTAAATTATAGCATTTGTTCAATCTAGATAGGATGTCTGAGTGTTTCTAAGGGATGGACACAGCAGCAAAGTGTTGTGGAATAGAATAGACATGGAAGAGTGGTCAGAGGACTGAAGAGTTTTTAATTGCCATCTCTTTTCATAAAAGAGGAGACAAACCCTGAAATAGAGAACAGCCTATACAATATAATCGAAATATTAGGGATACTTCCATTGTCTACATTTGGGAAGAATAATTTGTTCCTCAAAAACATTGAATTTACAAGAAGCAACTAGAATAGAGATGCAAATGGAAAACACGTGTCTAGACAAGAAAGTTCAAATTATTAAACTAGTATCAGAGCAGGTCAATGAACATGGTGTTGTAGATTTTCTCAGCAAGACCAAAATACAATCAAGGGTCATTTAATGGACAGTTTCAGAAAGCTGAAGTGGAAGAAGGGGAGAGTAAATATCCCACAACAATGGCTGATAAAGATAATTCCACATAATATCCGATTTAAAAAAAACCATGTTAAAATTATTACCTCACTCACTGAACTGCTCCACTTCCCCAAATGTCTATCGTCTTTAAGATGGTCCTCCAAATATACCTGTTTAACATTCTAAACCTGACAATTCCTTCCAAGTCTGAGTATCAACTATGTTTTATTTGCTATCATAAGATTGTTGGTGTGTATATTGATGTTTAGAGCCACTGCGATCCTGTGGCACTGAGAGCTTGTGGTGTTGTAGATGAGATTAGTTACTCCAGACAATAGTGCTGTGTCAGGATAATTTGTTTCAGCAGCATGATGTCAAATGGTCAGGGTGTCTGCGACTTATTCTTAATGTTTATGTTAGTGCAATAATGAGGCATAAATACAGAGCTAGCTAAAGTGAATTCACAGATGTATTAGCGTACACTTAGAGATTATTTCGGAATACAGAACATAGATAAGACACATGGAAAGTCAATGAGCTATACAGCGTGAATCAGACCCTTCATTCAAACTCCTCCATGCTAACAAGGGATCCTAAACTGATATAGTCCCATGTGCTGGCATTAAGCTAATTTCTCTCTAAACTCCTCCTATTCATGTACTGATCCAGATGCCTGTTAAATGTTGTAACTATGCCAGCCTCTCCCACCTCCCCTGCCAATTCATTCCATACAAGCACCACCATTTGCATGAGAAAAAAGTTGCCCTTCAGGTTTCTTTTTTCAACTTTTCCTCTCTCAACTTAAACCTATTCCATCTATTTTTGGACTTCTCTCCCCTGGAGAAATGATCTTGGGTATTCACCCTATACATGCCCCTCATGATTTTATAAACCTCTATAAAGTCACCCCTCAGACTCCAATGCTCTGGGGAAGAACCCTAAGATTATTCAGCCTCTCTTATTGCAGGAAGACCAGGATTGAACACAGTATTACAAAAGTGGCCAAACCTATGTCCTGTACAGCTGCAATATGATGTCCTAATTTCTATATTCAATGCACTGATCAATAAAGGTAAACATGCCAAAAGCCTTCTTCACCAGCCTCTCTAGCTGCACCTCCACATACAAGGAGCTATGCACCGTACCCCTCGGACACTTTGGCAATACTTCCAATGCCCTACCATTAAGTGTATAAGACCTACCCTGGTTTGCCTTACCAATGTGTAAGAAACATTTCAATGACATGAAACAGGCTTTTAAGCAAGCTTTGAAAGTGAGAATGAGTACCAAAGGGCATGTAAGGAAGTTTATCAGTAAAGTACAGCTAATTCAGGGGGCTTGACCATACTCATGGACAAAAGCAATCAGAGAACCAAAGAACAGAGTGTGTATATAAGGGGTACAAGAGGCAGCCTGGATCAAGGCCTTGAAGAATTTAGAGATAGACATAAGTTTAAACTCAATACATTAGATGATAATGAGCCAGTTAAGATCTCAAATATAGAAATTGGATATTGATATAAAATATGACATGCTCCTTTTTTGTCTTGCATACATCAGGATAGCTGCAAGGATTTTGATATTCAGGGAAACAACATTTTACACTGAACAAGAAAAGAGTTCTGATGCTTTGGAAAGTGCACAATGATTGATCGATGTCCCCAATGGAAATGGATTGGTGAGATTGTGACAGTTAGTTAACAGCTAAACTTTGTTAAGTTTGCAATTGGCAGGTTGCCTGAGTGGTCAAGGTATTGCCCTGCCAAATGAGTCAGAGAATGGCGATCACCAATTTAGTCAAATCACAAAAAGCATTGGTTGTTAACTGCCAATCATCACATGGACCATTCTCCATGTCTTTACCAATCAGCACTCATTACCCAGACAGATTTAAAGCTTTTTCCCTTCCCATTGGTATTCTTGAGAGTGTCCTGATAAGTACAATACTAAGGACTTAAATAAAAAAAACTTTATTTTCATCAATACTCAAATTTCCATGTTGTACCAGCTGGCAGAGGTGAAACTTTACTACAATGTATCAGGCCGACAATGGACTGGTAAAGTTCTGCACTGGTCTCAGAGGGAAACCAGCAACAATGTCCTTGTGGAGACATTACTTTACCTTTGACCTTATACAGCAACAATTTCAAAGCCATTGAGGAACAGAAATAAATAGAAACAAACCACATGCACATACGCACAGCACACTATTATGTAAAGTAATAGAGAGAAATGCTGCATGAGCAGGATAACTAATTGTTATTCTGAATAGTGAATATGGCACCAAAAGCACCCTTGTGATAATGACAGTTGGAAAATATAGCCCACATTGGTTTGTAGCAGTTGAAGAGTTGCTCATTCTGTTCTGGGCCCCGCTCAGTTCCTACACCGGCATGTGACCATAGTTTCAGATTGTTTTTAAAGGCAGATATCAATATGCAGTTGCACAGTGGCAGGAGTACGGCTATCCTATGGACAGGACTAAAGAGATCTCACACATATTGGCTCTTTAATAAAGAAATGGGGCAAACCTCAGAGATAGGGAAATGTAAGTAAATGAACTACTATCAAGATTTCATCCAATTCGATAGTAAATGATACCTGATCACCAAATTCAGCTGCCACTTGACTGGATGCAAGAATCCCCAAAAGGAGATACTCCAAATTTCACTTGATTCTGTGTCACATTATCGCAAGAGAGCTTTGTAGTTGCCTTCTAGCAGACATTATGTTTATCCATAAACCACATCGGCTTGACAGAGAAGCATTGGTTCCGATCACAGATCAGAACTGAATAGTGCAGAACCACATCATAACTCATCTCGAGAAGCTGTGTCAATGGGTGCATGGGTTTGCAGTGCCTCTGTGTTCTGAGCTTCGGCCCCGATCTCTCACTGCTCCCTAGTTTTTCTGATAAGTTGCGGTTCCAGTCAGTTTGTATTTCATCATTGTCCCAGATTATAGAGGTTTCAGTATCAGTGAGTTCACCAGTATAGCGCGTTGGGTAAATCAGCAGTGGCTCCACTGAAAAGGCTTTTAAATCCTACATCCCTATTAATTGACCTAATAACAATTAGCAACATTATATTTGATCTGCTTTATTTCCCATTACTGACTGCAATGGAGTTACTTCATGGAATACAGAAACTCACCAATGTGAGTAAAAACCTCTTAAACTTTGGGCAAAATCCAGGCTATTGACTTAAGAGAATAAACCCCATACAATAATGCATCAAAGAAAAGCAGATTGAAGTCAAATGATGCACAGGTTTGATGAAGAGCCAAACCCCCTCTACCCCAGCAGGAAGGCAAGTAGAAAAGTTGCGCATTTATATAACATCTTAATGCAATCTCAGACTATCCTAAACATCTCTTTCCAGATCTCTGAAACAAGTGCAGAATCCCTGGGGCCACTGTCAACTACATGCTATCAAACCCAGGGAATCAGAGATGGAAATGTCAGCATGTACACATGTAACAGTTTAAAATGTGTGTTTAATACCTCCGCTCTGATAACTAGCAAAATTGTTTCGCGATATGAACAATAAATGAGAATAGGTCACTTGGCCCTTCGAGCCTGGTCCACTATTCAATAAGATCCTGACTGACCCAATTTTAACAAGCTGATAAAACATTCAGCTGACAATATCTCACTTTAGCTTCTCTTATTCTATCATTTTAGTATATTCCACTACATATCTATTCTAATCTGGAGAATAATTCTCCTGCTGTTAATCACTGATCCACACTGTACTGCTCTCCTCATGCACTGTTCTTTTCCTCAACCTATTCTTTAGACAAGACAAAATAGATTGGAACAGACTCCACTGTTTGCTGGTACTTGACACAATGAGAACGATTGAAATATTTCAATACACTCCTTTGGTGGAAAATATAATTTTCTTCGATATTTTAAAACTAGTTCAATTTATTTTATATTTGCATTGAATGGTATATTAGTTTGAACCAGATGTTAGTACAAAGTGAAATATTACAGCACTGAGCTTTGTCTCATTCTCATTTGATGGAAGTTGGGAAGGAGTGTTTTCTTACAGCAGAGAGTGAAACATGAACAACCAAGTTGAGTAACAATACATGCAGGTTCTGACAAAGTCAATTTTCAATCAGAGATGTTCTGTACAACAACTGAAGTACTTTTGATCATGTAGTCACATGTCAGAAATGTGATATCTAATTTGTGTACCATGAGAAAAGCGGGAAGGAGATGATGACCAGATCATCTGCTCATCGGGATTGAGCGATAAGTATTGGCCTGGACACCAGGTATAATCTCCTCAATTTAATTCAAAATAATAAGAGTCCCTTTAGAGGGCAGAGTGGTTTTGGTTTAATGCCTCATATACATCTGATGCGTAGGATTATCTCAGGACTGCACTGTTGTGGCAGCATCAATTAGTCTATTCTAAACCCGATGGTAGGTCTTGAACTCTCCGACTCAAAGATCAGCACACTACTCAGTGACACCTGAGCAACACCCAATACTCTGACAGGCGGCTTATTATTTGCATCCCCAGGAATTAATGAAGCAATTAAGGGAAATTGCATTGATTCTGTATGAGATGCAAAACAGGCCTCTTATGGTAGAATGATAGCCTCCCTACCCCTAGATCAGTAGGCTTAAGTTCCTAGATTAGACTTAGTAGGTTTAAATTCCTGTCCTACCTATTCCAGAGGCATGTCATACATCGCTGAACATTTCAATGTTAAAAAGAAAATCTTCTTCAGCCAATGGGCTGTTGTCATTTGGAACGTGCTAATTAGGAATCAGCACTTTAGAACATAGGACATAGAACAATACAGCACAGAACAGGCCCTTCGGCCCACGATGTTGTGTCGAACATCTATCCTAGATTAAGCACCCATCCATGTACCTATCCAATTGCCGCTTAAAGGTCGCCAATGATTCTAACTCTACCACTCCCACGGGCAGCGCATTCCATGCCCCCACCACTCTTTGGGTAAAGAACCCACCCCTGACATCTCCCCTATACCTTCCACCCTTCACCTTAAATTTATGTCCCCTTGTAATACTCTGTTGTACGTGGGGAAAAAGTTTCTGACTGTCTACTCTATCTATTCCTCTGATCATCTTATAAACCTCTATCAAGTCACCCCTCATCCTTCCCCGTTCCAACGATAAAAGGGCGAGAACTCTCAACCTATCCTCGTACGACCTATTCTCCATTCCAGGCAACATCCTGGTAAATCTTCTCTGCACCCTCTCCAAAGCTTCCACATCTTTCCTAAAGTGAGGCGACCAGAACTGCACATAGTACTCCAAATGTGGCCTAACCAAAGTCCTGTACAGCTGCAACATCACTTCACGACTCTTGAATTCAATCCCTCTGCTAATGAACGCTAATACACCATAGGCCTTCTTACAAGCTCTATCCACCTGAGTGGCAACTTTTAAAGACCTATGTACATAGACCCCAAGATCCCTCTGTTCCTCCACCTGACTAAGAACTCTACCGTTAACCCTGTATTCCGCATTCTTATTTGTTCTTCCAAAATGGACAACCTCACACTTGGCAGGGTTGAACTCCATCTGCCACTCCTCAGCCCAGCTCTGCATCATATCTAAGTCCCTTTGCAAACGACAACAGCCCTCCTCACTGTCCGCAACTCCACCAATCTTCGTATCATTTGCAAATTTACTGACCCACCCTTCGACTCCCTCTTCCAAGTCATTAATAAAAATTACAAACAGCAGAGGACCCAGAACTGATCCCTGCGGAACTCCACTTGTAACTGGGCTCCAGGCTGAATATTTACCATCTACCACCACTCTCTGACTTCGACCGGTTAGCCAGTTTTCTATCCAATTGGCCAAGTTTCCCTCTATCCCATGCCTCCTGACTTTCCGCAGAAGCCTACCATGGGGAACCTTATCAAATGCCTTACTAAAATCCATGTACACTACATCTACTGCTCTACCCTCATCCACATGCTTGGTCACCTCCTCAAAGAATTCAATAAGACTTGTAAGGCAAGACCTACCCTTCACAAATCCGTGCTGGCTGTCAGTTTGAGTCACCTTTGCTGATTCCCTGTGTGTTATACTGGAGTCAGTAATTTCTATCAGTGTCCACCGTTACAGCTACAAAAGTCCTCTAATATCTCTCCTCAATGGGTCATTCTTCCCTTTTGAATATGGGCAGTGAGCACTCAGTCCTATCTCGTCCTTAGCAACAAATGGCTACCTTGCTTCCAGCCTGCTGTCAGCAAGACGTTAATTTGCACTGTCAAAGTGTGGCAATACTGGGAATAACCCTCCCCATTATGACCCAGGCTAAGATAACAAGATGCAGCACAAATCAGTGGTTATATCCAGAATTAGATAACCAGGAAGGATGTTCTCCACGGCTGGGGAACCCAGAACCAGGGCTCACGGTCTACGGATACTGGCTCGGGCATGTTGGATTGAGATGAGGAAACCTTTCTTCACTCTGACAGTGGTGACTCTTTAGAACTGTCATAGAAATTGATTGAGTCCAAAACATAATGGTTTTTTTTCTGGCTAAAGGGATCAAAGCTTATCGAAAGAATAATGGAACAGGGTATTGAGTTGGATAATCAGCCATTGTCATTTTGAACAGCAGCGCATGCTTAAGGGGCTGAATGGCTTACTGCTCCACTTATTTCTGTGATCATTCTGTGGCTTAAAGAAATGTGTTTTGTTCGAAAGCTATTTTGATAGGAAAACAAAAGAGAATGTGTTACTGCCTACAACACAGGGTGACAAAACAATTTCAGATCATTGTGAATTGGACATTCCTCAAATTAAGTTGAACAATGAGGAAGTTCTGGAAAACTGGGATAAACTGCTGAGTTATCTTGCTGATGAAAATCGAAATGACCTGAAAGAGTTACTATAATCACGTGGGGAGATATGTGGGAATAACCTGGGAATTACTAATCTCACTGCGCATAATATTGATTGAGGAAATGCTGTTCCAATCAAGCAACATCCTATAGACTTAACCTTTGAAGGGTGGCACAGGTTCAGAAAGAGACTGAACACATGTTGAAGCATAACATGGTCAGACATTGGATCAAACTTACTTTTTGACTGTCACTTTCTTTTCTCGTGAACTTAAATTGTCAACTTCCTCAGATTGCAGATTGAAGATATCACTCGGATTCTTAACATTATAAATAAGACTGTGGCAGGCAAAAGAAGGAAATTATGACAAAAAGTTATAAACATGCTTTTCCCTCATGTCTAGTATTTATGCAGCACGCTTCAGGAAGGGATTTGAGAAGGTACACAAAAGGTACACAAAAACACCAGAGATGAGCAACTGGACAACTATGTGGATAGTTTGAGAACAGAAGATGAAGAATTCGTTTTAAAAGTGTTCAAAATCGTGAGGGATTTGGATAGAGTAGTGTAAAAGGTTAGGAGAATGCATTTGGATTGCAGGGTTGGTGTGGATTTGTTGGGCCAAGTGGCCTGTTTCCATTCTGTGCGGATTATATTTTAAAAAGGCTAGAGAAGAAAAGGATCGGTGGATTTAACTTGATCAGCAAAAAAAAGAAAACAATGGTTACAAGGAAAACTGTTTTTAAAAAAGCATTGCTCGGAAACTGGAATGTTCTGCCTGATAGTTTAGTGGTGGAGGCAGCTTCAACTGAGGTCTTCAAAAAGAATCTACAATTTTCATAAGGAGAGGTTTTGCAGTATCACATGGTAAAAGGACTTGGGAGTGAACATCGGCAAGTTCCTCTTTGAGAGCTGATCAAATCATTGCCTCCGAGTTGTTACCATTGATAGTTGTATAACATTGCACAAACTACCAGCTCACCAGTTATTTCTTAATGGTTTGTCATATTCTGATATAATTACTAACTTAGTCATGCATGCAACTAAGCTTACTTTGCAATTACTTCACTTTATCCAGGAGAACCTGCATTCCCATTTTCCTCACTGTTTGCACTGACAATGTTTCCAGAACTGTAATTCATCAAAGAGCACAAATTAAGTCATTTAACATCAGTAAATTTATTCAGAATTAAGTCCAAAGCAATTTAACAAAAAATAACTCACAGACTTGAGATTCAATATTCCAAGCCTGGTCGACTAGTTTTCCTAAGTTAGTCAATGACTGCAACTTTAATAAATTGCATTATTTTGCCATAGTGATAATAAAAGAACAGAGATATCCATGCAAAGTCAGAATCAGGCGGAACAGACCTTTAGCTGATAGTTGCTCTATTCAAAAATAGAGATTATAGACAGGAAAGGTCCTTTCAGTGTAAGTCTAATGAGTTGCTGCAGTTCATTCCGTATAGTGTAAGTGCTAGGTAGCCCAACATCGTAGCTCAGTGACGGTGAAGGGAGTGGAAATTACTTACGTTAGTTCTTTTGCCAGTCAATATAAAACTCTTTGATCATATTGAGCTTCTTGACTATTGTTGCAATTACCAGGTGAGCAGTGAGGATCCCAATGCTCCTGATTTTAGCCTTGCAATGGTGAAGTTAATGAGGGGGTAATGACAAAGCAGTATACCTTGTATCCCAGTCTTGTAATCTTGCTAATGTAACTAGTTATTGCTGCCTTCACCACGCATCCCCTGGAGTGGATTGACAATGCTGTCCTATGATCTAAAAATTGTTGCTGGGATTTTATTTGTTTTCAAGAAGCATCATGAACCATCTTGGTCGTGTTGGTATGCGGTTCTTTTGACTTCCATAGGATGTCTACAGTATACCACAATGAGGGGATGCAGGTGTTGGGGTGTGGAAGAGACAGTACAGAGTGAAAAAAAGAGAAAACCATTTCTTCAGTATGTCACAGTATTAAAGCCATTTCTGGGCTATGCAAGACCTTTATACTGAAAGACAGGTAAAATTCAATGGACCATTGAAAAACTTTGTATGTTTTATACTGATTCAGGATTGGTCTCACAAAATAGGGCAAGCATTTCTGAACCAGTCAAGCAGTTGTTTTCTGTAATTGTTCTCATCTGTGTTTGTGTTCACCACGCTGCCATGGGATGCCTTCGTGAGGCAATCCTGACATAATCTGACAACAACTGCCAGCACTTCCCTTTCACATTACTGAATCCCTAATATAGCAGATTTAATCTGAAATTAGACCAAACATACTTGCCAATTTGTTTCCTTTAGTTTCTGACAAACTTAGGTTTCCACTTAATTCACAGTGTGAGGGAGGTGTCAACATTTTCACAGCCGCAACTGGTCCTAAGTACACGTTAAATCATTTTAAATATGTGCATGATCACAAAGTTAATATTTAGCACCTCTTATCAACATCGAGAGTTTTGTCTGTGAGGGCAGGAGCTGGTAGGTGGGGAGTAAATAGGTCCAATATAGACTTGTCTGCACTGGGACAGAGGGGAAACATCCCAAATGCAAGAATTCAAGTTCAACTTCCTTATCTCGGAACAAGAAACTCAAGGTCTTTATACACGATTGCTAATTTAACCCTTACAAGCACAATTTGTAACTCAATGTTTGATTCAGAATCCGAACATAGTAATTTCTCATTATTCAAATTTACTGAAGGTTCATGTCATGTAAGTCAGTATTGGCTGTTTTGTTGAAAAGAGAATTTTATTCCTTTTCCTTTCCTGCTCCTTCATCCATTCGCAGTTTACTGAAAGATCTGACCATAATAAACCCAGGAATAATTACAGGTCTCTGACCCAGAGCAGTGTAATCGCCTCAGTATTTAGACTTTTGTAATTGATGACATCAGTGAAACGGTGTGGATGTGATGCTGCCTGTATTGAATTTGCCATGAAAACACTTTATAAGCTTGATTCAAACAAATACCTATTACTAGGGAAAGTGCCTGACTCCGTGGATACACATGACCTCTGGCCAACTTAAATTATAAAAAGTGCAAAGCATTCAATGTATGGGAGATAGACCAAGGAGAGGAGACCAGGAGCCGGTCCTAATCCATAGCCATATTTCTTCAAATATGTAGGCATATTTCATCAAATGTCACCAGACTCTGGAGACCCATGGCAATGATTTTGGAGGGAGTGAAGAATGGGGGGTGGGCGGGGGTGGGGGAGTAAGGATGAGCAGGAAAGAGAAAACAAAGTGAAGCGATGAGGTGGGGTGAAGGAGAGGAACACATTTCTGCAGTATTTTCACAATGGCTCCAATGTCCAGAAATAGAACCTCAATGTGGATCAGCGAGCAATTTCCCATCTCAGCATTTAGGATGGTGGCACTACTGTTTAACACAACTCTGTCTCAAATATTTAATTCCTTGGGAGGCAGTCCAGCAGCCTCGTTAATGTAGCTGCTGTTGTCTGGACTGGCATTTGTCACATCGCACAAAACATTTTGTAGGAATCAATGGTTCTCCAACATTCCCTTTTCACGTTGTTGTATTCTAAATGAAGCATAATTAAACCACATCAAAATCAGATGTAATCGAACTTGCTTCCTCATGGTTGCCCTCATGTCTGGTAAACTTTGATTCCCATCCTCCCGACAATCTGGTCTGTCAAAATGTCCCCAGCCACAAGTCATCATGAAGCACAAATTAAACAAAGGACTTACACCTATAAATGACTTGCAAACATTTGAAAATAAACCCTGAAGATCAAAAGGCTCTTTGGAGCTGATACAACATTTTTTTTTAAAAAAATGACTAATCGCTGTAATCACCAGGAGTAATGCAAATATTGGGCGGGGCTGTGGTCTGGAATGGTCGTGTTTGCTATAGCACTGGGAGATGTTGTCAAGAGGATGTTCCTCCAGAAATCTTACAGAAATTCCTGTTCTTCAGAAATTCCTGTTCACATAGCATTCTGTTAAAAAAAGGCCACTTTCAAAAGCTATGACTGCAATACATGTTGCCTTTTTATCAACTTTCATAGAGGTTTGCAGGACACCATGACCTGCTCTTTTTGAAGAGTGGGGGGTGAGGGGAGGTGGCCGATGTATAGTATTGGGAAGCAGAGACTTAGATAGTCAATGTGTTGTCAATATGTTTAGCCTCATTGCACAGTCCAGTGTTTGGAAGTGAACAACTGAAGGCCTGAATATTGAAGGGCTAGAAATGATTATTGAAAGACTTTGTGTTAATGCATGTGCAATTATTCACTGGCTTTTAGATGGAGTTTAGTTTTGATAAATGTGAGATGTTCCATTTTGCTTAGATGAACAGGGCAAGACTTACACAGTTAATGGTCAGGCCTCTGGAGAATTGCCGAAGAGCAACCTAAGGTTTGGTAGGACCTCTATAATGCAGAAGCCGGCCATTTGGCCTGTTGAGTCCACATGACCAGTGCCACTTGATGTGTGTGCAAATGTAGAGGCAGCATTAATGAGGCTGGAAAGTGAAGCATTAATAAAACCACTATATTTACTGTATCCACTGTCATGGTCATCGCCATTGTGGGTCAGTTTGCCTTTGTGGAGATTTTGATGAAACAGTGATCCGTATTTTGAAGCCAGATAAATAACCGATCCATATGCAAAACTTTATAGGCTTTGTCCTTCATGAACCTGGATATGAGCCATGCAAACCTGTCATTGTGATTTGATTCCCAAAAATATGCTTCAATTAATTACATAATGGTTTGTACCAATATCCAAGACTGCTTTTTGTGATAGGATATCATCAGCCTGTGAAAGTATCCAATGAACATTTCACAAGGTGTACTCCAGGATGCGGTCGTTATGAGTGATGTACTAATAACCGGGCAGAGGATTTTGAGAGATTGTGCACAGCAATTAAGTGGTCCTCCAGGGTCTTAGAAGGAAAAATGTGTATTCCAAGGCAGCCCAAGTGACCTCCTTGAGCTATAGCATCATCAAGACCAGGTTAAAGAAGTTGGAAAATTAAGTGAGGTCAATCAAGGGTTTCCTGCCTCCCACCAGAGCTTCGATCTTACCTTGGTTTGGTGAAATATTATGGATAATTCTGTAATGTCCTGGCTTCCATCTTGGCAGCTTGGATTTGCTATTCAGAAGTGATCAGCATTGCAAATGATCTCATCGCCCAGAAGTAACTTTTAGGGAAGTGAAAAAGCAGGTATTGTAGATGGTGTTGGCACACAATAGTCCCCAGTGAGCTGTAGTGCTGACATGTGATGTCTCCCAATACAGTTTGTGGTTACTGTTGGCTCACTGATGGCTCTGCAGAGATGGCATATGTTTCTCAAACTTTGGCTAATGTCAAATGAAGACAGAGAAGGAAGGTTTGGTGGTAATCCTTTGTGTGAGAAAGTTCCACCACTACCTTTGAGTACATCTATTTGAAATATAAATGCACCACAAACCGCTGCCAGGGAGACCTGATGATGTCAGGGCCGTCACACCTCAAGCTTCAGGTCAGATTCAGTGGGCTGTCATGCTGAGTGCATAAACCCTCAGAAAACTGTGTGAGCAATCATGTGTTAAATGCAGTTGGGTGAAGCCTACTCCCTCTGGTGGATACACGATGATGGGTGCCAGCAGTGAAAGAGTCTGTTCTGGTTTTAAACATTGCGGGTACGCTTCCCATCATCTCTGTCAATATCAGACTGTGGTTACAAAAAGATCCCTTCCTGGTGAATCACAAACAGCTGGTGGTGTTGGAAATGAAAGGGGCATCACAACCAGAATTGAATCCTTTCTGGACTTGGCGAGACTCGATGTCCATTGAGGATGGCATAGTAATACGGGGAGCAAGTTTGTTTGTCCCAATCAAAGGTCACTGTTAGATACTGGCTGACCTCCACCAGGGTCATCCTGTGATTTCCAAAATGAAGGTGTTGACAAGGTATTTTGTCTGGTGGCTGGGATCAGATGCTGGCGCAGCCATGTTTGTGGGTCAATGGCTAGAGTGCCAACAAAGACAAAGATTGCCACCAGCAGCTGCACCACATCCATAGAACTGCTCAGGTAACACCTGGACTCAGTTGCACGTCAACTGTGCCAGTGCTTTCATGGTGGTTATCCATTTAATCATTGTGTACACACAATGTGGTTGGATGTGCATGTCGTGCATTTGTCAAATGTGGGAATGACAATTGAAAAGTTGTGAGGATCTTTTACAATACACAGAAACTGGACATGCTGGTCACAGCTATCAGGCCATCATTTAGCAGGAGGGAGCCTTGTGTCTTTCCTAAAATGTAATGATATTCAGCATGTAAGGACAGCTGCATCTGTTGTCTGATAGTCTGGGGGAAAGAGCAGTCCAAACATTGAAAGAAAGTTTAAAGATCCAGCCTGCAACTTTAGTCAATACACAAGTGTCCCAATTTGTGATTGATTATAGACCCAGCACTCACACAAATATAGGAACAGAAGCGTTGGTAATGCAGAGAAGACTCCACTCCAGATTAAATCTGATGTTCTTCAATCTTGTGAAGTGTGTGAACAGGTTTCATGAACACCAATGCTGGCCGCAAGATATTTCTATACAAGAGAGGCAGTTTAGTCAAGGAGATAAAATTTGCTGTTAGAACAACTGGAATTACCATGCATGCGTAAGAGGCATGGTCGAATGATGTACACTTCTCAAGGCAGGGAGGTGATCCTGATTCAGTATTTGTGGCAACTGATATCTATAACATCAAAAGTGGGGCAGGAAGAAAACATACCCAGCCACTCGAAACATCCAACAGGCTGCCAGAAACTGTGGGTTCTCCCTGTCTTCCCAGTGTCCAAGAAACCTCTGAGGGCAAGATTGACATTGCAGATGTCGCAGCCTTGATGCCATTACCACCAGCAGAAAAAGATGAATTCTTGCAGAGATGCTCAATGGGTAAGAGGTAGGCCGCAGTCCAGTACATGCTGGCAGTATCTGCGCCAGACTCCGTGGTACCAAATCTGGTGTAAACATGCCCCAGGAGAGGCACCAGCAAACTGAATGGGCCTTTTTCTCAGGACTGCGATGGGGAGAAAGATAGTGATTGAAATGAGGTCAGTGAGGTGGACCTCACTGAATATGATTTCCCAGATTGGACCAGGTTACCTACCCCAATCAGGCAGTCCAGGCAGACAGATGTGTTAGCAGTTCTGCTCACTCGAGTTTCCAGCTCTGTAAAGTCTCGCTGAAGTATCACGCAGTGTGCATGTGCACATTGTTGATTTGCTTCACCCAGCATATTACACGCAAGGAGCTGAGCTTTACCATGTCTTGGATGGAACAGAGGTGGTCATCCACCAGATGAGGAAGACGACCGCTGCAAATAGATCTGCCTGTGAGGTATTGATGTGTGAGGTATTGAGCTCCCAGTGCAGTTGAACTCCCTTGCCTGAATGACCTGGAAGGAGGAGGGCACCACAGGAGAGCTCCCAGATGACAAAGTCATTAGTGCTTTCAAAAATGACAACATGTCAGATTGTTGTAACCACAGGGGAACATCCCTGATGTTGACCACTGGAAACTCATCACCAACTGTCTCTTCCCTGTGGCTGAGGAACTCCTCCCAGAGTCTCAGCGTCAGTCAAACATAGTTAAGCACAATGGACATGATTTTCACTGCTGTAGATGTCCCTCTTGAACCTTATAAAGGCCTTTGACATCATCAGTTGGAAAGCATTTGTGGAACATTCTTTTCCGCTTAGTTGCAGCTTGAAGTTTGCAACCATCCTTTGACACTTTCACAAATGTATGCAATTAATCGTAATGACACACGGTTTCAACACCTACCCAGTTGAGCAGGGCTGTGTCATCAACTCAACACTGTTCTGAATCAACCTCGCTGCAGCATGTCATTGCTGACAATCTGGTGCTTGCTTTATCTTAGCCTGCTGGACACACTTTCCTCATTCCTGATGAAGGGCTTATGCCCGAAACGTCGAATTTCCTGTTCCTTGGATGCTGCCTGACCTGCTGCGCTTTAACCAGCTACACATTTTCAGATCATTGCTGACAATCTGCCCAGTTGAGAGCCCAGGTGGCTTTTATTGTAGTCCTGCATTTTCGCTGTCCCAGAAGCTCTTGTTGGGCTTCAGTTTGAGGGTTCAGATACTTTTCTTAGAAGTGGGTGGCACAGTGGCACAGCGGTGAGCAATGCTGCCTTACAGCGCCAGAGACCTGGGTTCCATTCCTGCCTCAGGCAACTGTCTGTGTGGAGTTTGCACATTCTCCCTGCGTGGGTTTCCTCTGTGTGCTCCAGTTTCCTCCCACAGTCCAAAAATTTGCAGTTCAGGTGAATTGGCCATTCTAAATTGACAGTCGTATTTGTTGAGGGGGTAAATGTCGAGGTCTGGGTGGGTTGCTGTTTGGAGGGTCGATGTAGGCTTGTTGGGCCGAAGGGCCTGTTTCCACACTGTAGCAGTAATCTGTGAGCAGTTGTAGGACCTCTGGGTTTTAACAAGTATTGTTCCTTTCCCAGGAGTGTTCAATAGCAACAAAGCAGAGAGTATTTTTTTTATTTCATTGAAAAGAGCAAATGTTGGAGATCACAGTGGGTCAGACAGCATCCATGAGAGAGAGCAAGCTAAGTTTTAGTGTTGAGATGTCTCCTCATCAGAGCTGTTCATTTATTGTTTGCTTTCTGTGATTTGCTTAAGGTTAGTTTTATATTGGCCCCTTGTGGCCCCTGCCCACGAGTGCTTGGTGGGGACTGAGTCCCCAGTTTTAGATCGTTTATTTCCTTCTGACTTTGCCCAGAGGAATAGCATGTTTTTGTTTTGTTTTAGAAATTGAAAGCAGGTTTAGTTTCTGTTTTCAAGAGCAGAGTGTATGCCTCAGTGTGGTGCCTGATCTGGGAATGTCTGTTGCAGGCAGTGAGGGATGTTTTTCAGGCTGGAGGCCTGTGGTGAATACAGGAATGGATGCTGGGTCCAATGCCATTTTTCATTTATGTAAAAGGTTTCAATGAGAATATAGGATGCATGGTTTGTGAGGAATGGCAAGTCAAGTTTAATTATAATGCAATATGTTGCACTTTGGTAAGAGGGACAAGGGACAAGACTTACAGTTCATAGTAGGGCTTGTGGAGTGTTGTCAAACAGAGAGACCTAGGGGTTGGCAGAATGTCTTGGTGGACAAGTACATCGATCCCTGAAATTTCCCACCCAGGTTGATAAGCCTGTCAAGAAAGCATACGATGTTAGCTTTTGTTGGTAGAGGTATTGAGTTTCTGAGCCATGGGGTCATGTTGCAGCTGTAGAAAACTCTGGTGTGGCCACACTTCGAGTATTGTGTGCTTTTCTGGTCACTGCATTATATGAAGGATGCAGATTGTTTGGAAAGGGTTCACAGGCGATTTATTAGGATGATGTCTGGTATGAAGGGAAGTTCTTTTGAAGAAAGGCTGAGGAACTTGAGGCTGTTTACATTAGAGAGAAGAAGGATGAGAGGTGACATAATTGAAATATCTGAGGTAATCAGAGGATTCAGGGTGGAGAATGAGAGCCTTTTTCAACGGATAGTGATGGCTCACATGAGAGGACACAGCTTTAAATTGAGGAGTGATTGATACAGGACAGATGTCAGAGGTAGTTTCTTTACTCAGAGAGTTGTACGGGTGTGGAATGCCCTGCCTGCAACTGTTGTAGACTCACCAAATTTATGGAAATTTAAATGGTCATTGGATAAACTATGGAAGAAAATGAAATTGTGCAGGATAGGTGGGCTTCAGATTGTTTCCACAAGTTATCGCAACGTCGATGGTTGAAGGACCTGTGCTGCAATCTAATGGTCTCTGTTCTATGTCCTGAACAAACGTGCAGATAACATGACAGCTGCAAATTCTCAAGTGGCCAGTCTCAAAACATACCCAACCCCTCAGAACATCTGGCACAGCTGTCCGAACCTATGAGTTCTCCCAGTCTCCCCAGTGTGGAAGAAACCTCTGAGGGTGAGATGGACAGATAGCAGATGTCTCAGCTTTGACACCTTTACCCACCAGCAGAAAAAGATAAATCTTTTCTGAGACGCAAGAAGTGGGCCACAGTACAGCACATTGCACCTTTGGTCAAGCCAGAGTCCGAGGAAGTGGACCGAGTGGGCAAATGACTCAGGAAAGTGGCAGGAAAGAGAATGGGCCCATGTCCCAGGACTTAGAGGAGGATGGAGGTAATGATTGTAACCTAGTCACCCAGTGAACCTCAGTAAATACAATTCCCTTGGTTGGGGCTCTTCACCTGGTCCAAGCAGGGAGACCTGACTGGCAGGTGTGTCAGGGGTTCTGCTCACTCAAGGAGACATCTGTGTGAAGGCTAGGTCAGTGTCATGTCCTGTGCACGTGTAAATTGTTGACGTGCATCCCGCAGCATGTTGCATGCAAGGACCTCAGCAGTAACCAAGCCTTAGATGAGACAAAGAAGACTGTCCTCCATCTTAAGAATGAGACTGCGGGTGCAAGTGGTACTCCCCCTGAGTGCGGAGGTACTGAGCTCCCCGTGTAGCTGCATGCCCTTGTCTGCCTTATCTGGAAGGAGGAAAGTGTCCCTGGAAAGCCCCCAAAATGGCACAGTTATAAGTGTTTTCAAAAAATGTGAACGTGTCAGACTCTGCTAACTGCAATAAAACCTTTCTGATTTCTTCCCGGAGACTAAGTATCGCTTTCTGTCACAGAGGAGCACAATGGACATGATTGTCACTGCTGCATATAGCGTTCTTGGACCTTACAAAGGCTTTTGACACTTTCAATAAGGTAGCATTTTTGAAGTGTTCTTCACCACTTTAGTTACAGCATGAAATTTGTCACCACCCTTCTCCTGGTCCACAATGACATATATGTCATCATTATGACACATAGCTTCAACACCTGCCATTTTCCCCTTTGAACTCGTGGCGAGCAGAGCTGTGTCATCACCACAACACTCCTGAACCTCCGTTGCTGCAGGACCACTCCACCGACAAGCTGCCCACATTTTTGCCAAAGAGGGGGTTTATTTTTCACCAGCACTGTTGTTGTTCTAAAATCTCTTGATGGGGTTCAGTGTGAGTGATAAATTAGTTTCAGTTGAAATGAGCAGGTGTACTTCCTCTGGATTGCAAACCATAGTTGTTCTTTTTCCCAGGAGTGTTCAATAACAACAGAACAGAGAGGGTTTAATTATTTTGTTAAAAACACCAAATGCTGGATTATGCTGCAGTTCAGACAGTATCCATGAGAGAGAGAGCAAGCTAGGATATAGAGTCCAGATGACTCCTCATTAGAGCTGTTCATATATTGTTTGTTTTCTTTGCTTTAATTGAGTTTCTTTTTATGTTTTTGTGCACATGGGTGTGTAGATTCGGTTATTTCATATCAGGATTAATCCTCAGCCCAACATCACTGGCTGTATTTTCTATTCTCTATGTTGGCCCCCTGTAAAACCTGCCCATGAGTGGTTCATGGGAGAAGACTCCAGGGAGAGCCAATTTTTGATTATTTATTTATTTCTGTCTATCCCCAGAGTAATAGTGTCTTTTTTTTGCTGTAACAAAGTGCAAGCAGCTTTAGTTTCTGATTTGAAAGTGCAGAGTGTATGTCATGATGCTGTGCCTGTTCTGGAAGAGTATGTTGCAAGCAGTGAGGGTTGTTTTTCAGACTGGAGGCAAATGACAAATACAGGAATCATTGGCGGTCCAATGCGGTTTGTTATTTATGTCAAGAATTTTGAAGAGAAGCTCAGATGCATGGTTTGTGAGGAGTGGCAGGTGGACTTTGATTTTGATAAATACAAAATGTTGCATTTTGGCGCAAGGAACAGGACAATACCTTCACAGTTGATGGAAGGGCCCATGAAGTGTTGTCAAACAGAGAGTCCCAGGGGTTGACAGAACACCTACAGTGTGAAAGCACAACAGGTCCATACATGTTCTGGCAAACAGACTGGGTGAGAAACTACTTTCAGTTGAGTCTATATTCACCTGATAAAGGAGCGTCGCTCCGAAACCTAGTGTGCTTCCAATTAAACCTGTTGGACTATAACGTGGTGTTGTGTGATTTTTAACTTTAGGCAATGAGCGTTTTCATAGAATCCCTACAGTGTAGAAACAGGCCATTTGGCCCAAGAAATGTGCACCAACCCTCCATAGAGTAACCTTCTTAGACCCATTCCCATATCCTATCACTCTACATTTGCCTATGACTTCTGCACCTAACCTACACACCCCTGAACACTCCTGGCAAATTAGCACAGCCAATCCACTTAAACTGACCATCTTTGGAATGTGAGAGGAATACGCACAGACATGGGGAGAATGTGGAAACTCCACACAGACAGTTGCCCAAGGGTGGAATTGAACCCAGGTCCCTAGCACTGTGAAGTTGCAGTGCTAACCACTGAGCCACCATAGGTTTAGCAGCTATAGGAGTTTACAGAGAAACGGAAAGTTGAGGGGACTAGGTAATGTTCAAGAGACAGAGATGGTTGATGGGACTGTCGGAAGACCTGATTATACAGAACATTGCTGAGATTGAATGAGGCCATAATGTTCAACAGGGATTAGAAGAACAGGAGGAAGGTACAGTCAGGGCGTGGAAAAGGAACAGGAGAAGGTCACATAAATAGTGTACTTTAGGGGGATTGGAGAAGATTACAGCAAATAAGAGGGCTGTGGAGGTTTGGGATGGTTACAGAGGTAGGAACAATTATTGAGAATGGATGAAGTTCATAATACTGAGAGTTGCAGGTACTGTATGAGGTTATTAGAATTACCAAGGATTATTCAGACTGGCATAGATTACAGTTGTAGGGACTGCAAGTGGTAACAGCAATCAAGATAATGTCACAGATGCATGGATGGTTTTAACATGGATGGCTACAGCAGGCTACAGAGTTACAAAGGCTAGTAGTGACTGGAGGAGGCTAGAGAGTGTTGTCATGATGGCGTAAGTCACAGAGATAGAGAAGATCACAGAAAGTGGATGAGGTTACAGACAGAGGAGGATCAAGTCGCTTCAGAATGTCACACACATGGATGGAGAGGTGTGTAGGCATGGTAGAAGGTTAGAAGGAGTGAAGTGCTGTTGGGACTGGAGAAGGTTACAGTGATATGATTTGCTGTAGAGGTTGGAGGAAGGTGCACAGTTGGGGAAGATGGTCAGGGCTGGAGGATGTGACAAACAGGGTGGGCTGTAGCTGCTAGACAATATGACAGATATAAGGATTGATGCATTTTTTTTAGGGATAGTGATTATAACTCAAAGTTTCAAAGGCATTATGGAAAGGAATAAGGATATTGCAGAAGTTAAGTGTCTAAATTTGGCAAAAACCACTTATTATTAGATTGCCACTATCACTAGACATTATCACTATCATTAGAAAGGATCTGGGAAACAGACTGGGAGAGAAACTACCACTATATTCAAAATGTGGGAGTGTTTTGAAGTGATACAGTGAGAATTCAGGGCCAATGTGTTCTGTGAGAAGTGAATGAAAAAGGCAGAAAATCCAATGAATTCTAATCAAGCAATATCGTAAGTTTGATAATGAAACTACAGTGCAATACAATCAGGTGAAGCCCTTCAAAAGTATAAATAGTGCAAGGGAGTTCTTATAAACTAAGTACAAACAACATTCACAAAATGTATTTGGCAAATACTGTTAAGGAAAAGCCACATCATATTTTATAAGTATAGATAGTACAAGAGGATTCCCAGAGGAAGAATGGGGCAATCTGTACAAGGAGCCAGAAGAAGAAGGTGAGGTCTTAAATGAATACTTCTTATTTGTGTTCACAAAGGATCTGAGGAGATACTGAACGCTTTAAGAATGGGAGGATTTTACAGAGAAACGGAAGTTGGGACATGGTGACAGTCGTAGGGACGATGATAGGAGCTCAAGTAGGTTATGGAAATAAAAAGTATTGTCATGTCTGGAGGAGGTTGAAGATATAAAGGCTGGTAGTGACTGAAGGAGATGACATGCATTGGGAGAGTAGTCGGGGGTGGCAGAGTTTACAGAGGTTGTGTGTTTTAGAGATAGAAGGAGCTTTTTGACTTTAGGATTGTCGAGACTAAAATATGTGATAGGGAGAGGAGCTCCAGAGACAAAGAGGCTTCTAATAGGCTGAGGAGGTCGCTAAGGTAGGCAGATTTTTGTAGTGATAGGGCAAAGTGACAAAGATGATGAGAGGAGGAGGAGCTTTTCATAGTAACAAAAAAAGAATTAGAGTCCCTCCTGTGTGGAAACAGGCCTTTCGGCCCAACAAGCCCAAATCGGAAAGGGTTTCTGGTCTGGAAGAGATTACACTTGCAGGGATGACTCAAGAGACTGAACAATTTTTCACAGATAAGGAGGGTTGTAGAGGCTGGAGAAGATTACACAGATAGGGACGGATATAGAGACTAAAGATGAATACCCAGACATGTATGAGGTGAGGAAAGCCATTAGCGTCCCTGCTGATTACACTTGCAAGAAGTGCACCCACCTCCAGCTCCTCCAAGACCGTGTTAGGGAACTGGAGCTGGAGTTGGATGAACTGCGGATCATTCGGGAGGCAGAGGTGGTCATAGATCAGAGCTTTAGGGAAGTAGTTACTCCAAAGGTTATGGAGAGATGGGTGACAGTGAGGGGGAGTGGGAGGAAGCAGCCAGTGCAGGGACCCCCTGAGGTCATTCCCCTCAAGAACGAGTATACCGTTTTGGATACTTGTGGGGGGGATGACTTACCAGGGGTAAGCAACGAGGTTCAGGCCTCTGGCACGGAGCCTGTCCCCCTTGCTCAGAAGGGAAGGGTGGAGAAAGGTTGAGCGATAGTTATTGGGGACTCAATAGTGAGGGGCACAGATAGGTGATTTTGCGGGGGCGACAGAGACTCACAATTGGTATGTTGCCTCCCAGGTGCAAGGGTACGTGATGTTTCTGATTGTGTTTTCCGGGTCCTTAAGGGGGAGGGGGAGCACCCCAGATCGTAGTCCACGTTGGCACCAATGACATACGTAGGAAGAGGAGTGAGGATGTTAGGCAGGGGCTTTCAGGGAGCTAGGTTGGAAGCTCAGAGCTAGAACGAGCAGAGTAGTTGTTTCTGGTTTGTTACCTGTGCCACGTGATAGAGAGTCGAGGAATAGGGAGAGAGAACAGTTAAATGCGTGGCTACAGGGATGGTGCAGGAGGGAGGGATTCCGGTTTCTGGACAACTGGGGTTTTTCTGGGGAAGGTGGGACCTCTATAAACAGGATGGTCTACACCTGAACCTGAGGGGCACCAGTATCCTTGGGGGGAGGTTTGCTAGTGCTCTTTGGGAGGGTTTAAACTAACTCTTCAGGGGCATGGGAACCTGGCCTGTAGCTTTAGGGTACAGGACCTTGAGTGTAGGGAGGTTAGGAAAATGGCATCGATCTCGAAGGAGGGTGCCTGTAAACAGGAAGGTGGCTTGAAGTGTGTATACTTCAATGGCAGAAGTACAAGAAATAAGGTAGGTGAAGTTGCAGCGTGGGTTGGTACCTGGGACTTCGATGTTGTGGCCATTACAGAGACGTGGGTAGAACAGGGACAGGAATGGCTGTTGTGGGTTCCAGGGTTTAAATGTTTTAGCAGGGTCAGAGATGGGGGTAAAAGAGGGGGAGGTGTGGCATTGCTTGTCAAGGATAGTATTACAGCGGTGGAAAGGACGATGGAGGAAGACTTGCCATCTGAGGTAGTTTGGGCTGAGGTTAGAAATAGGAAAGTTGAGGTCACCCTGTTAGGAGTTTTCTACAGGCCTCCTGTAGAGCAAAGTATTGCGAGGATGATTCAGGAGAAGAGTGAAAGTAGCAGGGTGGTTGTTATGGGGGACTTTAACTTCCCAGTTATTGACTGGGAAAGCTGTAGCTCGAGTTCGTTAGATGGGTCGGTGTTTGTCCAATGTGCGCAGGAGGGTTTCCTGACACAATATATAGACAGACCAACAAGAGCTGAGGCTATACTGGATTTGGTTCTAGGTAATGAACCAGGTCAGGTGTTAGACTTGGACGTAGGTGAGCACTTCGGGGACAGTGACCACAACTTGGTGACTTTTACTCTAGTGATGGAGAGGGATAAGTGTGCACTGCAGGGCAAGAGTTATAGCTGGGGGCAGGGAAATTATGATGCGGTGAGGCATGACTTAGGATGCGTGGATTGGAAAAATAGGCTTCAAGGGGAGAACACAAATGAAACGTGGAGATTGTTCAAGGAATAGCTAATGGGTGTCCTTGATAAGTATGTACCTGTCAGGCAGGGAGTAAAGGGTCTTGTGAGGGAGCCGTGGTTTAATAAGGAATTGGAATCCCTTGTGAAAGGGAAGAGTGCAGCCTATGTAAAGATGAGGCGTGAAGGTTCAGTTGGGGCGATTGAGAGTTATAAGGTAGCCAGGAAGGATCTAAAGAGAGAGCTAAGAGCAGCGAGAAGGGGACATGAAAAGTCCTTAGTTGGTAGGATTAGGGAAAACCCAAAGGCTTTCTATAGGTATGTCCAGAATAAAAGGATGACGAAGGTAGGTATCGGTCC
Organism: Hemiscyllium ocellatum; assembly: GCF_020745735.1. NCBI lineage: Eukaryota > Metazoa > Chordata > Chondrichthyes > Orectolobiformes > Hemiscylliidae > Hemiscyllium > Hemiscyllium ocellatum. The sequence continues at coordinate 31,912,336 of NC_083440.1, read as the reverse complement.
AGTCAAGGATAGTAGTGGGAAGTTGTGCGTGGAGGCGGAGGAGATTGGAGAGACACTAAATCAATACTTTTCGTCAGTATTCACTTAGGAACAGGACCCTGTTGCTGATGTGAATATTGAGTCACAAGTGATTAGAATGGATGGCCTTGAGGTATGTAGGGAAGAGGTCTGGGGAATACTGGAAAGGATGAAAATAGATAAGTCCCCTGGGCCTGATGGCATTTATCCTAGGATCCTCTGGGAAGCTAGGGAGGAGATAGCGGAGCCATTGGCCTTGATTTTTATGTCGTCGTTGTCTACGGGAATAGTGCCAGAAGACTGGAGGAGAGCGAATGTGGTCCCCTTGTTCAAGAAGGGGAGTAGGGATAGCCCTAGTAACTATGGGCCAGTGAGTCTCACTTCTGTTGTGGGCAAAGTCTTAGAGAGAATTGTAAGGGATAAGATTTATGAACATCTGGATAGGAATAATGTGATCGAGGATAGTCAGCATGGTTTTGTGAAGGGCAGGTCGTGTCTCACAAACCTTATTGAGTTCTTTGAGAAGGTGACCAAGGAAGTGGACGAGGGTAAAGCAGTAGATGTGGTGTATATGGATTTTAGCAAGGCTTTCGATAAGGTACCCCATGGTAGGCTAATGCAAAAACTACGGAGGTATGGCATTGAGGGTGCATTAGAGGTTTGGATTAGGAATTGGCTGGCTGGAAGGAGACAGAGGGTAGTAGTTGATGGTAAAGGTTCATCTTGGAGTGCAGTTACTAGCGGTGCTCCACAAGGATCTGTTTTGGGACCATTGCTGTTTGTCATTTTTATAAATGACATAGAGGAGAGGCGTGAAAGCTGGGTGAGCAAGTTTGCGGATGACACGAAAGTCGGTGGAGTTGTGGACAGCGACGAAGGATGCGGCAGATTACAGCAGGATAAAGATAAGTTGCAGAGCTGGGCAGAAATGTGACAAATAGAGTTCAATGTAGCTAAGTGTGAAGTAATTCACTTTGGTAGGAGTAACAAGAAGATGGATTACTGGCTAATGGTAGGCTACTTGGTAGTGTAGATGAGCAGAGGGATCTTGGTGTCCATGTACACAGATCTCTGAAAGTTGCCACCCAGGTAAATAGTGCTGTGAAGAAGGTATATGGTGTACTGGGCTTTATTGGTAGAGGAATTGAGTTCCGGAGTCCTGAGGTCATGTTGCAGTTGTATAAGACTCTGGTGCGGCCTCATCTGGAGTATTGTGTGCAATCTTGGTCCCCATACTATAGGAAGAATGTGGAGGAACTGGAACGAGTGCAGAGGAGGTTTACCAGGATGTTGCCTGGCATGGTAGGAAGATCGTATGAGGAAAGGTTGAGGCACTTGGGGCTGTTCTCATTGGAGAAAAGAAGGTTTAGGGGAGATTTGATAGAGGTGTACAAGATGATTAGGGGTTTAGATAGGGTTGACAGTGAGAACCTTTTTCTGCTAATGGAGTCAGCTGTTACTAGGGGACACAGCTTTAAATTAAGGGGTGGTAGGTATAGGACAGATGTTAGGGGTAGATTCTTTACTCAGCGGGTTGTGAGTTCATGGAATGCCCTGCCAGTAGCAGTGGTGGACTCTCCCTCTTTATGGTCATTTAAGCGGGCATTGGATCAGCATATGGAGGTTATTGGGCTCGTGTAACTTAGGTAGGCTTCGGTCGGCGCAACATCGAGGGCCGAAGGGCCTGTACTGCGCTGTAATTTTCTATGTTCTATGATTACCCATGCTATCTCAGTGAGGACCAGTACAGCACAAGTGAAAGCAGGACCCTAACATGATGGTGGGAATGAAGCCTAGGATCCTGCTGTTCTGTTCCTTGTCCAGCACTATATCTATGTGTTGTCTTCTGGGTCTGCATTTAGAAGTCTACTAATTCCCCCTACCCCCTGCTCCATTCACTGAGTGATCTTACCTCACTTCAGTATTTATTGAAGGCTCCAGATGTCACTCTCTGTCTTCTGGCTGATTGATTGTCTTCAATGAAGTGATGGGCAACACAGGAGTTGGGAATTCTGCTGAGTCAGGAACATCCTGAGTACCGACAGGAGAAAGAGAAATCGACAGATCCAGGAATTAGACTGATGCATTGAGGACTACACATGTAGAATGGTACTGAGTCCACAGGCATCTTGAAAATCGCAGTCTCCATTCCTGACCTGTGCTGCCTTGTCTCTGTGAAGTGGAGAATACTCGTGGCTCATGATCTGGAGTAGCTTCAAGAGGGAAAGGGAGATGCAGACAGAGGCAGCAATTAAACCCACACTAGTTAGTGATAACAATGGGATTACAAAGAAAATATTTAGCCTCCGATTATGAATATGTCTGAATGCTAATTCTGAGTAATAAGTGTCAGACAACAGAAGTGGAAGGGCAGTGTTAAGGCCCCCTAACAACATTACATTGTTAGACACTGTATTAAACAGGGAATTATTGAAATTTATAACAAAAGCACTGATAATTGTGAGAGAATACAATCTTCATATCTCATCATTTCATTGACGGTTGAAGATTAGGATGACTCTCTTCCACTCTCAGGGTGATCTGTAGGTCACTGTACAAACCGATGTGGTTTCACAGACTCTACTACACTTGGGGCAAAAGGTGAATAAGGGAAGGGGGTGGGAGAGGTGCTGGTCCAACAGCCTGGTCTTTGCACTGTTTGCACCTGGCTTCTGCTTTTACCCCGAGGTGCTTGGTGCCTTCCCGATGCACATCCTCCACTTTGTATGGTCTTGAGCCAGTGATTCCCAGGTTCCTTTTTATATTTTTTAACATTCATTCATGGGCACCATTGGCTAGACCAACATTTACTTTTGACAATTGGGGTTTACTCCGCAATACCAGGCCAGGTTGGTGGAGGACCTTCAACTTGAGGATGTTCAGAGTATGATGCATGCTGTCAGACTCACTGTAAAGATGCTGACAATGGTCTGCAGAAATCCTCAAATTGCACGTATGCAAACATCATGAATGTCCTGCAGCTCGATTACACTGGTTGGGGTGACTTTGGTTTTGATTTGAAGACAGTAGAGGTTAAATAGTTTCTTGCTGGTTCTGTAGGTTAGCCCCACTCCAATGGTGAAGTGAAGCATTGCAGCGAGATACATCAGTATTGGGGCAATGACACAGCCCTGCTTGACACTGTCCCAAACGGGGAATTGGTCGATAGTGAAACAATTTGTTATTACCATGAATTCCTTGTCATAGTGGAGCAAGCGAAGGACGGTGGAAAACTTTGTGGTGTGGCCAATGTGGAGATGAACACTCCATAGCATTTCCTTGGTTGAGAGTGTCAAAGCTCTTTGTCAGGTCAAAGGCGGCAATGTAAAGCTGTGAGGTTAGAGTCGGTTTGTATCCCAATCTTGACTCAGACTGCTTCTATTTCCAAGAAGAAAATGAGGACACGGAGATCAGAGTCGAGAGTGTGCTGCTGGAAAGCACAGCAGGTCAGGCAGCATCCAAGAAGCAAGAGAATCAACATTTCGGGCATAAGACCTTCATCAGGAAGTAACCCTTCTATTTTCAAAGCAGAATGTATATGCAAACACAATTCTGCAAATGCAAATACACCCAATAGATTTATATGTGTGTGTTTTTACAGAGAGAGAGAGATAATGTGTGAGCATGAGAGAGAGTATGTTTGCGTGTGTGCATGATTGGTAGAGTGTGCGTGTGAGTGTGATGGAGGAGAGCCAGTGAGAGGGTGCGTGTATAGGTGTGAATGTGAAGGGTGTATGTCTGTGTGTATGAGAGATATGCACATGCATCTTACATATTCACATACTCATGCAGACCCTCTCATACACACATTCTCTCTCATACACACACACACACACACACACATATCCCCCACACTCACACCCTCTGACAGGCTTACACTCTATCACACATACACACACACACTCTACCAAGCATGCACATACACGAACAGAATCTCTCTCATGCACACTCTCATATGCACGCATTCATATACTGTCTCTTTCAAGCACACACACAACATACAATGTTATGGAGTGAATTTGAATTTGTAGAATTGTATTTGCAGATATATTATATTTTGCTCAAAAAGCACACAATCTGCAGGCAGTCAATCCATGGAACAGTCTATAAATTCTTACTTTGGAAATAGAACAAGTCTGGTTCAAGATTAGGTTGCTGACAGACACTAATCTCAGCTTTAAAGCATTATCTGATCTGAGATGTCACCTTTATTTGTAAAACGTTAAGTTATCTAAAAAATGTGACTTAAAAGAAGCTCTGGGATTTACATCTTAATGAGCCAAAACCTGCAACCCATTCTAACAACAATCTGGGTTTGTTCAATATATTATTTCAGCTCCATGACACTGAGATGAGAAAGAATTGTAAGGGATAGGATTTATGAACACCTGGATAGGAATAATGTGATCAAGAATATTCAGCATGATTTTGTGAAGGGCAGGTTGGGCCTCACAAACCTTATTGCATTCTTTGAGAAGGTGACTAAGGAGGTGGACGAGGGTAAAGCAGTAGATGTGGTGGATATGGAGTTTAATAAGGCGTTTGATAAGTTTCCCCATGGTAGGCTACTACAAAAAATACGGAGATATGGCATTGAGGGTGAGTTGGAGGTTTGGATTAGGAATTGTCTGGCTGGAAGAAGACAGAGGGTGGTAGTTGATGGTAAAGGTTCATCTTGGAGTGTAGTTACCAGCGGTGATCCGCAAGGATCTGTTTTGGGACCATTGCTGTTTGTCATTTTTATAAATGACCTGGAGTAGGGGCTAGAAGGTTGGGTGAGCAAGTTTGCGCATGATACGAAAGTCGGTGGAGTTGTTGATAGTGAGGAAGGATGTGGCAGGTTACAGCGGGATATAAATAAGCTGCAGAGCTGTGCAGAAAGGTGGCAAATAGAGTTCAATGTAGCTCAGTGCGAAGTGATTCACTTTGGTAAGAGTAACAAGAAGATGGGGTACTGGGCTAATGGTTGGATACTTGGCAGTGTGGATGAGCAGAGAGATCTTGGTGTCCATGTACACAGATCTCTGAAAGTTGCCACCCAGGTAAATAGTGCTGTGAAGAAGCCATATGGCGTACTGGCTTTTATTGGTAGAGGAATTGAGTTCCAGAGTCCTGAGTTCCAGAGTCCTGAGGTCATGTTGCAGTTGTATAAGACTCTGGTGTGGCTGCATCTGGAGTATTGTGTGCAGTTTTGGTCGCCATACTATCGGAATGATGTGGAGGCACTGGAACGAGTGCAGAGGAGGTTTACCAGGATGTTGCCTGGTATGGTAGGAAGATCGTATGAAGAAAGTCTGAGGCACTTGGGGCTGTTTTCACTGGAGAAAATAAGGTTTAGGGGTGACTTGATAGAGGTGTACAAGATGATTAGGGCTTTAGATAGGGTTGACAGTGAGAACCTTTTTCTGCTAATGGAGTCAGATGTTACTAGGGGACACAGCTTTAAATTAAGGGGTGGTAGGTATAGGACAGATGTTAGGTGTAGATTCTTTACTCAGCGAGTCGTGAGTTCATGGAATGCCCTGCCAGTAACAGTGGTGGACTCTCCCTCTTTATGGGCATTTAAACGGGCATTGGATAGGCATATGGAGGAAAGTGGGCTAGTATATGTTAGGTGGGCTTGCTTCGGCGCAACATCGAGGGCCGAAGGACCTGTACTGTGCTGTATTTTTCTATGTTCTCTGTTCTATGAGATCATTTGCTATAAGTTCTGTGTCTTATGATCCTGCTCCACATCTATCTGATGAAGGAGCAGTGCTCTGAAAGCTAGTGCTTCCAAATCAACCTGTTAGACTGCAGCATGGTGTTGTATGATTTTTAACTAAATCAACATAATCCAACAAGGTGAGCAAGGACAGGAGAGGTACCCAAAAGATCCCACAGTGATTTACATCCTCTATTCCCATAACAGGGACCAATGCGGCTGTGCAGTTCTGCATCATGTTCTGAGTGTGTGTGATGCTGATGATGGCGATGGGAGCCGATCCGGTTTTCTCTCAACAGCCGGTCAGTGGTGGCGGCAAGACGCAGAGGGGAATGTTAGCAACAAGATGCTGAAAAAGATTCATAAACACCTTCTATGGACCACAAGCAGTGAATAAAACTGTTCAATAAAAACTCCCAATCCTGATCCCCTTGCATTCACATCCCCATAATGTCCACAACCTGCCAATTTTGATCTGCGCGGCAAGCTCGTTTACCTTATTCTTATACTGTATGCATTCAGATGTAGCACCTTTAGTCCTGTATTAACCATTCCTCTTATTGTCATTCAAATTCCAGTGTGCTTGAAGTTTGACTGCTAACCCTTTCCATACGTCCTCCTTTAGTTTGAGATTTCTAATTTCTCCTGTAACTAAATCCTTCTCTTCCACATGACCCACCCACACCCCAATTGAGTTTAACACCCTATCTGCAGTGATAGTTATGCGATTCACTAGGACTCTGGTCCCAGCACGGTTCAGATGAAGACCATCCCATCAGAACAATCCCTTCTTCTCCAATACTGATGCCAATGTCCCATGAACTCACAACCATTTTTCCCACACCAATCTTTCAGCCATGCATGTACCTGCTTAATCTTATTGACTGTGTGGCAATTAGCTCATGGCTCAGGGTGTAATCTAGAGACTATCGCCTTTTTGGTTTAGCTTTCTAATTTAGGTCCTAGCTGTTAGTACTGCCTTAAGCAGAACTTCTGCCCCAGTTTTATCATTTGTATCTATGTGGACCATTACCGCTGGGTCTTGCCCCTCCCACTCCAAGTTCCTCTGCAGCCCAGATGAGATACCTGAACCTGAGCACCAAGCAAGCAACACAATCCTTCGGGATTTTCGACCCTGGCCACAGAAAATAGTTTCTCAGCCTCTGACAATACTATACCCAATTACAGCAACATTTCTCTTCACCGCAACCCCACCCCCAACTTGAACGGCTTCCTGCACCACATTGCTGCAGTCAGTCAGTTCATCCTCCCTGCCATCCCCATTCCCATCCACAGAGGGAGCAATACTCTTGAATCTGTTGGACAAGGACAGGGGTGGGGGCTCCTACAACTGTATCTCCTGGATCCCTCTACCTGCCTCACTCACAGTCACACGCTTCTGTCCCTGACCACTGGCCAAATTCCTGTTAGTTAGTCTAAGGGATGTGACTGTCTCCTGAAACACACATCCAGTTAAGATGTTGGGAATCTCTGTCGTGGAGAATTGCACCAAGAATGCTGCTCAATGGATTGGTATCACTGTTCTGATGTCTGGATAAGGCTGGCCAGTCAGTGAGCTGGAGACATTATTGTTCAAAAGGTAAAACGAGAGAGCAGATCAGCAGCAGATTAAACTAAGTTCAAATGTCATTATGCCACACCAGGGATGTCAAGGATGGTGTAGCTGATTTGGACGATGCATTCTTCCATGTGAAGTGATCTGTCCCTTCAGGCAGCTGGCAAGCTCCTTGTTTGAAACTCTGAGCTGAAGCATTCCCAGAAACCTTTCCTTATATTGTGTGGAAGCTCCTTAGGGAGATTGAGATTACAGCATTGTTTAACTTTGTTGCTGTTTTCATCTCCTGTAAATGAACAAACTAATTTATAACAACTGATAGCAAGTTTAATCTCAATTATGAATTAGCTTTGCTGTTCAGTATATCATAATGAAATAACAATAAACAGAACCTGAAATTTGCCAGCGATGATGCTGTCCACCCCTGAGCCCCATCCCGAATTCACAAATGATTTCAACCAATGCTGCATCAAGACAGTTTATTTCATGTGTGAAAATATGTCTCAGAGCTGTCTTTCTGTTCTCTAGGGTGGGAGCTGCCCTCTTTAAACAAGAGCATTTGACGCACTGATTGAAATGTGATGCTTCTTACACACTGAATGTGTGCATTGCTGCTGAGGTCAGCATTTCTCCCCACCTCTATTTGCTCAGGATCCGGAGTCACATGAAGGACCAAGTGAGGAGAACATACTGCCTTTCCTGAGGGAAGGGGACTTCATGAACAAGATGGATTTCCATCAACTGACGTCACTACTATTGTCATTGTTCATCCAGATACATCACTGACCTTACTTTAGCATTGCATCTACAATGGCTGACAAGGAAGGCAAATTGAATTTTGACATGTATTATGAAAAAAATATAAAATTTGAGAAGTGTAGAAGGCATTGTGCAACCTCAGCTGGAGTATTGCAATCCCTTACTTGAGAAGGGAGATAATCACTTCGGGGGCAGTTCAGAGGAAGTTGATGAGATAATTTCAGAGATGAAGATGTTGTCTAGTTCCTCCTTAAAACAAGTTCACAGCTCCAACCAGAATGTTCTGAATGAATGTAACCAGGTACCTCACAATACTGAAAATCGCCAAATCAGTCTGAACTCAAGTCGATACCAATATAAACAGTCCTTTCCTTAGCAAACATGTCACAATACGCTTTAATTATAGACATACTGTCTCTAATCTTATTTGGCCCCTTAAGCTTTCAATACTTCCTGAATTTCTTGTAGATTTACGCAGTCTCGCTCTCTCTCTGTTGCCATGCTGGTCTCCTCAAAAGGCCTTCAGAATATTCAAGAAATGAGTCTGCAGGTGAACCCTGGTTTTGGATACTTTTCCAAAATGTTCTATCGTTCTGGCCAATCAGGAGAGTCAGTCAATAGTTTGAAGCATTGCCAGTCATTTGGATGGCTTGGTACTGTTAGTTTCTTTGTGTAGCAGGACAGGGGTGCCTTCCTGTCTGGGCCCTCCTCTGTTGGTTGATGTGTTGTTGGGGAAGATATCAACATCTCCAGGATAACTGTTACCTTTTACATTATGCTGATGGCATTACCACTTGGCTGCTGTGTTTGCACAATGTCTGGAGAGTGGGTTTTGTGACTTGGAAGTTTTACTTGACCAATATACGCAGAATCCCTTCCTCTTTGGGTAAGTTTGCCATCGATGTACGTTTTATCAGCCAGTAGGCTGCTACATTCTCCACTTCCCCTCGAAATCCTCCCCTTTTGAACAGAACGAAACGTATGTGAATGGACTATAAACCTAATTGTAAAAACTGGTTATGCTTGATACCAGATAGTCAGCTGCTTGTGTGAAAGCCATTGTGTACATTGGTCAAACCTACCATCGTACATCTGATGAGTGATATTATATAAATGAATCATAGAAGTCCAACAGAGCAGGGCATTTGGCGCTTCGAGTCCACAATGACCCTCCAAAGAGATTCCCATCCAGACCAAAGCCCCCGCCGCTGACCCCAATCTGTAACACAGAATTTCTCAAGGCGAACTCACCAGCCTGCATATCCCTGGGCAATATGGGCAATTTAGCATGGCCAATCCACCCTAATCTGCACATCTTTGGACTTTGGGAGGAAACTCATTTGGATGGCTTGTTACTGTCAATTACTATGGGAGATTTGCTGGAGTATTTCAGGAGGATTTAAACTAGTTTGGCAGTGGGATGGGAACAGAGCTACAGATCAGAGGAGAGGGTAGTTGTTGAACAGATAGAAATAGAATGCAGAGAGTCTCTCAGGAAGGATACACAGTTGAAAGAGCAATCGGATGGGTTAAATTGTATTATTTCAATGCAAGGAGTATCAGGAATAAAAGTGATGAACTTATGTGGCCATAATGGAGACATAGATTTCACAGGGGTAGGAATGGTTGCTGGCTGTTCCAGGGATCAGATCATTTAAAAGGAACAAGGGGGAGGACAAGATGAGGGGGAATTGCGTTGTAAATTAGATAGTGTATCACAGAAAAGAAGGTTGTTGAGGAGCGTTTGTCTACTGAGGCAGTATGGGTGGAAGTCAGTAACAGGAAAGAAGTCAGTATCAGGTGCCCCCTCCTGGCCCTCCAGTTGTAGTTATGGATGGCTTCAATTTCCCCAATATTGTTTGGAACCTCCCTACTGTAGATGGTCTGGATGGAGCCAATTTTGTGAGGAGTGTCCCGGAAGGATTCCCCTAGGCCAACTAGCACGAGACCATATTGGGTTTGGTAGTGGGAAACGAGCCAAGCCAGGTGTTAGATCTCTTGATGGGAGAGCATTTCGGTGACAGTGACCACAACTGCCTCACCTTTACCACAGCCATGGAGAGGGATCGAAATAGATAGAATGGGAAGGCATTTAATTGGTGGAGGAGAAATTATACTGCAATTAGGCAGTAATCATGGAGTATACATTGGGAACAATTGGGCGGCACAGTTGCTCAGGGGTTAGCATTGCTGCCTCACAGCACCAGAGTCCTATGTTCGATTCCAGCCTCGGGCAACTTTCTGTGTAGAGTTTGCACATTGTCCCCATGTCTGCTTGGGTTTCCTCCGGGTGCTCCAGTTTCTTCCCACAGTCCAAAGGTGTACAGGTCAGGTGAATTGGCTATGCTAAATTGCCCATAGTGTTGGGTGCATTAGTCAGAGAGAAATGGGTTATTCTTCGGAGGGTCATTGGACGTGTTGGGCCGAAGGGCCTGTTTCCACACTGTACAGAATCTAATCTAACCTAATGTAATGAAGCACTTGATCTACAGGAAATGCACAACAGAAATGTTGGATAGCTTTGTCCCACTGAGACAGGCGAGGAACGGGAAGGTGAAGGAGCATTGGATGACAGGAGAAGAGGAGCTTCTCATCATGAAGAAGAAGAAGCTTACTTAAGGTTGAGGAAGCAAGGATCTGGCAAAGCTTTAGAGGATTACGGGGTAGCGAGGAAAGAACTCAACAATGGATTGAGGAGAGCTAGGGTGGGGGGCATGAAAAAGCCTTGACAGGAAGGATTAGGGAATACTTAAAGGCGTTCTACACTTAAATGAGGAATAAACGAATGATGAGAGAGAGGATAGGGCTAATCAGGGATAGTGAAGGGAAATTGTGCCTGGATTCTGAAGAGGTAGGGGAGGTCCTAAATGAGTTTTTTACTTCAGTATTCATGAGAGAGAGAGAGACCTTGTTGATACTGAGAACACCATGATTCAGGTTAATAGGGTTAAACAGATTGACATTAAGAAAGTGAATTGATGAAACCTCGGGGAAGCGACAAGATAGTTCAGGGCTGAACCAGACATATCCAAGGTTACAACAGGAGGTGAGGAACGAGATTGCTGCATGTCTGGTGATGATCTTTGCACCCATATTCTTCATGGGAGTAGTACCGGTTGATTGGAGGGAGGTGAATGTTGATCCTCTTTTCAAGAAAGGGAATAGGGAAATATATGGGAATTACAGGTCAGTCAGTTTTATGACTGTAGTAAGCAAGGTACTGGAAAGGATTCTGAGAGAAATGATTTATGACTATTTGGAAAAACATAGTTTGATTAAATATAGTCAGCGTGGCTTTGTGAGGGACAGGTCATGTCTCACAAGCCTTATTGAATTCTTTGAGGAAGTGATGAGACAATTTGATGAGGGTCATAGAGATGTAAGCATGGAAACACCCTTTGGTCCAACTCATGCTGACTAAATATCCTAACCTAACCTAGTTCCATTTTCCAGCACTTGGCCCATACCCTGCTAAATCCTTCCAATTCATATACCCATCCAGATGCCTCTTAAATGCTGTAATCATACCAGCCTCCATCACTTCCCCTAGCACCTCATTCCATACATGCATTTCTGCATGAAAACATTGCCCCTTTGGTCCCTTTTATATTTTTCCCCTCTCACTCTAAACCTGTGCCCTCTACTTCTGGATTCCCCCATGCCAGGGAATTTATCCTATCCATGCCCCTCATGATTTTATAAACGTTTATAAAGTCATCCCTCAGCTACCAATACTCCAGGGAAAACAGCCCCAGCCTATTCAGCCTCTCCCTATAGCTCAAATCCTCCAACGCTAGCAATATCGTTGTAAATTGTTTTTGAACTATTTCAAGTTTCACAACATCCTTCTGATAGGAAGACCAGAACTGCATGCAATATTCCAAAAAATGATCTTACCAATATCCTGTACATCACCTCCCAACTCCTGTAGTCAATGGTCTGATCAATAAGGAAAGCATACCAAACACCTTCTTCACTATCCTATTTACCTGCGACTCTAATTTGAAACAACTATGAAGTTGCACTCCAAGGTCTCTTTTTCAGCAACACTCCCTCAGGCCTTATTATTAAGTGTACAAGTCCTGTTCTGATTTGCTTTTCCAAAATTCAGCACCCCACATTTATCTAAATTAAGCTTCATCTGCCATTCCCAGCCCATTGGCCCATCTGGTCAAGGTGCCATTGTAATCTGAAATAACCTTCTTCGATATCCACTACACCTCAAATGTTGGTGTCATCTGCAAACTTACTCAGTAAACTTCATATGTTCCCATTCAAATCATTTATATAAATGATGAAAACTAGTAGACCCGGCACAGATTCTTGTGTCACACCACAGGTTACAGGCCTCCAGTCTGAAAAGCAACCTTCCTACCACCACCCTCTGTCTTCTGCCTTTGAACCATGTTGTATCCAAATGGCTAGTTCTCCCTGTATTCTATGCAACCTAACCTTGCTAACCAGTGTTCCATGAGGAACCTTGTCGAGCATCTTACTGAAGTCCATGGAGATCATGTCCAGCTCTCTGCCCTCATCAATCCTCTTTGTTACTTCATCAAAAAACTCAATCAAGCTCGTGAGACATGATTTCCCACACGCAAAACCAATCGAGCAGTGGATGTGGTATATATGGATTTCAAAAAGGCATTTGATAAGGTTCCCCATGGTAAGCTCATTCAGAACGTTAGTGGGTACAGGGAAATTTGGCTGCCTGAATACAGAATTGGCCAGCGGAAAGAAGACAGTGAGTGGTAGTGGATAGAAAAGTATTCCACCTGGAGGTCGGTGACCATTGGTATCCCACAGGGATATGTTTTTGGGCCTCTGCTCTTTGTGTTTATATAAATGACTTGGATGAAGAAGTGGAAGGGTGGGTTGGTAAGTTTTTCAATGACACAAAGGCCGGTGCTGCTGTAGATAAAGGACATTGTCTGGATTGGAGGACTTGTCTCATGAAGAGAGTTTGAGTGAGTTACGGCTTTACACATTCGAGAGAAGAAGGAAGAGAGGTGACTCCAAAGAGTTACCTACGCAGACCAATTTCCCTCTGACGAATATACCTATCATTATGGGCAATTTAATATGGCTAATTCACCTGACCTGCATATCTTTGGACTGTGTGAGGAAATCCACGTGGGCATGGGGAGAATGTGCAAACTCCACACAGACAGTGATCATTTGTGGAACAAACTTGCACTGACTTGTGCAAAATTCCAATTTATGTTGTAACCATGTGCTCTGGTTGTTCTAGATGTGAAACTGCAGCTTTGTGTCTGTGTGTATTCCACATCAAGAGACCTGTGGGGGTGGGCGAGGGACAGGGACTGACCTGGGTTAAATCATTGACTTGTTGTTTTCTCCAACACCCTTCTCTAATCCACAAGGATGATTGTTGGTACGTTCCATGGCTGGGGAAAATGTGTTCCAGATAGAGAGAGATGGGAGCTGACTGGATCAACTGTACTCCACAACTACCTGATGAAGGAGCAGCACTCCGAGAGCTAGTGCTTCCAATAAAACCTGTTGGACTATAACCTGGTGTTGTGTGATTTTTAACTTTGTACACCCCAGTCCAACACCAGCATCTCCAAATCATGGATCAACTGGGATTTAGAGGAGATAGACTTTGGGTGACAGACCTGTGCGTATTTAAACCTGGCTCAGTCGACCTTTATCCTCTGTCACATCGATTGACCAAGGGTTAGTATCGTAGACTGTGACCCATGGTTCTGGACTTCCCAACATCGGGAAAATACTTCCTGCCCTAGCCGATTCAGTCCCATCAGGATTTTATGTTTTTTTTAAATGAGGTCCCTCCTCATTCTTCAACATTCCAGTGAGTACAAGCCTCGTCAATCCAATCATTTTTTATCTGTCAGTTCTACCATTCCAACAATCAGTCTGGTGAACCTTCACTGGACTCTTTCAATAACAAGACAGTCCTTCCTCAGATTAGGAGAACAAAGCTACATACAATACTTAATGTGTGGCCTCACCAAGGCCCTGTGTTACTGTAGCAAGACTACCCTCCTCCTATATTCAAATCCTTTCTCTATGAAAGCCAGCATGCCTTGTGTATGTGTATGTGTGTATACCCATGTGTATGTGCATATGTGTGTGTTAATCAGAACTGTGTTTTTGATTCTGTGTGCATTTCAGTGTGACAATAAGAGAGACCCTCATACTCTCACATTCACATGCTCACTCCCAATCACTTACTGGTCTCCAAGGATTACACATATGCTCACACTCTGTTGAGAAACTCAAACATCTTCAAAACCCTCACTCTCACCTTACTTATACAAATACTTTCACGCTCATATACTCTCACAAGCTCACTCTTCAATCACACTGTCAGGTGGACCTCTCTCTCTATTACTTGCAGAGAGAAACACACAAACAGCCACTTGCACCCTCACACACACTTACACCCATAGACTCACAGCCTTTCTCGCTCTCTCTCTCTGTGCCTGTTTCTCTCTCACTGTCTATCTCTCTATCTCTCCCTTGCTCTGTCCCTCACACATACACATAAACACTGGGATCCTCACTCACCTCTCATCGACAGTAAAGATGTAAGATAGCTGTTACATAGAAACAGAGATGATAAAAGCAGGAATAAGCCATTGAACCCCTTGAGCCAGCTCTACTATTCAATGTGTTTAGGGCTAATGGCAATCCACTCTTTTGTTACAAGAGCTACACCTACTTCCTTCTTTTCTTTGAGCATTTGTTAATCCTTCAGTCCAATACTTGTCTTTTTTCATTATTTATTTATGACTATACTGACAACTTTTACTGTTTGGTGGAACTTTCTATCATACTCTAATTTTTTATTGTACTTCTTTCATTTTTTGATATGGTGTTCAATCTCTGACCTGACGTCTATCTATTCACAATTACATTTTCTTTTCTTTATGTTTCAAATTAACCCGTGAATGGTGAGTCTATCTCTTGAAATATTTCTTGCACATTGGTAAGGCAAACCAGGGTAGGTCTTATACACTTAATGGTAAGGCATTGGAAGCATTGCCAAACAAATTGTCCGAGGGGTACGGTGCATAGCTCCTTGTATGTGGAGATGCGGGTAGACAGGCTGGTGAAGAAGACTTTTGGCATGTTTGCCTTCATTGGTCAGTGCATTGAATATAGAAGTTAGGACATCATATTGCAGCTGTACAGGACATTGCTTTGGCCACTTTTGTAATACTATGTTTAATCCTGGTCTTCCTGCAATAGGAACAATATTGTCAAACTTGAAAAGGTTCAGAAAGTATTTACAAACATGTTTCTAAGATTGAAGGGTTTGAGTTATAAGGAGAGACTGAATAATCTGAGGATTCTTCCCCAGAGCATTGGAGTCTGAAGGATGACTTTATAGAGGTTTATAAAATCATGAGGGATATGTATAGGGTGAATAGCCAAGATCATTTTTCCAGGGGAGAGAAGTCCAAAAATAGATGAAATAGGTTTAAGTTGAGAGAGGAAAAGTTGAAAAGAACCTGAAGGGCAACCTTATTTCATGCAGATGGTGGTGCATGTATGGAATGAATTGGCAGGGGAGGCGGGAGAGACTGGTATAGTTACAACATTTAACAGGCATCTGGATCAGTACATGAATAGGAAGAGCTTAGTGAAAAATTAGCCTAATACCAGCAAATGGGACTATATCAGTTTCGGATCCCTGTTAGCATGGAGGAGTTGGACTGAAGGGTCTGTTTCACGCTGTATAACTCATTGACTTTCTATGCGTCTTATCTATGTTCTGTCTTCCGAAATAATCTCTAAGTGTACGCTAATACATCTGTGAATTCACTTTAGCTAGCTCTGTATTTATACCTCATTATTACACTAACATAAACATTAAGATTAAGTCGCAGACACCCTGACCATTTGACATCATGCTGCTGAAACAAATTATCCTGACACAGCACTATTGTCTGGAGTAACTAATCTCATCCACAACACCAAAATCTCTCAGTGTCATAGGATCGCAGTGGCTCTAAACAGCAAGATACACACCAACAATCTTATGATAGCAAATAAAACATAGTTGATACTCAGATTTGGAAGGAATTGTCAGGTTAAGAATGTTAAACAAGTAGATTTGGAGGACCATCTTAAAGAGTATAGACGTTTGGGGAAGGGGAGCAGTTTAGTGAGTGAGGTAATAATTTTAACACGCTTTTTCTTTAAATCGGATATCACGTGGAATTATCTTTGTCAGCCATTGTTGTGGGATATTTACTCTCCCCTTCTTCCAACTCAGCTTTCAGATACTATTAAATGACCCTTGATTGTATTTTGGTCTTGTTGAGAAAATATACAACACCATGTTCATTGACCTGCTCTGATACTAGCTTAATAAATTGGACTTTCTTGTCCAGACACATGTTTTCCATTTGCATTTCTATTCTAGTTGCTTCTTGTAAATCCAATGTTTTTGAGAAACATTATTCTTCCCAAATGTAGACGATGGAAGTATCCCTAATATTTCGATTATATTATATTGGCTGTTCTTTATTACAGGGTTTGTCTCCTCTTTTATGAAAAGAGATGGGAATTAAAAACTCTTCAGTCCTCTGACCACCCTTCCATGTCTATTCTATTCCACAACACTTTGCTGCTGTGTCCATCCCTTAGAAACACTCAGACATCCTATCTAGATTGAACAAATGCTGTGATTTAACATGGCATAATACAAATGGGATTGAATGGGGTTAACTGATCCTGTTCGTTCTGTGATTGTAGTTAATGTCAGTCTCCATGCATCAAATTGTTTCACTAAAAGGTTTACTTCCTATTAATAATGGGCTCTGACAATGTTCTCAGATAGTATCAGTAGGAACTTTACTTTCGACACTAACCAGGATCAACAGCTCAAGAGTGAGGGAGGGAGGGAGGAGATCAGAGTCTGAGAACAATGCACTGGAATGTTCCAATAATGGACCAGAATATGAGAACAATAGACTGGAAAGTTCCAATCATGACCAGGAGTTTATATTTGCGTCTTTACAATCTTTCTCAAGATTGGGTGGATCTTGAGTGTACTTTGGCTGATTCAAGCTGGTTTCTATCATATACTAACTATTATTCCTGGTAAGTCTTTCTATCTGACTATGAATTCAATAAACCTTGTTGAACTAAATTATTGTCCTCATTAATTAAATTCTGAAAAAAGGGAAGCCATTGCCATGCTTTCTGTCCACAAACTGTATTCCTTACCAAACAAGGGCTTATGCTCGAAACATCGATTCTCCTGCTCCGCAGCCTGACCTGCTGCACTTTTCCAGAAACACATTTTTCAGCAAACAATTTTAATGCCAATGTCTGAAGCGGAATCAAACTGTTCACAACACCAACAAGCACATTTGCTCAAAGCTGATATCTATTTCCATATTCTCACCAGCACCAATCCTGTTCACTACCAACTCCACAATATCTCAAGTGTCTCCTTTTGTGCCAGTCTAGCTGCTGAATAAACCATCATCTGCCCTTTTGTTACATCCAGATTCAACTGTTCCTATTCTCTTCCAGCCACAAATAATTTGACCAGAAACATAAAGTGTCCCTCTCAGAGGTGCTGACTTTTGGAGCCAGTGGGATTTAGATAATATCACTGCATTTGCCATCAGAGCTCCAGGCTATTACTGTGGGTTCAAATCCCCTCCAGAACAGCTGGTGACTTTTGAATTCAATTAATTCGAATCTACACTCAGTAATAGCAACAACTTATTGTTGCAGAAATGCTGGTTCATTCATGCCCTTTTATGGAAGGATATCTCCCATCCTTTCTGAATCTGATCTTATGATTCCAGACACTCACAAGTTCTCTGCCTCTTCATTGTCCATAGAATCACCAAACATACCATTCAATTCAGGGCTTAGAATCATGGAATCAACAATACAAAGAGGCTTATCGAGTCTATCCTGCCACAAATACTCAAATACCTACACAAGTCTCACTTTCCAACATGAGGCACGTATCCTTCAATTTTATGATGCTTCAGATGTTTACTTTTTGCAGGTTGTGAGGTCCCAACTCTCAACTACCATCCCAGTCATTGCATCCCAGAATCCTACCACCTTCGAGGTGATTTTGTTTTCTCTCTCAGAAACCTTCTAAGCCTCCTACTTTTCACTTTAGAAATGTATGCCTTGTTTTTGGTCCTTCAATTAGTGTGAACAATCTAGTTCTACCAATCCTGTCCATGCTCCTGATAATGCTACACAGCTCAGTCTTAGTTGCATCTACAAACAGAGAGATCCAGGCTACAGTTCGACAGTTCCCTGAAAGTAGCAATGTAAATGGTTAAGATCATCAAGAAGGCAAATGGCATGCTTGCATTCTTTGGCCAGGGTGTGGAGGATAGAAATTGGTAAGTCATTTCTAGAACTTCAGTTAAGCCACATGTGGAATTTTGTGTATATTTCTGATCACCACACTACCAGAAAGATGCGGAGGCATTGGTTTCCCAAGATGCTGCCTGGTTTGGAAGGTATTAGCAATGAGGAGAGATTGGACAAAATTATAGTGTTTTCACTTGAACGTTGATGGATGAGGGGCGACTTGAAAGAAGTTGAAAAAATTATAAGAGGCATGGACAAAATGGATAGTCTGAGCCTTTTTCCCAGGATACTAGTGGGCGGCACGGTGGCACAGTGGTTAGCACTGCTGCCTCACAGCACCTGAGACCCGGGTTCAATTCCCAACTCAGGTGACTGACTGTGTGGAGTTTGCACGTTTACTCCGGGTGCTCCGGTTTCCTCCCACAGTCCAAAGATGTGCGGGTCAGGTGAATTGGCCATGCTAAATTGCCCGTAGTGTTAGGTAAGGGATAAATGTAGGGGTATGGGTGGGTTTCGCTTCGGCGGGTCGGTGTGGACTTGTTGGGCCGAAGGGCCTGTTTCCACACTGTAAGTCTAATCTAATCTAATCTAAGTCTAATCTAATCTAATCTCAATTACAAGGGGCCGTAGTTTTAAGGTAAGAAGGGAAAGTTTAAAGGAGATGTGGGCGGCATGGTGGCACAGTGGTTAGCACTGCTGCCTCACATGTGCCAGAGACCAGGGTTCAATTCCCTCCTCAGGCGACTGACTGTGAAGAATTTGCACGTTCTCTCCGTGTCTGCGTGGGTTTCCTGCGGGTGCTCCGGTTTCCTCTCACAGTCCAAAGATGTGTGGGTTAGGTGAATTGGCCATGCTAAATTGCCTGTAGTGTTAGGGACAGGGGTAAATGTAGGGGTATGGATGGGTTGCGGGTCGATGTGGACTTGTTGGGCCGACGGGCCTGTTTCCACACTGTAAGTAATCTAATCTAAATCATGTGAGACAGCTTTTTAACACAGATGGTGATAAGTGCCTGGAATGCGCTTCCGAAACGTAATGGTGGACGTGGACACAATAGCAATTTCTTGAATAGGTAGGGAATCGAGGGACAAAATGGATAGTCTGAGCCTTTTTCCCAGGATACTAATCTCAATTACAAGGGGCTGTAGTATGAAAATATAAAAGGTTTTTCATTTGGAAAGTCATCAAGTGTGAGCACAGTCTTGGTGGGCCGAAGGGCCTGTTACTGTGCTGTACTGTTCTTTATTCTTTCTTTTCTGTTTCCTCTATCGCTGTTTAAAACAGTTGCATCACCTCCTTGGTACACTGTGCAGTAAGCTCTAAGTGCTGAATGCAAGTTCCTATGCAACTCTTTAGAGGGGCAGAATGATGTATTCCTGTGCTTCAGTAACAGCCTTGAGGAATTCAGTGAGAGACGTGTTGTGTGACATTACATGGGATGTAGGAGCACCAGT
Organism: Hemiscyllium ocellatum; assembly: GCF_020745735.1. Taxonomy (NCBI): domain Eukaryota; kingdom Metazoa; phylum Chordata; class Chondrichthyes; order Orectolobiformes; family Hemiscylliidae; genus Hemiscyllium; species Hemiscyllium ocellatum. Next base: position 31,892,475 of record NC_083440.1, on the reverse strand, counting down.
TGGCCATTCGGTCCCTGCTACACCATTCAGACAGATCAGAGCTGATCTGACTGTGGCTGAACTCCCTGTCCATCTCTGTTCCCAATAAACATGGGCTTCCTTGACCATCAAGGAGCTACTGAATAAGTCTTGAATATTTTCACTGCTCCCTGCAGATGAGAATGCCACAGTTAGCACATCCCTCAGGACAAAGGAGCATCCTCATCTCAATCTAAAATAGAAGCACCCTCACATTTAAAGTGATTGTCCTTGCACCAAATCATCTCCTATTTGTGACATAATGCACAACAACAGAAGTAGACCATTCAACCCCCTCAAACCTGACCCACATAAGCACTGACTGTCTAGTTGATCAAATATCTATCAAATTCAGCCTTCCCTGCTCTCTGGGCAACACATTATCAGATACATCCTCATCTCAGTCTGGAATGGAAGAGGCCATATTTTCAAAAATTGTACAGTTCTACACACCCGCATGTGGGGAGCCTTCCTCTCAGCATCCACCCTGTCAAGTCCTCTCAGGGTCAGTTATGCCTCAACATGATCATGTCTATTTCTGATGAACTTCAAAGGTTATACATCCAAACTGCACAACATTTCCACATGGGATGAACTCGTCATCCCAGGAATCAACTGAGTGAGCTGTGTCCATACACCTTCTTTTATAATTAAATTCTTTCTGAGGGAAGGAGATAAAATAAAGCCTCATACAGTCCTCCAGCTGTGATCTCAGTAAAACTGGGAACAGCTGCAGCAATATTTCCTTCATGGGTGACTCTTTGCAAGAAACACTAAAATTGAGACTAGAGCTAGAGGGCACTTTTTTAAAAATCTGAAATAAGGCAACTTTGGTGACAGAGATGAAGAGATTTTTCTCCTTTTCTCAGAGTGCTGTGAGGCATAGAATTGCAGAATAGAATCCTTACAGTGTGCAAGATGCCATGTTACCCCTCAAGTCTGCACTGACCTCAGGGCCAGCCCCCCCACCCTATCCCTGCATTTCCCAGAGCTAATCCAAATAACTTGCACAATCCTTGTCACTCTGGGGCAAATGAACCATGGCCAATCATCAAACCTGCACATTTTTGAGCTGGAGTACTGAATACAAACCCATGCAGAAACAGGGAGAATGTGCAAGCTCCACATGGACGGCACGGTGGCACAGTGGTTAGCACTGCTGCCTCACAGTGCCAGAGACCCAGGTTCAATTCCTGCCTCAGGCGACTGACTGTATTCTCCCCATGTCTGCGTGGGTTTCCTCCCACAGTCCAAAGATGTGCGAGTCAGGTGAATTGGCCATGCTAAATTGCCCGTAGTGTTAGGTAAGGGGCAAATATAAGGGTATGGGTGGGTTGCGCTTCGGTGGGTCGGTGTGGACTTGTTGGGCCGAAGGGCCTGTTTCCACACCGGAAGTAATCTAATCTACTGGAGAATTACTGCTGATGGTTGATCCAGACTAGAATCAAGCCCACGTCCCAGGCACTGTGAGGCAGCAGTACTAACCATTAAGGCACCATAACGTTGCCTCCAAATTAATGTTTAATTTGTTTGTTTGCCTTCCTCACAGTTAATGTAATGATGATCTTCATGGTGCTTGATAAAGATTGTGGATTGTCCCCATGTGATACCCGTTACTGGTGGCCATGGCAATGGCAGATCGTTATTCTCAACCTGATATTGAGAAACATTCCGATTGATTGTTGAGAACACAACAGTTTCCTGTTGGGCATCCCCATTTGTAATATCTATGCCGTATTGCTTTATATCGGTCGGACGGTCCTGTCTGGTTTGCCATCACTTTCATATTCGATTGATTTGTGGCCATTTGTTGCCAGAAGCTGAAAATTAAATATTGCAGTTAGAAAACTGCTCCGGGAACAGCGACTGTGCTGAGCTGTTTAAAGAATATCTTCTGGTATTTTATTCTCCTAGCTCGATATTGGCTGGATAACACCCCCTGGCTTTGTGATGTAACAATCGATGTTTATTACTCTTGAGACTGGGTCATAATTGAGTTCCTTCACCACATTCTAAACCGACTTTCCAATTTCCCCTGATTCTGCTGCTCAATGCATTAATTCACATGTTAATGACCAGCAGAGCCCACAGGAGACCAGTGGAGAGTCTCACAGGGACACCGAGATGCATAGGCTGAAGTAAATCCATCTTGTTACTGTTCGTGTTAACAATGTATTCAATATGGAGTCAAATGTTTGTGATAGGCTATTGGTCTACGTATCTACATGAATTGTGCTGGATTCATAATGCAGTTTCTCAATTGCTGCATGGCATTTTTTGCCATGACCCTGACAAAGTTCAGGCAGCAACTGAAGAAGGTGCTGAAGTATCCCTTCACTCAAATCAATGAATGAATCAATCAGATTCATTTGGTGTGTACTTATTGGGCCGAACGGCCTGTTTCCACACTGTAGGGATTCTATGAGGACATAGATGTGTCAGTGTTCGACAGGTGTGGCCAAATTTAAAAATCACACAGCATCTGTTTATATTTCAACAGGTTTATTTGGAAGATAAAAACAATGACTGCAGATGCTGGAGACCAGATTCTGGATTAGTAGTGCTGGAAGAGCACAGCAGTTCAGGCGGCATCCAACGAGCAGTGAAATCGACGTTTTGGGCAAAAGTGCTTAATCAGGAATAAAGGTAGTGAGCCTGAAGCGTGGAGAGATAAGCTTGGGGAGGTTGGGGGTGGAGAGAGAGTAGCATAGAGCACAATGGGTGAGTGGGGGAGGAGATGAAGGTGATAGGTCAGGGAGGAGAGGGTGGAGTGGATAGGTGGAAAAGGAGCTAGGCAGGCCGGACAAGTCCGGACAAGTCTTGGGGACAGTGCTGAGCTGGAAGTTTGAAACTAGGATGAGGTGGGGGAAGTGGAAGTGACGAAACTGTTGAAGTCTACATTGAGGCTCTGGAGTTGAAGTGTTCCGAGGCAGAAGATGAGGCGTTCTTCCTCCAGGCGTCTGGTGGTGAGGGAGCAGTGGTGAAGGAGGCCCAGGACCTCCATGTGCTCGGCAGAGTGGGAGGGGTGTTGAAATGTTGGGCCACGGGGCGGTGTGGTTGATTGGTGCGGGTGTCTCGGAGATGTTCCCTAAAGCGCTCTGCTAGGAGGCGCCCAGTCTCTCCAATGTAGAGGAGACCGCATCGGGAGCAACGGATACAATAAATGATAGATTAGATTAGATTAGACTTACAGTGTGGAAACAGGCCCTTCGGCCCAACAAGTCCACACCGACCCGCCGAAGCGCAACCCACCCATACCCCTACATTTACCCCTTACCTAACACTATGGGCAATTTAGCATGGCCAATTCACCTGACCCGCACATCTTTGTGACTGTGGGAGGAAACCGGAGCACCCGGAGGAAACCCACGCAGACACGGGGAGAACGTGCAAACTCCACACAGTCAGTCGCCTGAGTCGGGAATTGAACCCGGGTCTACAGGCGCTGTGAGGCAGCAGTGCTAACCACTGTGCCACCGTGCCGCCCACTGCCACCGTGCCGCCCACGGTGGATATTAGTGGATGTGCAGGTAAATCTTTGATGGATGAGGAAGGCTCCTTTAGGGCCTTGGATAGAGGTGAGGGTGGAGGCATGGGCACAGGTTTTACAGTTCCTGCGTTGGCAGGGGAAAGTGCCAGGATGGAAGGGTGGGTCATAGGGGGGCATGGACCTGACCAAGTAGTCACGGAGGGAACGGTCTTTGCGGAATGCTGAAAGGGGTGGGGAGGGAAATATATTCCTGGTGGTGGGGTCTTTTTGGAGGTGGCGGAAATATCGGTGGATGATTTGGTTTATGCGAAGGTTTGTAGGGTGGAAGGTGAGCACCAGGGGCGTTCTGTCCTTGTTACGGTTGGAGGCGTGGGGTCTGAGTGTGGAGGTGCGGGATGTGGACGAGATGCGTTAGATGGCATCTTTAACCACGTGGGAAGGGAAATTGCGGTCTCGAAAGAAGGAGGCCATCTGGTGTGTTCTATGGTGGAACTGGTCCTCCTGGGAGCAGATACGACGAAGGCGGAGGAATTGGGAATACGGGACGGCATTTTTGCAAGAGATAGGGTGGGAAGAGGTGTAATCCAGGTAGCTGTGGGAGTTGTTGGGTTTGTAAAAACATGTCAGTGTCAAGTCGGTGGAATGTGTTGGTGAAGTTGATGAATTGCTCAACCTCCTCGTGGGAGCACGAGGTGGCGCCAATGCAGTCATCAATGTAGCAGAGGAAGAGGTGGGGAGTGGTGCCGATGTAATTACGGAAGATCAACTGTTATACGTAGCCAAGAAAGAGACAGACATAGCTGGGGCCCATACATGTGCCCATGGCTACCCATTTGGTCTGGAGAAATTGGGAGGTTTCAAAGGAGAAATTGTTAAGGGTGAGGACCAGTTCGGTCAAACGAATGAGAGTGTCGGTGGAAGGGTACTGTTGGGGACGTCTGGAGAGGAAAAAAACGGAGGGCTTGGAGACCCTGGTCATGGCGGATGGAGGCGTAGAGGGATTGGATATCCATGGTGAAGATGAGGCATTGGGGGCCGGGGAAACGAAAGCCTTGGAGCAGGTGGAGGGCGTGGGTGGTGTCTCGAACATATGTGGGGATTCCTGGACTAGGGGGGATCGGACAGTATCGAGGTAGGCAGAGATGAGTTCAGTTGGGCAGGAGTATGCTGAGACAATGGGTCGGCCAGGGTGGTCAGGCTTGTTGATCTTGGGAAGGAGGTAGAACAGGGCAGTGCGGGGTTCCCGGACTATGAGGTTGGAAGCTGTGGGTGGGAGATCTCCTGAGGTGATGAGGTTCTGTATGGTCTGGGAGATGATGGTTTGGTAATGGGGGTGGGGTCATGGTCGAGGGGGCAGTAGGAAGAGGTGTCCTCGAGTTGGCGTTTGGCTTCAGCGGTGTAGAGGTCAGTGCGCCAGACTACCACTGCGCCCCCTTTATCCGCTGGCTTAATGGTGAGGTTGGGATTGGAGCGGAGGGATTGGAGTGCTGAGCGTTGTGAGGGTGAGAGGTTAGAGTGGGGGAGGGGGATAGACAGGTTGAGGTGGTTAATGTCCCGGCGGCAGTTGGAAATGAAGAGTTCGAGGGCAGGTAATAGGCCAGCGCGGGGTGTCCAGGTGGATGCAATGTATTGGAGGTGGGCGAAGGGGTCCTCAGAAGGTGGGCGGGAGTCCTGATTGTGAAAGTAAGCTTGGAGGCGGAGGCGACGGAAGAATTGTTCAACGTCACAGCGTGTATTAAATTCATTGATGCGTGGACGGAGGGGGATGATGGTGAGTCCTTTGCTGAGGACTGATCGTTCGTCCTCAGTGAGGGGAGGTCTGGAGGGATGCTGAAAACTCGGCAGGGCTGGGAGCTGGGATCTGGTGTGGGTGTGGAGCTGGGAGTGGGGTTGGAGCCAGTACCTGGAGTGGGTGGGATGGTGGGGGGAATGGGGGTGGAGTCATGAGCAGGGGTAGTGTTCCCCTCAGGGTTCTGGGGGGTGGGGATAGTGACAGTGGGGTCTGTGGGGAGCGTGTCAGCAAAATGCAGGTGAGTGGAGCTGGTGGGGGCGTAAGTGGTGGCAGTCACTGAGTAGGGGTGGTGCAAGTCACTGAGCATGAGGCATCAGCGATGATGTGACGGCCAGAAGTGGCTGTGGGAGTGGCCATGATAGGGGCGGAAGTGGCATCATCAATCAGGGTGGGACTGGTAGCTGCATCAGCCACATAGCTAATGGCGTTTCCGAGGCCAGTGGAATCTTCTGGAATGTTTGAGGAGTGCTGGTTATGGAGGTGGGTGGATAAAAGTTTCTTGTACTTACAGTATGACTTCTCCCGAGGATGGAGTACAGAGTGGGTTCTTCGCAATTCTGAGAGAGTGTGGCCCTTAGCTGAGGCAGGGCTGACTATAGAGAGGTTAGGTGCCAGCGCATTGCTGCGAGTGTAGAGCGGAGGATCCTGAAAGAGAACTGTTGCTGGTGTTTTTGAATCTGTAGTACTGTTTTGTACTGTTTGTCCTGTTTGGGTCCGAACTCTGCTGGTTTAAAGGTGGTTCGGAGTCCGTGTGGGATGAGTTGGTTATGGAGGCAGGCACTGAGGAAGCAAATGTGGCTGTGGTACCGAGTTTGTTTCACAACATGGTTGAAGAGCTTCAGGGCAGAGGAAATGACCTGGAAGTTGCAGTGGGAGAGGGGCTCCCTGAGATTCTTTTAGAGAGAGGAGGAAAACTTCTTCAAGGCAGGCATCCTTGCAAGAGGATTCACAGTAGGGTTAAAATCAATGAGGTAAAAACAATGACTGCAGATGCTGGAAGCACACTAGCTTTCAAGAGCTTCATTAAGTAGCTAGTTGGGCAAGATCATGGGACACAGAATTTACTATACATTCGGTGTCCTGTGATCCTGCCCCACTAGCTACCTGATTGAGGAGCAGCGTCCAGTCCGTCCAGGATTTTCTCATTTTAATTCAAATTCACAGCAATGAAACAGCCTATCACAATGGTAACAGACTGAGGACAGGTGGCTGAGGTGTCAGTGGGGGAGTACTTTGGGGCCAGTGACTAAACTTCCATTAATTTTAAAGTAGCAATGGTTTTTTGTGTCAGAAATCATGTCACACGAACTTGACTGACTTTTCGTTTGAAGAAGTAACAGAGAGGATTGATGAGGGCAGAGCGGTGAATGGGATCTGTGTGGACTTCAGTAAGGTGTTTGACAAGGTTCCCCATGGGATACTGGTTAGCAAGCTTAGATCATATGGAATATCGGGAGAATTAGCCATTTGAATTGGCTCAAAAGGAAGAGGTGGTGGTATAAGGTTGCTTTTCAGACTGGAGGCCTATGACCAGTGGTGTGCTACAAGGATCAGTGTTGAATCCACTGCTTTTCCTCATTTATATAAATGATTTGGATGTAAACGTAGGAGGTATAGTCAATAAGTTTGCAGATGGCAACAAAATTGGAGGTGCAGTGGACAGTGAAGAAGGTTACCTCAGATTACAATGGGATCTTGATCAGGTGGGCCAGTGGGTTGAGGAGTGGCAGTTTGAGTTTAATTTAGATAAATGTGAGGTGCTGTATTTTGGAAAAGCAAATCAGAGCAGGACATACGCAATTATTTGTAAGGGTGTGTTGCTGAGGAGTTGGAGTGCAGGTTTATAATTCTTTGAAAGTAGAGTTGCAGGCAGATAGAATAGTGAAGAAGGCATTTGGTATGCTTTCCTTTATTGCTCAGAGTATAAAGTGTAGAAACTGGGAGGTCATGTTGTGGCTGTACAGGACATTGGTTCAACCGTGTGCAATTCTGGTATCCTTCCTATCGAAGAATGTTGTGAATCTTGAATGGGTTCAGAAAAGATTTACAAAGATATTGCCAGGGTGGAGGATTTGAGCTATAGGGAGAGGCTGAAATAGGCTGGGGCTGTTTTCGCTGGAGGCTTCACAAGTTTCATAAAATCATGAGGGACATAAATCGGACAAAGTCTTTTCCCTGGGGTGAGTGAGGGCATAGGCTTAGAGTGAGAGGGAAAGATATAAGGAGACAACTTTTTCACATTGATGATGGTGTGTGTATGGAATGTGCTACCAGAGGAAGTGATGGAGACTGGTACAGTTACAGCATTTAAAAGGCATCTGGAGTGGTATATCACATCTCCATCGCCCCTCCCCCAAGTCCCTCCTCCCTACCTTTTATCTTAGCCTGCCTGGCACCCTCTCCTCATTCCTGATGAAGGGCTCTGGCCCGAAACGTCGAATTTCCTGTTCCTTGGATGCTGCCTGACCTGCTGCGCTTTAACCAGCATCACATTTTCAGCTACTTTATAACGTCCTTACCAAACTCCTCCTGTCAGATATAAACCAGCCCCTCACTCACTGACACCAATCACCCCCTGTCGAATATAAACCACCCCACAGACACAAGTGTCCCCATGTCTGATTTCGCCCTGCCCCACAGACAGTGACAACATTTTCCTCCAGTCTGATATAAACCAGCCTCACAGACACTAACACCAATCTCCCCCAGTCTGATATAAACCAGCCCCATAGTCAGTGACACCAATCTCTGCCTGCCTGATATAAACCAATTAGTTAAAAACAAGGACTGCAGATGCTGGAAACCAGAGTCTAGATGAGAGTGGTGCTGGAAAAGCACAGCAGGTCAGGCAGCATCCGAGGAGCAGGAAAATCGACCTGTCGGGCAAAAACCCTTCATCAGGAATAGAGGCAGGGAGTCTGCAGAGTGGAAAGATCTTGTAGACAGAGGAGGAAAACTTCTTCAAGACAAACAAGACTGAGTGTATGCCTCTCATAATTTTGTACAGATCTATAAGATCCCCTCTCAGTCTCCTAGACTGCCAAGAAAAGAAGTTCTAGCTTGTTCAGCCTCTCCTTATAACACTGAGTGCGAGCAACATCCTTAGAAATTTCTTCAGCACTCTTTCCAGTTTAATAACATCCTTCCTCGAGCAAGGTGACCAAAACAGAGCACATGCTCCAACTGCAGCCTCACCCACCTCCTGTATAACTGTCGGTTTTTGTTAAGACAGGACTAAAGTACGAATACAATTGCTCAGCTGTTTCGTTGTCCTTCGTTATACAATTCCCCAATTTCCATCTGTGGGGACCTACATTTGTCTTCATCAATCTCTTTCTCTTCATGCACTGTAGAACCTTGTAGCGTCAGTCTTCATGTTCCCTGCAAGCTTACTTTCTTTTGGACTGTTTTCCCCATCTTAATCAATCCCTTGGTCCTTCTTTCCTGAATTCGAAACTGCTCTCAAACATCAGACCTATTATTTTTCTTGGCCCATTTCTATGTTATTTCTTCAATCGGATGCTATCTAATTTCCTTTATAAGCCATGGATTGGCCCTTTACCCATTTTGCTTTTGTACCAGACAGGAATAAATAGTTGTTGCAGTTCCCCCATGATTTCCTTGAATATTTGCCAATGCCTATCTACTGTCACACCTTTAAGCAACTTTCACTGATCTCTCAACGCCAACTCATGCCTTATATATCTTCATAGTTTCCTTTATTAAAATTCAGCACCCTAGTCTCCAAATGAGCTGGCTCACTCTCCATTTTGATAAAAAAGTTGTATCATGTCATGGTCACTCATCCCCAAGGAGTCTCACGCAGCTAGATTGGCAATGATTCCCTTCTCATTACACAGTACCCAGTCTAAGATGGCCTGCTCTCTAGTTGGTTCAGCCACATATTGATTAAGACAACCATCCCGTATGTACTCCAGGAATTTTTTCTCTAAGACATTGTGGCTAATTTGATTTGTCCAATCTAGATGCAGATTAAAATTACTCATGATCACAGATGTTTCCATATCACATGCTTGGCTAATTTCCTGTTTAATACTATTCCGATATGACCACTGCAGTCTGGGGGTCTGTGTATGACACCCACTAATCTTTTTTGTCCTTTGGTATTTCACAGCTCCACCCATACAGTCTCCACATTGTCAAAGCTAATGTCCTAAAAAGAGATGAACAAAAACACGTGACCAGGAATTGAGATATTTCTGCTCAATTATTGATCTTGGTTTGATGCTAATTAGCCTTGTCGACTTTCAATGAATTGCTTCATAAAATCTGGGACCACCAGCAGAAGGTGATGAGCTAGAACATTTGTGGAATTGCTTTCTCAGTAAATGAACATAGATACATTTTGTTGAGTTTTTCACAGTAGATGACAGTGCTTCTCCAGCTGGTGGAAGTGACGGCTGATAGTAGATCCTTCAACCAACACCTTCACTCATAAAAAGTTAAGGCACACAAAAGATTGACTGAGGCTACTTAGTTTAACATCATTTATTGAAAAAAATGGTGGAGTCTTTAAAATCTTTTTGTTACAGCAGGAAACTGAGAATGGCTTTACAAAATGGAAATCTTGCCTGATAAATGTATTGGAATTCTTGGAGAAAATGGAGGAAACGGTGATTGTAATATGTTTTGATTTTCTGAAGGTGTTTGATAGCACCCATGCATAAGATTGCTGAATAAGAAAGGAGCCTTGGCTTTGGAGGTACTGTATTAACGTGGAGAGAGGATTTTTGAAATCCCAATCAGAAAAGTTTGATTAAGTGTTTTATTTTACAGGATATCAAAGTGTGGAGTACCACATAAATCTGTTCTGCGGGACAAAAAAATTTACAAAGTATTTTGATGACTTAGATGAGGAAAGTGTATTGTAGGCAAGTTTGCGAATGACACAAAAATTGGAGCGGAGACAAGTGGTGAGTATGACACAAAAAGAAGTTTGTGGAGCGATACAGATAGGACGAGAGTGAACAAGGAGCTTTGCACATTAATGTAATGTGGATTAAATAAATGAGAACAGACATAAACAGTGAACTTGTGCATTTTCACAGGCAAGATAGAGATTGAATTCAGAAATCTTCAGGAAGTCTGCATCTCCGAACCACAAAAAAGTTAGCTTTTAATTTCAACTGTCAATAAAGATGGCAAATGTCATGTTGGGGTTTGTTTAAAAACTAATGGAATATTGAGACTAGGAACAGTCAGATAGAGCAGCGAATGTGTAGCTGAGAAGCTGCTGCAGGGGTTAGGATTCCCATTTTTCAATCATTGGGATCTCTTCAAGGATAGAAATGACTTGTATAAGAGGGACCTGAATTGGAAGGGGACCGATATTCTTGTGGGGAAATTTGCCAGCAGTAGGCTGAAGGTTTTAATTAGAAAGGGGGATGGTGGGAACCAACAAGATAGTGAGAAAAGAGAAATGTTTGAGGTGAGATGCGGTGAGCAATTCTCGGGGTCAAGGCAGACAACAGTTTGGCAAGAGCAAGGTAAGACTGCTAAACTGCATTTACTTCGATGCAAGAGATCTGACATGTGAGACAGATGAACATAGGGCATAGATGGGAATGTGGGATAAGGATAACATTGCCATTACAGAAATGTGGCTCAGGGATGAACAGGACTCGCAACTTAATATTCCAGGATACAGATGTTATAGAATGTATAGACAGAGGAGCAAGAGAGGAGATGGAGTAGTGTTTTGGTTAGAAAGAACATTACAGCTGGATGTAGAGAGGATATTTCTTGGAGACTGCCCAGTGAAGTTATGGATGAAACTTAAAAATAAGAAAGAGGTGATGACCTTGCTGGGATTGTAAAATGGGCCTCCTAATAGTCAGTGGAAAATTTACAAGCGATTATGCTACCTGTAAGAAAAGAGGATAATGGTAGGGAATTTTAACTTTCCAAACAGAGTTTGGGGTAGTGTTAAGATCTTGGAATGTCGAGAAATTGTTTAAGTGTGTACAAGAAAATTTTGTTATTCAATATGTGGATGCACCTATTGGACAGTTCACGATACTTGACCTTCTGTTGGGAATCAAGGCAGGACAAGTGACTGAGGTGTCTGCAGGGGCACACTTCAGGGAAAGTGATCATAATTCTATTGGTTTAATAATAATGATGAGAAAGGAGAGAATTGATTTAAAAATGAAAGTTTCAAATTGGATTGTGGCCAGTTTTGATGGTATTAGACTTTGAGAAGTTGGTTGAGGGAAGTTATTCTCAGGTAAAGGGACGGCTGACATGTGGGAGGCCTATAAGAATGTGACAATGAGAGTTCAGTGATGGTATGTTTCTGTTTGTACGAAGGGCAAGGCATGGGAAAAGCTCAATGATGAGGGAAATTGCAACTCCTGTCCAGAAAACGAAGGGGGCATTCATCAGATATAGACAGCTGGGATTGAGTGAATCCTGAGAAGGGTATAAGGGCAGTCGGAGTATACTTAACCAGGAAATCATGAGGGAAAAAAGGGGGCATGAAATTGCTTTGGCAAAAAGCAAAAAATTGCTTTTGGAGAATCCAAAAAGTTTCTAAAATTATTTTAAGGTTAAAAGAATAACTAAGGAGAGAATACAGCCCTTAAAGATCAACATGGCTTTCCATACATGGAACCACAGGAGATGGCTGAGACACTAAGCAAATATTTTGCATCAATATTTACAGTAGATAGGAGCATAGAAGCTAAGGAACTTGGGAAATAAATAATGTGATCTTAAAATGAGTTCGTCTCACAGAAGAGGAGGTGTTGGAGGTCTTAAAGTAGAAAAATGGAAATAAATCCTGGAGACCTGATTAGGTATTTCTCTGAACTTTGTGGGAAGCTTTGTGGCCCCCTTGCTGAGATATTTGTATTGTTGATAATCATAGATGAGATGCCAGAAGACTGGAGAGTGACGAATGTGGTAGCATGACTGAAGAGAGTTGAATGGAAAAGCCAGGGAACCATAAACTGGTGAGCCTTTCACACCAGAGATGCTGCCAGACCTTCTGAACATTTCCAGCCGTTTCCTGTTTTGTTTCTGATACACAGCATCCACAGTTCTTTCAGTTTTTACTCAGTAGTCAGAGCGTATTACGTTTTGGATTGGAGGCCTGTTACAACATAACAACATCCAAACATTAGAAATACGATCAGGAGTAGGCCATCTGACCCCATGAGTCTGCTCTGCCTTTCAATAACATCATGGATCATCTTTCAGTGGATTAAGGTTCCACTTACCCACCCGTTCACTATAACCCTCCATTCCTTTACTGTTAAAAAATCTATTTTCACCTTTAAAACATTTAACAGGTTGGCCTCAGCTGCTTCACTAGGCAGGGAATTCCACAGATTCACAACCCTTTGGGTGAAGATGTTGATCCTCAACTCAGTCCTAAATCTGTTGCCCTTATTTTGATGTTACGCCCCGTCGTTCTAATTTCACCCACCAATGGAAATAGCCTCCCCGCTTCTGTCTTATCTATCCCATTTATAATTTTACAACCACCCTCCCACATTCTTCTGAATTCCAATGAGCATAATCCCAGTCTGCTCAATCTCTCCTCACAAGCCAACCCCCTCATTTCCAGAATCAACGTAATCAACCTCCTCAGCAAACCCCACCCCAGTGCCATCTCATGTAAGATGATGAAAAGTGTACAGAATACTCCAGGCATGGTCACACCAGCGCCCTATACAGCTGCAGCAGAAAGTCCTAATTTTAAACTCTATCCACAGCCAATGAAAGACGTTATTCCATTTGTCTTCCTAATTAGCTACTGTCCTTGCAAACCATACTTTTGTGTTTCATCACAAGAACAGCCAAGTCCCCCTGCACAGCAGCATTCTGTTTGTTATCATTCCTGCCAAAATGGATGACCTCACGTTTACTAACATTGTACTCCATCTGCCAGACTCTTGCCCACTCACTTAACCTATCTATATCCTCCTGCACACTTTGCTCTATCACTCATTTAAGTGCCTTCTGCGAACTACAACACACTACACTTGGATCTCTCACTCGAAGCAATCTACCTTAATTTTAAACAATTGCAGTCCCAACACTCATCCCTGAGACACACCACCCACCACTGATTGCCAACCAGAAAAACACCCATTTATCTCCACGTTTTGCATTATGTCAGTTAACCAGTTTTCTGCCAATGCTAATGCATTGCCCGTAACACTGTGCATCTTTATCCTATGCAGCAGCCTTTTGTGCAGCACCTTGCTGAATGCCTTTTGGAAATCCAGATACACCACGTTCACCAGTTCCCCATTGTCTACCACGCTCATTATGACCTCAAAGAATTCCAAGTAATTCTTTGAGGAGGTGACCAAGCATGTGGATGAGGGTAGAGCAGTGGATGTACTGTACATGGATTTTAGTAAGGTATTTGGTAAGGTTCCCCATGGTAGGCTGATGCGGAAAGTCAGGAGGCATGGGATAGAGGGAAATTTGGCCAATTGGATAGAAAACTGGCTAACCGTCGAAGTCAGAGAGTGGTGGTAGATGGTAAATATTCAGCCTGGAGCCCAGTTACAAGTGGAGTTCCGCAGGGATCAGTTCTAGGTCCTCTGCTGTTTGTAACTTTTATTAATGACTTGGAAGAGGGAGTCGAAGGGTGGGTCAGTAAATTTGCAGATGATACGAAGATTGGTGGAGTTGTGGACAGTGAGGAGGGCTGTTGTCGGCTGCAAAGGGACTTAGATATGATGCAGAGCTGGGCTGAGGAGTGGCAGATGGAGTTCAACCCTGCCAAGTGTGAGGTTGTCCATTTTGGAAGAACAAATAAGAATGCGGAATACAGGGTTAACGGTAGGGTTCTTAGTCAGGCGGATGAACGGAGGGATCTTGGCGTCTATGTACATAGATCTTTGAAAGTTGCCACTCAGGTGGATAGAGCTTGTAAGAAGGCCTATGGTGTATTAGTGTTCATTAGCAGAGGGATTGAATTCAAGAGTCGTGAAGTGATGTTGCAGCTGTACAGGACTTTGGTTAGGCCACATTTGGAGTACTGTGTGCAGTTCTGGTCGCCTCACTTTAGGAAAGATGTGGAAGCTTTGGAGAGGGTGCAGAGAAGATTTACTAGGATGTTGCCTGGAATGGAGAATAGGTCGTACGAGGATAGGTTGAGAGTTCTCGGCCTTTTATCGTTGGAACGGCGAAGGATGAGGGGTGACTTGATAGAGATTTATAAGATGATCAGAGGAATAGATAGAGTAGACAGTCAGAAACTTTTTCCCCGGGTACAACAGAGTGTTACAAGGGGACATAAATTTAAGGTGAAGGGTGGAAGGTATAGGGGAGATGTCAGGGGTGGGTTCTTTACCCAGAGAGTGGTGGGGGCATGGAATGCGCTGCCTGTGGGAGTGGTAGAGTCAGAATCATTGGCGACCTTTAAGCGGCAATTGGATAGGTACATGGATGGGTGCTTAATCTAGGATAGATGTTCGGCACAACATCGTGGGCCGAAGGGCCTGTTCTGTGCTGTATTGTTCTATGTTCTATGTTCTATGTTCTATGTTCTATGTCCTAATCAGTTAAACATGACCTGCATTTCATGAACCCAAGCTTTATTAAATAAATGTGAGGTGCTGCATTTTTGGAAGGCAAACCAGGGCAAGACTTATAAAATTAATGGCTGGGCCTTGGGGAGTGTTGCTGAGCAAAGAAACTAAAGGATGCAGATGCATCATTCCTTGAACGTGGAGTTGCAGGTAGACAGGGTGGGGAAGAAGGTGTTTGGCATGCTTTCCTTCATTGGTCATAACATTAAGTGTAGGAGTCGAGATGTCATGTCTCAGCTATACAGAACATTTGTGAGGTCACGTTTAAAATTATTACAGACGAATCTGGCTGACCATTTCTATGAAGGATTTTGTGAAACTTGAGGGGATGTAGAAACGATTTCCAAGAATGATGCTGGAACTGGAGTGTTTAAGGTATAAGGTGAAGCTGAATAGACTGGGGCTTTTCTTTTCCCTACAGTGAGAGGAAAGGAGGCTGAGGAGTGGCCTGAACAAGACCTATAAAATCATGCAGGGCAGCAGATTAAGGTGAGAGGAGAAACGTTTGAAAAGAACCTGAGGGGCAACCTTTTCACGTGTATGTATGGAAACAGCTGCCAGTGGTAGTTGTGGAGGTGGGTTCAATTACTGCATTTAAAAGGCACCTGGATGGGTGTATGAACAGGGAACATTTAGAGAAAGATAGGCCAAATGTTTGGCAAATGGTACTCAGTCAGGTTGGGATATCTGGTCAGTGCAGTTGGACCGAAGGGTCTGTTTCTGTGCCTGTGTTTGTATGACTATAATGTTTGTTAAAACTGAAAAGAAGCTCTATTTTTACCACAGCTGGTATACTGTGGACTGTTCTTGGGACTCATATCACAAAGAAAAGGTACACTGGACTGTGAGACAATCCACACGAGGTTTGTTAGACTGTTCCTGAGGATGGAGGGACTGTCTTGCGAGTAGAGATTGAGTCGTTTGGGCCTATACTCGTTAGAACATAGAAGATTCAGTGGTGACATTCTGAAACATCTATTATTTTCAGGAAACTTGATGGTGTCAATGCAGAAATGTTGTTTCCCCTTGTGGGAGAGGTTCGGACCAGTGAGTAAAATCTCTGAATTAGAGGTCACAAATGTCAGGCGGAACAGAATTTTGTCTCCCAGAATGTAGTGAATGTGTGGAATTTGTTTCCATAGAACACTGTCGAGGCTGGGTCATTCAGTATTTTGAAGGCTGAAATGGGCAGGTTTTGATTTGGGAATTGAATCAACGCTTACAGTTAAACGCTGAAAAGTGGAGGTGAGGATTATCAGCTCAGCTATGATGTCATTGTTTGGAAGCCCAAACTCCATTGGCTGACCAGACTGCTTCTGGTTCCCTCTCATTGACTTTTGCTCTAAGTTAGTCTTTGCAGAATTATATAGGTCTCATCGAAATTAACCTCCATTTCATGTTTGAAGCCCAGCTGCTTCAATCCCTCCTCATCATGAAAAAAGACAGGGATCATCTTTCTCACTGTTTGATGGCATTGCATTCTGCCTCTAATGCAGTGACTACATTTATAGTCCTCCAGTTCTGTTGAATATTTGTCAAACACAACCACGGCTGTCACAGAAAAGGTTAAAGACAGATCAAAACTACATTTAAACTACCATATCAAGCACACTGTCGGCATGTGTTGCATGGAATACACGCACATTGCATATTAAAGCTCTCTCAGTACTCATCCATTAAACACTGCAAGGGTTGTTCAGAGATGATTTGCTTATGGGTGTGTGTATGTCTGTGACTGTAAATGATAGTCTACTTGTATAACAAAGTTTCGATGCATAGTGTTGTTCCCTTTTTATTCTGGTATCAAGCATTTCAAAATCAGAAAGACAGTGGGTAGGAGTTCAAGCCCCTTTACACGGCTACATCAAATGTTTTCCGTGATTGTACAGCTCATGTAATGAGCTGGGTAAATCTCCCTCTATATTGTGTTGTCCAATGCAATCATGTCAAATATATTTTGGTTTAGACCCAGAGTAGAGCTGCATCCAGGATTCCCTAAAAAAATCCTCCCAGAGTCGATACAGAATAAATTGACCCCTACAATATTAAACCTTCCATGAGATGTGCAGTGTAAGGTTAATTATAGACTAAATATGCATTACATTGAACCATTAAACATTCCTCAGACAAGAATAATAGTGCAGAGATACAATGAAAACACTAACACAGTAAAGTCTTGCAGCCACATTCCTATCAAGCATTTCCAGATCACTCAATACTCAGACAGATTTTTGAGAAAATCTTGCTGTCCTGACTCAAATGTCTCGAAAGAAACGGATGAATTTGGCTGAGAGGCAATGTTGGTGAGGTGTTGTCTTCATGTTATTGAGGAAAACATTGTCCGATTGTGGAGAGGCAAAACAAGGCATCAGAGATAAAGAAAAAAGGGGGAAGGCAGGAGGGGAAGAGAGAAAAAGAGAGACAGAAATATTAGATGTGCCAAAGTACCTCTTAATTATCGTTTTTTGACTAAACGTGACAATTGAAACCTCTGTCATTCAACAATCATACAGCTTATGGATTAAAAAGTCTGAACATCAATTAGTCTTGGAATGCATTGAGTTATTTGCATTTTTCCACAACTCGTGTGATGTGCTTGTGGGGAAATATAAATTAGGGTTTTGTGCTTCTGTAATCTATTCTGAGAATTCTATTTCTGTGTTTATTTACATAAATGCTTAATTGGCTTCAAGGAAGTGATGATGGCAGCAAAGCCAGGTGAATGAAGTGATTTGGTGGTAAGTTTCAAATCGAAACAAGTTTATTTTAAGAATGTTGACCATTTGCAGAAGTGAATAAAAATTTATGAAGCCGAATTGCAACAGATTTTATTTATTTCTGAAAGATAAATAATTTAAAATTTTTATTTCGGTTAACAATTCAGTGCTGAAAATTCTGCAAATTTAGAATATTCACATGAAATACAGGAACTGCCGCAACAATTACATTTAATTGATATAGTTGTAACGAGGTTTCGTTACACGTATTACATAATGGTAAGGGTCAGCAATGAGTCCCTATCCCCAACTGCCCATTGAATAGCTTGCTAAAGCCACTTCAGAACACAGTCAATTACTTCCCAGTGGGTCTGGAATCTCATGTCGGCCAGACCATGTAAAGGTGACAGATGCCTTGTCATTCGTGAACCAGCTGTTTTTGTATTTTTACATTGACTCGGGTTACATGGTCATCATTTATCTTCCTTTCTGATTCCAGGATTTCTTTTAATTCACATTTCACCCTGGGCAAACAATGATATTCCAAACCCTGGCCATCCAACATCAAACTGGAGTTCGAGAATACTGGTCCCATGATATCATCACTGTGGTCCGAATGTTGGCAATGTACAGAAAGCACAGAAATACAACAAATCTGACACTTTACATCACGGACAAATATTGGAGTGGAATACTGGCAAGAACTCTCTTGCTGTTCACAGCAACATCACAGGAGACTTTGCATCCAATCACCAATCTAAAATCTGTATCGGACTCTGTCTGAAGAGCCTGACTCATCGTAATTTGCATTTCTTGAATTCTTCACTGAATTATGAAAGCGTTAGTCACATATCCCAAGAAGGTGGTCATCAGCTCCCTTTTTGAAAGCCTGCCATCTTGCTCGGCTAATTATGGTTGATCTTTCTTAAGAAGCTTTATTACAACCAAATGGCTTCTCAGTCGAGACTGTAGTGCTGGAAAAGTACAGAAGGTCAGGCAGCATCCAAGGAGCAGGACAATCGACGTTTTAGGCAGAAGGCCTTCATTAAGATACCTGATGTAGTTGTTATGGCTGGAACATTGATTCTCCTGCTCCTTGGATGCTGCCTGACCTGCTGTGATTTTCCATCACGACACTGTCAACTCAGATCTCCAGCACCTCACTTTCTCCTGATGGGTTTCTTAGTCAGGTTCGGCACAGGAAAGGAACCATCGCCTTTTTGTCGAACAGGTAGGGCAGGCCAGGTAGGAAGGTCACACATCCTCCTCTGAAGGACAATACTGAACCATGTAACATGCTTCAAAACTTTGGTAGGTCTGTGATTATCATTCGTTACTTCAGCAGTTTCATTTCATAATCTTTCATTAATTGAAGCTACTATGGTAGAGATTGATTCTGGAACTTTACTCTAAACCTTTTGATTGCTTATTACATACTCATAATGCCTCCTTAACCACTTTCTCAAACTGTCGTATTAGCTTCAATGATTGTTTTATTGACTCATGGAACACGGTGGTTGCTTTTAGTTGTCGGTAGGTGTCCTTCAGAAGATGGCAGAAAGCTGCCTTTCTGAAATAACATCTTCCAAAATGACCTGAGGAAGGGAATTCCAGATTTTGATTCAGTTACAGTGAAAGATCGATGATATATATTTCCATGTCAGGATGCCGAGTAGTTTAGAGAGGAGCTTACAGTGGTGCTGTTCCCATGTATCTGCTGTTCTTATCCATCGAGATGCAAGTGGTCGTGGGAAGGTACTGTGTAAGGAAGTGGCTAAGTTATTGCAGTGCAGTATTTTAGACAGTGCATTTGGCAGGTATGCATGAAGAAGGGCTTATGCCTGAAACATCGATTCTCCTGCTCCTTGGATGCTGCCTGACCTCCTGCGCTTTTCTAGCAACACAATTTTCAGCATATGGCAGGTACAAAGCATCAGATATGGAGACAATGGACGCTTGTGGATGTGCTGCTGATCAAGTGGGAAGCTTTGTCCTGGACAATGACTAGCTTCTTGAGTGCAGTTGAAGGTGCTCCTGTCCAGTCAAAGGGCGAGCTGTGCTATTACCCTCCTGACTTCTGTCTCTTAGACAATTAATTGGCTTTGCAGGTCAGGAGGGTGAGTTACTCGCTGCAGTATTCCTAGCCTCTGACCTGCTCTTACAACCATTGTATTTATATGGAGTGTCCAGCTCAATTTCTAATGAACAATAAAACCCAGGATGTCGATGGTGAGGGATTCCGTGATGGTAACACTACTGAATGTCAAGGGGTTTTGGTTAGATTGTCTCTTATTGTCAATGGTCATTGTCTCGCAGGTTTGTGGTGTGAATGCTATTTGCCACTTGTCAGCTCAAGTCTGGAAATTGTCCAGATTTTGTTGCGTTTGAATGTGGACTGAGCAGTCACAAAAAAAGTGCTAGATCAATGCAGATTTCACTTCTGACCTTCTGAGGGAGGGAAAGTCATTGCTGAAGCAGCTGAACATGATTGGGCCAAGGACACTTTCTTTAGGAACTCCAACAGAGATTTGCTTTGGCTGAGACGACTGCCCTCTAACAAGCAGAGCCACCTTCCAATGTGTGAGGTCTGACTGCAGGCAGCAGGGAGGTTGTCACCTGATACCCACTGAATCCAGTTTTGCTCAGACTCCATAATATCAGACTCTGTCGAATGTGACCTTAATGTGAAGGGCTGTCACTCTTCCCTCATTTCTGGAATTCAGTTCTTTGTCCATGTTTAAATCAACTAGGAGAGAGTGAGGACCGCAGATGCTGGAGATCAGAGCTTAAAAATGTGTTGCTGGAAACGCGCAGCAGGTCAGGCAGCATCAAAGGAGCAGGAGAATCAATGTTTCGGGCATAAGCCCTTCTTCAGGAATCAGGCTTCAGAAGGGCTTATGCCCAAAACGTCGATTCTCCTGCTCCTTTGATGCTGCCTGACCTGCTGCTCTTTTCCAGCAACACATTTTTAAACCATGTTTAAATAAAGTCTGTAATTCAGTCATGAGCTGAGTAGGCCTTGCATAACCCACATTTTATGTCACTGAGCAGGTTATTACTGAGCTAGTGCTGCTTGATAGCACTGTTGAAAGCACCTTCCTTCGCCTAACTCATGATTGAGCATGGATTGATGGAGCAGTAAGTCGCTAGGGTGTTTGGACCTATTTTCTGTGCACAGGACATGCCTGGCCTATTTTCCACATTGTCCATGCCAGTGTGGTAGCTGTACTGGGAGTGCTTGGCTAGCACAAGTCATCAGTATTATTGCCAGAATTTTGTCAGGCTCCATAGCATTTGCAGTAACCATTGCCCCCTCCCCCCCCCCCCCCCCACCAATATCTCCAGACTGTAACTCCAACCCGCATTCACTGATGTGGATATGCACAACAGAAGATCACTTAT
This sequence comes from Hemiscyllium ocellatum, assembly GCF_020745735.1. NCBI lineage: Eukaryota > Metazoa > Chordata > Chondrichthyes > Orectolobiformes > Hemiscylliidae > Hemiscyllium > Hemiscyllium ocellatum. Next base: position 31,871,484 of record NC_083440.1, on the reverse strand, counting down.
CCTTTATATTTGTAGATTCCAACAATGCATAGTATATTCGCTTAATTTGTTAGTTTTGAAAATGCTTTACTTCACTGATTTTCGGATAGAATGTTCTGTTTTCAATTCTTCTCTCCAACAGGCAAGGTCATCGATGTCACACTGGCTTTCCTCCTCATTAATTGCAAAACCAAACGTTTTTCACCTCATCTTTGAACTTATTGATCAAATCTGCTACATCCTTGACTAGATCGTTCATATACGCTGCAAACAGCAAATGATCCAGCACCAAGTCGTATAGTAAGCCACTGGACACAAGATGTCTTCACAATGTCTACCTTCGACCATTACCTTCTGCCAACAAATAAACCCTCGATGCATTTGCCAAACTGCACCAGATCCCATGAACCCTTAGCATATTGAAGATGCAAGATCTGGTCATAAACCTGATTGAAGTCAAGAAGCATTACATCCACTTTTTACATCCGATGGCACCTCTCATTGCCTCTCCGGAAAACAGAATCAACCACTTCCGATATGATATCACTTCCACCAAAGCCCTGCTGAATTTTATTGCTTAAACCTTGCAATTCCAACTTTTAATGAATGCTGTCTCTTAGATTTATTTATTACCTTCCCTCAAGCTTTCGACTTTTAAACATAGGTTTATGAGCGAAACTACATATTGCCATTTCGCTCCTTTCACTCGGTGATAACTCTTTCTTATCTCTCTGACAGAAATAGCTGAAATAATCTCTTCTGTTTCATTCTGGAAAATGGGAATGGAATTGAATACAATGTTGAGACCAACAGCAAACTGTCTGTTTGTTCTTGACACTGTCAGTGTGTTCACCCTCAGAGGTCGGAAGACTGTTTGTGCTGATAATACAGAAAGTAGCGCTTGATGTATCATTCTCAGCTGGCGCGCAACTTCCTGTTTCTATGTGCCAGCAGCAAGCCACACATCTCACTTCTGATCAGAAAATAAACCCAGGGGATACAATCTGGCAGAAACACCTGCCAATGTGGCCTATATCAGGACACAGAGTGTGAAGTGATCACATTGAAATGACATGTGCAAATCGACCTTTCGATCTCTATTTCACGGTCTGATTCCAGGATGTCGTTGGACGAGTCTCTCGACTATCTAACAAGCTCATTCGATTCACTAATGTCTGGAACACATTGACATGCACCTTTTCATGTCTTTGATCTTGTTACCCTTTCTTCAGATTTAAAGTTCCCAGCTTTTGATTCTGTCTTCTGTATCCATCCCTTCCCAGCTGAATACATTCTGTTTGATCTATTTCCTAAATTTTGATCAACTAAACAAATAATACAGTTCAGTACAGACGGGTATGTTGGTGTGTCCGATTAACAGAATCAATATATGGAGAGATCACCTTGGCTGTATCTAGCTCTGATCGACATTAAATTCAAATAAACCACAGCAGTGTATGGTTTCAAACTTTGCAAATCCTCTCTTTGAAAGAGCTTGTTCTAACGGTTAATTCTTTTCTTGATTATTTCAGAAACTATAACTAAAAATCCGTATTTTTAACCAAGTTTCAAATATTATTAAAAGTTGCAGCACTGGCATTTCCTACAGTGAGCTTTGTGGTGTTTAAATGTTCTGGTCAAAACTTGCTTCAAGCAGAAGACTGAAACATTGGCTTCTCTGAGTTCCCAGCCATTGCCCTTGCAGTTTCATAATAACTGCAAGCTATTGATAAGCCCCAGAATGAACAGAATGTCCAAGCCCTGTACACATTCAAACGCCATGATGGAGGCCTCGAAGCCCTCCGTTTCTTCCTGTCACGCCAACCCAAGCAGTACATGCTCAACCTCAACTACATTTCATTTCAATCCTCCCACTTCCTCCAAACCAAAGGGGTAGCCATGGACACCTATATGGACCCCAGCTATGCCTGCCTCTTCGTCAGATATGTGGAACAGTCAATCTTCCACAGCTACACCGGTATCATTGCCCACCTTTACCACTGCTACATTGATGACTGTATCAACGCCACCTCATGTAACCACTAGGAGGTTGAACAGTTCATCAACTTTACTAAAACCTTCCACCCTGACCTAAACTTTACAGGTAAAAAATGAGGTCTGCAGATGCTGGAGATCACAGCTGCAAATGTGTTGCTGGTCAAAGCACAGCAGGCCAGGCAGCATCTCAGGAATAGAGAATTCGACGTTTCGAGCATAAGCCCTTCATAGGGCTTATGCTCGAAACGTCGAATTCTCTATTCCTGAGATGCTGCCTGGCCTGCTGTGCTTTGACCAGCAACACATTTGCAGCTAAACTTTACAGGGACCATCTCGGACACCTCTCTCCCTTTCCTAGACCTCTCCATCTCTATCTCCAGTGACCAACTAAACATTTACTACAAGCCCACTGACTCCCAAGGCTATCTGGACTACACCTCCTCCCACCCGACCTCAGATAAAAATGCCATCCTTTATTCTCAATTCCTCTGCCTCCACCGCATCTGCTCCCAGGAGAACCAGTTCCACCATAAAACATCCCAGATCCTTTATCAAAGACTGCAATTTCCTCTCCCACGTGTTCGATGATGCCCTTGAACCCCATCCCTCCAATCGCAACAGGGAACCCTCCTGGTCCTCACCTTCCACCACACCCATCTTGCTTACATCATATCATTCTCTGCTGCTTCCACCATTGTAAACAGACCCCATCACTCGGGGTATATTTCCCTCCCTACACCTATCGCATTCCAGAGACATTATTGCCTCCACGACTCCCTCGTCAGGTCCATGCCCCCCCACCAGCCCACTCCCCACCCCTGTCACCTTCCCCTGTCACCACAGTAAGTGCAAAATCTGCACCCACCCTCCCCCTCACTTCCGACAAGGCCCCAAATGATCCTTCCACATCCCACAGAAACTTATCTATACTTCCACAAATGTCATCCACTGTGTCTGTTCCACCTGATGTGGTCTCCTCTGCATCAGGGAGACAGGACACTAACTTGCGGATCATTTCAGAGAACATCTCTGGGACACCCGCACCAACCAACCACATGGCCCGGTGGCTGAACACTTTAACTCCCCCTTCCACTCCACCAAGAACAGCCAGTCATATTCCTGTTCAATTCCAATGAATAAATACAAAATAACCGAGTCTGAATTTGGGATGATATTAATAGGATTTATTTTGATCTAAGCATGAACAGATTATTTTGACTTAACAGGTGGAGAGATTCACTTCCTGAAAAAGCAGCTCAAGTGATATAAGCTGGCACCAAACCGAGTTTGGTCAATACTGAGGCAAAACTACAACATCCAGTCTTGAGTGAAATAAATAAAGAAACTATCTTAACCCCGGAACAAGATAGAGTTTATTAAATATGAACAAAGACACAAGTATTTTAGGATATAATCGAAAAGTAATTTATAGTATATTGAAATGCAAACAGAGATGTGAAGTCTCTATATTCTTCCTAGCTAAATTAATCATTTCAGAAATGCCTTTGTTAATTTTCATGTATCAATCGTCGGTGCATTCCACGAACCTTGCTAGGTCCTTGTTAAATTCTGAACCATCAGGCGATGGGTCACAGTGGTTGAGAGTTTCATGTTACAGCGAATTGTGATGTTGTCCACTGTATGCCAATGTCTTAGTTAAAACTTTAAAGCAATCACAGCTCCAAATATTTACAAAATATCACTATGGATCTTCCTTGAGTCCAAAAAAAATGTCCCTTTGATCAATGATTTCTAAAATTTGTTCCCATATCTGTTTTGAAGGACATTTTCAAATAACTTGAAGTGCAAATGGTTCACATCAGTCGGAATACAATAACATTTCATGTGTTACCCCACACAAAAAAAATCAAGCAATTTTGTTGTCACGAGTTGTTCTAAGCAAGTCTAGGATGGACTGTTTTATTAAACAAAATCATTTCCAATGTTGTGAGGGCTCATCTATCTTCTGTGCAATGGTCTGAATTTTGTATCTGACTGCAGATGTAACTGGCTGCTCTGGGTAAAAGTACAGTTTGTGCCTTTCACATTGTTAATGTATATTGCTGACTTTAGTTGAATAAAGTGATGTTGTCCCAGGCATCGTCTGGCACCATTAATTAGACGATTAATTTCCACATCGCTAGCCGGAGAGTCAGGTGGAGTTTATTGATATCATTGAACCGAAGGCTTGGAATATTTCTGGTATGAATCATGTGAATTAGAGCCTCTGAACGAGACAAAGTAGGAAAGATGAATTGAGGAATGATGAAGTTTTCACGACAGAGAGAGATCACTTCGCCCATCACACCTGTATCACGTGAAAACAGAACCTTCCAGCCAACACCCACTTCATAGCATGTTGTCCATAACCCTGCAGGTGATAGCACTTGAAATAAACATTCGGGAGCATTGTGTAGGGTCTAATCCATTATCAACATAGATATGATCTCCAATGCTGTAAATCCTGGCTTATGGAGAAAAAAGTAGGGGCAGAACGCCCATTTCTAAACGTTGTTTCTCAGGACATTTTGACAATTCTTGACTTAATATCATAGTAAACTGACATGAAAACAATGCAGACATGTTCCCAGAAATGCTGACAGCAACATACCTTTACTCAGCCAAGATCAGCAACATGAATTAAGAAAGTTTTTAAAAATCTTTCTTTTAACTGATTATTGACAACACGGATTTCACAAAGTGAAAAGTACAGAAGGGAAGGGTGGAGGGGTGGGTGTGGACGATGTTCACTTCAATAATTTCAGTCCGAGACAAAATCTGAATCAGTGGTGCCCCTTATTTGACTCTTGCAAGATGGTGTGATGTCCACTGTCGACAAGGCAGGGACATACACACTGAATTCAACTAATACACGATATTTATGTAATTTGGTTTCTATTTTTTTTATTTCATTGCTCCTCCCCTGTTTACATCTTCCACTTCCCTAAGACCGGCGCCCATTACTCCTGTTTATCTCTTGCCTTATCCAGCCTTGTCTGTGAGAAAATGCTTATTTCTGGCCTCACAAGGCTGTTTGACCTCATCCCGCTGTGGCGCATTGTTAGGCATATCCTTTCTTCACTATTATCTATTCCCTCCATCTGTGCCTTCCCCTACCACACTGATCCTTATGACCTTTAAATTGGGGTTTGTTCCTGTGTTTAAGTAAAAGTGGGAAACAAATGTTTATACCTATTGTTTGTACAGGCTTATCAAGCTTAACTCCCTCCCCTCACAGCATCTTGCCTATTCGTCTGTAATATCTACCATTGTTTTGCAGTCACGTTTCATTCTTGCATACAATTTTAGCTAATACAAAAACAATTATGTATTTCCTCCACATCCTTTCCATTCTTGTTGATTCAGTTCTTGGCTGAAACAGTTACACACTGGTGTGAGTTCATTTACTTTGTATAAGTAATTATAATTGCAGAAGTTATATCCCACACACGGTTCCCTGATGTCTGGTTGCATTTGTGAGCAACAGGTGAACCTGCGAACCAGATTCAGGATGGTACTGCAGGTATTTCAGCAGATACTGTGTAAACAGAATTCTCCCATACATCAGCAATGACATGAACATTTATTTTTTATGGTGTTTGTAACCAAAAGAAATTGAACAATATGGTGGGACAAATTCCTTTCATTTCTTTGAACTAGTATCAAGGGACACTCTCTGTGTACCTGGGGTGGCAGGAGGATCTTTAACAGCAGAATGTGAGGGAACAAAGTTACCGTTGGAAATCCAGATAGACGGGAACTTGTTTCACTGGAGGGTGAGAGTTCGCGGGGTGACCTCATATAAGTTTATAAAGCCATGAGTGGAAAGGTGAATGGCTCTAACTTACATAATTCATCCTGAAAATGTACGAAGCTTTCGTTTCAAAAATATCACATATCAATAAACTCATCAATAATGTGGAAATTAATGGTCTAATTAATGGTGCCAGACGATGCCTGAGGGAACATCCCTTTATTCAACTAAAGTCAGCAATATACATTAACAATGTGAAAGGCACAAACTGTACTTTTACCCAGAGCAGCCGGTTTCATCTGCAGTCAGATACAACTTAAAATTCAGACCATTGCACAGAAGATAGATGAGCCCTCACAACACTGGAAATGATTTTGTTTGATAAAAGAATTCACCGTAGACTTCCTCAGAGCAACTCATGTCAACAATCTTGTTTTTGTTGTGTGTGGGGTAACACACGAAATGTCACTTTAATACGATTGATGTGAACCACTTGCATTTCAGAAGTTATTTGAAAATAACTTCGCATTAGATACGCGAATAAATTTTACAAATCATTGATCAAAGGGGACAATCTTTTTTGGACTCAAGGAAGATCCATAGTGATATTTTGTAAATGTTTGGAGCTGGGATTGTTTTCAATTTTTAACCCAGACATTGGCGTATTTTCCCTATGGTGGTGAATTTCAACAATAGGGAACATGTTTTTACAATGAGAGGAGAAATTTTTAAAAAAGATATCAGAGACAACTTTTTACACAGAGAATGGTTTGTGTGTGGGATGATCTGGTGGTGGATACTTCCAACCTATAGAAGACATTTGGATAAGTAAATGAATATCAAATGTTTGGAAGGATATGGGCCAAGTACACACAGGTGGGATTAGTTTAGTTTGGGATTATGACTGGCATGGACTGGTTGGACTGAAGTGTTTGTTGCAAATGTGTTGCTGGTCAAAGCACAGCAGGTTAGGCAGCATCTCAGGAATAGAGAATTCGACGTTTCGAGCACAAGCCCTTCATCAGGAATAAGAGAGAGAGAGCCAAGCCGGCTGAGATAAAAGGTAGGGAGGAGGGACTAGGGGGAGGGGCGATGGAGGTGGGATAGGTGGAAGGAGGTCAAGGTGAGGGTGATAGGCCGGAGTGGGGTGGGGGCGGAGAGGTCAGGAAGAGGATTGCAGGTTAGGAGGGCGGTGCTGAGTTGAGGGAACCGACTGAGACAAGGTGGGGGGAGGGGAAATGAGGAAGCTGGAGAAATCTGAATTCATACCTTGTGGTTGGAGGGTTCCCAGGCGGAAGATGAGGCGCTCCTCCTCCAGCCGTCGTGTAGTTGTGTTCTGCCGGTGGAGGAGTCCAAGGACCTGCATGTCCTCGGTGGAGTGGGAGGGGGAGTTAAAGTGTTGAGCCACGGGGTGATTGGGTAAAAACGCCATCCCATATTCCCAATTCCTTCGTCTCCGCCGCATCTGCTCCCAGGAGGACCAATTCCAACACCGCACAACCCAGATGGCCTCCTTCTTCAAGGACCGCAGATTCCCCCCAGACGTGATCGACGATGCCCTCCACCGCATCTCCTCCACTTCCCGCTCCTCCGCCCTTGAGCCCCGCTCCTCCAACCGCCACCAAGACAGAACCCCACTGGTTCTCACCTACCACCCCACCAACCTGCGCATACAACGTATTATCCGCCGCCATTTCCGCCACCTCCAAACGGACCCCACCACCAAGGATATATTTCCCTCCCCTCCCCTATCAGCGTTCCGCAAGGACCACTCCCTTCGTGACTCCCTTGTCAGATCCACACCCCCCACCAACCCAACCTCCACCCCGGCACCTTCCCCTGCAACCGCAGGAAATGTAAAACTTGCGCCCACACCTCCACACTCACTTCCCTCCAAGGCCCCAAGGGATCCTTCCATATCCGCCACAAGTTCACCTGTACCTCCACACACATCATCTATTGCATCCGCTGCACCCGATGTGGCCTCCTCTATATTGGTGAGACAGGCCGCTTACTTGCGGAACGCTTCAGAGAACACCTCTGGGCCGCCCGAACCAACCAACCCAATCACCCCGTGGCTCAACACTTTAACTCCCCCTCCCACTCCACCGAGGACATGCAGGTCCTTGGACTCCTCCACCGGCAGAACACAACTACACGACGGCTGGAGGAGGAGCGCCTCATCTTCCGCCTGGGAACCCTCCAACCACAAGGTATGAATTCAGATTTCTCCAGCTTCCTCATTTCCCCTCCCCCCACCTTGTCTCAGTCGGTTCCCTCAACTCAGCACCGCCCTCCTAACCTGCAATCCTCTTCCTGACCTCTCCGCCCCCACCCCACTCCGGCCTATCACCCTCACCTTGACCTCCTTCCACCTATCCCACCTCCATCGCCCCTCCCCCTAGTCCCTCCTCCCTACCTTTTATCTCAGCCGGCTTGGCTCTCTCTCTCTTATTCCTGATGAAGGGCTTGTGCTCGAAACGTCGAATTCTCTATTCCTGAGATGCTGCCTAACCTGCTGTGCTTTGACCAGCAACACATTTGCAGCTGTGATCTCCAGCATCTGCAGACCTCATTTTTTACTGAAGTGTTTGTTTCCATGCTGTATCACTTCATGACTCTATGAGTATTTATCAATTTTTCTTAATATTAAACAGCGCTATAGTAACTGTTGATGTTTAGGTTGTGTCTGAGACTCTGCGAATATTTCCTTCAATGAGAGGAGTGATTGGCTCTCCAAGTTTCACAACTGAAAAATGAACTTTTCTCCAGTATTGTTGCTGAGTAGATGTGTTCCTGCAGAGGCAGTGGTCATGGTTTGCAGTTTGCCTTCCACCAACTGGTCAACAGTGAGACAAAATATCTTTGATCCACTGCAGAAACTCCACCTGCTTCCAGTAAATGAAACTGGAAACTCAACGACCTTTTCTGCAGTCAGCTTAATTGCTGCCAACTATTGTATCTGGCCGATTAAAGGGAAAATGAATCAACTAAAGTAAAATCCTACCAAACAAACTATATTTTCCCATTTACTCACAATGGATACATTTCACTTGGCATTTCTTCTTTAAAAAGGAACGTCATTGAATACAGCATTCACTGTATGACTATCAGAAACAGGACATTGAATGCAGTGACGTTCTGGTTAGTCCAGCCTGTTAATTGAGTATCTTTAAAGCTCCTGCATATGAAGTTAATGGATCCAAAATCCCACATTGCAGTAACATTTGTTATCATCTCAAAGTAAATTAACAAACTTGAATTGGTTCAAACTCACATCACTTGTTGCACCATTCTCTGATTCATGGATCTCATTAAAACTGAGTGGGCCTTTTATACATGGTGAACACTGGCGTCGTGTTAACAGCGAATTTCTGCTTATTTTTATGAGTTAACTGCCCCTATCAGAGCTATCAGTGAGCAGAGAAATGTACTGTTTATAACCTACATTCGTGGTAATGATTATTGTAATACTCTCTAAATTAACCAAACACTCCAGATGCTCCCAGACAGTAACCTGCAATGGTTTAGATGTTGAGGATTTTTGAAAAAAAAACGTATGGACTGTCCTGTTCTAGTTCATTAGATGCTCTTTCAAAAGATTACCTAGGTGGTATATATCACTGCCAACTCACTTTTTGTTTCTCAGGCACACAGCTTTCCTTTACTATGCATTTTAGGGTCGGAGCAATTTGGAAAAATAAATGCAAGAAGAGACATTCTGCAATGTAAGGAGGTGCTTCTCATCTCCAGGTCCAAACTGTTTCGTGACACACTCACATTTTGAACATAATCACTTTAGACATGCTCCATATTAGGTTGCCTAAATGGAATTTAGAAACGCAGATTAGAAATGGGATGTTATTTTGTAAAGTGAGAGAGACTTTGAGTGACAGCAAAGATAAAGTCACTAATTTTGTTGGTTAATAATATTATTGAAATTCTTTTTAGCTTTATTTGCTTGTGGTGGAATGTAGAATTAAAGGGAGTTAACTTCTAATTGAATATTCTGAATATAATCACTTTGGACACGCTCTGTATTCAGTTGCCTAAATTGAATTTTGAAATGTTTAGTATGAATTACATGTTATTTTGTAGTGGGGCAGAGACTGGCAGTCTCCTGGGGGAAAAAAAACTCAATTGTTTTACTAGCTAGTAATACGTTTGAACTTTGATTTTAGTTTTATCTGCTTGTCAATGAATGTAGAAATAAAGGGAGCTAACTTTCGAATGAATATTTTTAAACAAAATACTTGCAACTATCATGTGAAACAGACCTGAAGCTACTCAATTTCACTTCCACCATTTACAAAAACACTCCCAAAGAAGCTATTCAGCAAAATAAATATCCAAAGATGTGTATATGTCCATGTTTAAGCGTAACCTGGTAAATACATGAGCCCATGTGTTGGGGCTGTGCAAGCTGAGACCAGGATCCAGTCTCAGCCTCCAGCAGGAAACCAACAGGCGGAAGCTGTACGCCTGCCCTTTCCGATGGCCATATAAATCCTAGGCACTGGACCGTAAATCAACACTCCGGGATCGGCTTTGTTTAGAAAGATCTTTACAGAACCGCTTCCCAGAAGTTATCAGAATGATTGTGTCGACAATGTTTCTCAGTTTATTACTGACTTTCTTATCATGTGAGTGTTTTTTTGTTTAAGTCTGTCTTTGTTACTGTCTCAATGTTAGTCTACCTCAGGAATGTAAAAGACTCAGGCATCATTTCATCTGCATTAATGCTCATGGTTTATTTCTTGTTTTTTTTGTAAAGGTGTCCAGTCGGAGATTGTTTTGACTCAGCCAGAGGCAAAGACTGGCCATCCCGCAGGCAGCCTGAAACTGACCTGTAAAACCAGCGGGTTCAATCTTGGCAGCTACTGGATGGGCTGGGTCCGCCAGGTTCCCGGCCAGGGTCTGGAGTGGCTGGTTAACTACGATAGTCCATCCAGCAATTACTATGCACCAGCGATTAAGAATCGATTTACTGCGTCCAAAGACAATTCAAACAACATTTTCGCGTTGGACATGACTAACCTGAAGATCGAAGACACCGCCATCTATTACTGTGCAATATACTACAGCTGGAGTGACACTACAATTATGATCAATACAAAAACCTATTCAACCTCCATTGTTTGAAACTAGTCAGTGATTACTTCTACAAACCGTCTTAACTTGCAGTGCAGTATTAGTTCTGTGGGGTTTTATGCCAGTATCACTATTTAATTTGTAAAAGTGTTGGTTAATTGTGATACACCAGTTGGGGATTTTGAGAATCAGCTCATGTGTTACTCTGTGAAGTATAAAACAGTATTAAAATTTATCAAGAATGATCAGAATTCACTAGCGCAATTATGTGATGAAGATTTATCGTGACTTTATTTTGCCTGTGGTTGTGAAAATTTAAAATGATGGTAGATTTTTGAATTGTTTTATGCAGAGCTAGTTATTGTGCGACCCAGTCCAGAGAACGTAACACTGTGACTATCTTGATTACTGGGGCCAAGGGACCATGGTGACAGTGACTTCAGGTAAGAACTTTGAACTTCCTTAGTGACTTTTTAAAAACTTTCTATTCATGTGACTAATTTCTGAATTAAATGAAACTCAGGTTCTGTGCTGAGTTTGGTTTGGTTCGGATTGATTTTTGTTCAGACTGATTATAGACTTCAGTTAAGGCTCAGCAAATAGTTAAAATGGTGATGATGGAGTCAGTTGCTCGGTGTAGCTCTTTTTTTTGATCAGATGGGCATCCTATGTGGCTGGGTTACTTGAAACACCTAATGTCTCTTAATCAGTCAGCTATAAATAATGTTTAATGTCAGTGACACCCTGACTGTGAGTTTTATTATCAACAACAAACCCTAAGAATTCAAAGATGTTCAAGATATTACCAAACATGACTAAAATATGCTAAAATATCATTATTCATTTCTTGAATATATGTTCTTACCATGATTATATTATCTCATTTATTTTGTTAATTTTGTTGATGACAAGCAGGTTAGAAACTGTCATAAAAGTTTCTTGCGGTGCTATATTGCATTCTGTTGATTAGATTCTGAGTTTGTTTTACCTGATTCTGTTGAATTGAGTTGATTGGATTCTGACTTTGTTTTTACTTGGATTTGTTGAATTGAGTTGATTGGCTTTTGAAATTTGTGTTATTTGATTCTGTTGAATTGAATTGGTTGGATTCTGATTATGTTTCATTCAAATCTGTTGTTTTGAGTTGATTGGATTCTGATTTTATTTTCCTTGATTCTGTTGAATTGTGTTGATTGGATTCTTATTCACTTTGTGAAATTGATCTGTGTTTTCATGCTTTCTGAATTGGTGTTTTCTTTCTGGTGAGGAGATTGACTCTCTGGATTACTTTTCATTACCAATATTTGTGAAGTTCTTTTGGTTTTCATGAATCATTTCTGCATTTGTTAAACTTACATGACACATTTTTCTCTGCTTGATTGAAAACATTACATCCGTTTGTAACGGTCTGAAAAACAACTTAATGCAGAAACCCGGAAGTGTGAGAAATGAAAAAATATGAGTTTTTAATGCATTGACTTTAAAAAAACTCAGTTCTAATTGTAAACTAACTGAATTTTGTTTTGAGTAGCCTCATTCAAAATAAAATTTGGGACTAAAATCTGAAACTGCAGAATTGATCAGATTACGTAATTGAAACTAACTTAAAATTATAATGTGGTAATATTTGTCCATTCAGTAATTTTGTTTTGACCATGAAGTGATTAATTAATATATGCCTTCAGCCCCACTCTACTGTGCGCTGCACAAGATTGTCATGATCAGGAAGGGTGTGCAGGTTGGAAATAAATTGAACTATTGCCAGAAACGTTACAGTTTTAAGTGCTAAATCCCCTCACAAACAGGGTTGCTGTTATGACTTGTTATTTCTATTCAATTTAATCATTACTTTGCTTGATTCTGAGCAGCTTTGTTAGACTTCAATTTGTTTTTTTGTGTGAGGTTGCATCATGTTCTTGGTTCTGTTGAAATTGTTTGCAGAGCTCGTTCTGCTGCAAACACACCGTGTTGTGAGCTGGTGATCGTTGATCTGTTGAGGAGGGACTGTGCTTGGGTAACATTAAATGTGTAATATTTGGGAAACCGTTTCTGGTTTTTACATTGTTTTTGCAATGTTAACACAGTTGGTGACAGTGAACTGCTCTTTGCTCATTCAATGCAATCAGCATGCGAGTTAAAATTTCATAAAGTCTATTATTAAGTGAAAGGCAAATCGCAAAGGTTTTAGAAATGAAGGGAAAACAGATACCTTCAGGCGCCATTTTTACTTAAAATAAATAATTAAGGATTAATCTAATCCATGCTTTACAATCCAAATTCGAAACTCAACTATCTAGTTAAATCACAAGGTCTGTCTTTAAACACTTTACAAGTCATAGAGAAATATAAATAGAATTTCAAAAGTCTAATGTTCTAATAGTTCTTGCTCTTGAGCAAAAATGCCATGACTGTGCTATAATTGATCAAGAAACACCTTTCAATTCCGCTGTACACTACATACATATTTTTCTGGCTGGAAAAGATCATTGGCAAAGACCAATTTGGAAATTCTGCTCAATTCTATGAAGAACAGATCAGTTTCACTGCTTTGCTCAGTTTCACACATAACTTGAATTAATTAGTTGTTATGTCCCTGATTAAACTGGATTTGCAGGATAAAAATAAAACATGAACTGAATTATTTAACCTGCTAGCTGTTCCCAATCTGTGCATTTTAAATAAATAGTTATATTCTACAACAAAATATCAACTGAAGAGTCATTCTTCTGGAAACAACTGCTATAGTGAGTTATGTGACCAAGGCGAAATTTCGAATTAATTAAAGTAATCCAATCATGAACTCGCAGGGCAGCATGGTGGCTCAGTGATTGGCATTGCTGCCTTACAGCAATGCCAATCACTTATGTCAATTTACTTAGACATCCGTTAAAGTGGGCAACTCCAGACAGAAGCATGTTTTCAATTCATACCTTTTTAAACATTTTAGTTCATTAAAAGCAGTTAACAATAACCTTGCCCTAATTCCTTCAACAGAAATGCTTTCCACACTGGAATGCAGTATTGACTTTATGCAGTGCTGTATTGTTCTGTGCTGTATTGTTCTATGTTCTATGCAAAATCTCCACAGTTCAAGGAACACTTTAAGAATATGTAAAAATAATTTAGAGAATAACCGATTTCCTCCAGATCTGTGCTTTAATTGGCGATATTTCCCACCTCAATAATTTTGTTAAATTCAATGACTTATTAAGTTTAATAACTCAGTGGTTATTTATGTTCATTGTGAACACATTCTCGTTCACATTAATCCACTGGTTAGTTCTTCTGATGAGTATTCAATTACAGTGAATATATTTGACGTGAGGAGTTGAGCAATGTATCCTCTAGGATTAAGTCTGTTGTACAGTTTGTTTCAGTGCTATCTCTGACTAACTTGTCAACGGTCCTGACCATTTGTAAATTGTCCAGTTCGGATACCTGAATCTCAGACAGTTCAATTTCATCTCGCGCTTCAAAGCCACTTTTATCTGCTAGAAATACAATATTCGATTAGGTGCCTCAGAATTGAGAGCCCTGACTAAGTTGTTCCAATCAGAACGAACATTTCAGGAACAAAAGGCAGATAGCAAGAGTTTTGAAATTGGTTGTTGGCAACAAGAGATATTTGACTGAGCGAGGCAGAGGGAAATGTGCTGCATATTTTCTTTGTGCCTCAGTTATGCAGGACATGTTTCGTGGCACAATGCAGAATCAGAATTTTTTTTGCATCGTATTATTTGAAAACCTATTATCAGCGTTTAATGTCACTGGCAACGGTCATATTACACTTCAAAACATTTTAATCTTTTTCAAACTAAGTAGGCCGTCTGGTGCAGCAACATTCACAGGGGAAAGAGGAAGGGAGTTTGAGGTTGGAATCTAGTGACAGAGAATTGATGGCAATGCAATTCCTAGTTTTATTGCTCTGTAGTTCCCATAGAGTTTGAACAATTTGGAGCTGCTGTCAAAGTATTCTTGGATAAATGTTGAAATGTTACTTTCATTGTGCAAACATTCTGCAACAATCCCTGTTTGTGGGAAGGTGTTAATAACTAACACGGTTTATGTACTGTCAAAACAGGTGGGCTGTGTTCTCCGTGATAGTGTCGAGTTCATTGTGTTCAGGTCTGTTGCGAAGTTATAGTAGGGTCCCTGATTCTGTGCCAGGTGGCCTGTGTTCGCTTACAACCTGTTAGAGAGGTATGTAACACGACCTCTTATCAGGTTACTTCAGTGCAAGAAAGCAGATTGTGATGTTTTGGTGTTTGTTGGAATTCCACTCACAGAGGCTCGTGAAATGTATTCAATCGCTGTCCTGACTTGCGTCTCTTAGATATTAAACAGGAGTTTGGTGGTTAGCAGCTTTTTCCAGATCAATATTTGTTCACAAGCTTTTGGGCATCACTAGATGGGGTTAATGGAGTAAGTGCTCAAAGAAATCCCAGCTTTTGACTTGCTGTTCTAACGATATCATTTATAACTAATCCAGAATGAATCATTTTCGAAGTATATTTGATGAGATTATGCTTAGGCTGTTTTACTTTATATTAAACCAGTGCTGTAGCTGAATTTGATTGTTCGGTACGGTGAGGGTTCCGCTGAACCCAACACTTGCAGCAGATGGTGATAGCTTTTCAGTTGGTCTTCCATTGCTATCTCAGACCATCCAGTACCTCTGCTAAGAATTCTGTTTCCAACAGGAGTCAAGCCAACGTAATCACTGTTTATCTCAACAGGTGTGAGCTCTTTTGCCAAAAACATGAAAACAATGTGGTGAAGAAGGGGTCTTTGGATGTGAAAGGTTAACCTTGCCTTCTCTCCACAGGAGCTGCTAGACCTGCTGAGTTTCTTCAGAAGTTTCTGTCTTTATTTTGGTTTTCTAGCATTTAAAGTTTGTTGTTTCATTGTAAAACGTTCTGTTCGATTAAACACGTTCTTCAGAAAAAAGATGCATTTGAACAAATTGCGAATGTTCAGAGATATTATTGAATTTGAGCGCCCTGATCTCGAGCTGTAGTTTCACAAGAAACTATTATGAAGTAACAACACACTGCAGAGTGCAGTGGTTGCTGTAATTGGGTGAAAGTTATTTGATCACGCAAATAGAGAATGTCAATGATCCCGTTCCAAATAATCAACAGAAGTTTTTTTTAAAGCATGTGTGAAACAATTAATTTGTTGAAATATTTTAATAAAAAGTATTCACGGCCAGTGCTAGCTTAATGAATGACACAATGATAGGAAGGTAGGAACAAGAGGAGGGCACTCAGCCCCTCGAGCTGTTCCACCACTTACTTAGATCATGGTGCATCTGTGAGCTCAATCCCCAGGTCTCCCTTTGGCTCAAACTCTTTAACACCTTTGTTTAACAAGCAAAAACTATCCCAGATTTACTGATTCGACTGCCCATAACAAAGGGAGACACCATTTCTGAAAGACATTCCTGTGAGTACTGTGACACAATGAGGCTGGAATTAATTGCTCATGAAAGTAAACTTTAAATCTCTGACAATTTCCAAGTGAAACATCCCAATCATCATATTTCATTAATTTAACACTGTACTTCCCTGGAATAAAGAAATATAATGTGTGATTGCCTTGCTAAAAATGAGGAGAAAGTGAGGACTGCAGATGCTGGAGATCAGAGCTGAAAATGTGTTGCTGGAAAAGCGCAGCAGGTCAGGCAGCATCCAAGGAGCAGGAGAATCGACGTTTCTGGCATGAGCCCTTCTTCAGGAAGGGCTCCTTGGATGCTGCCTGCTCCTTGCACGCTGCCTGACCTGCTGCGCTTTTCCAGCAACACATTTTCAGCAGTTGCTAAAAATGAGGGAAGCTTCATTCCTATTATATGATTAAGAAATAGCTCTGTTCATTCAGTGAAAACACAGTCAAATCACACAAAAAGAAACCATGATTTGGAGATGCCGGTGCTGGACTGGGGTGTACAAAGTTAAAAATCACACAACGCCAGGTTATAGTTCAACAGGTTTAATTGGAAGCACACTAGCTTTCGGAGCGACGCTCCTTTATCAGGTGATAGTGGAGTGTCGCTCCGAAAGGTAGTTTGCTTCCAATTAAACCTGTTGGACTATAACCTAGTGTTGTGTGATTTTTAAAAAAGGAAACCATGTCATCTTGCATAGACACACAAGTGTCTCAAGAAATTTTCAATTCTTCCAGTGTTTGTTTCAATCTCGAGACAGGTGTGTAAGTGTCAGACTTTTGATATCGCCTTGAGAAACCAGTTGTCATCAGTCTATTTGAATTGCTGAAGTTTGTGTGGTATTAGCACATTCACAGCGCTGTTAGGAAGTGAGCCCCATGGCTGTGATTGAGGAAGAGGAAACGGGCCAGGAAATAGTTGAGAGTCAAGCTGAAGTCTGGTTTGGAGGAAAGCTTTACATGCATGTGTGCCCTTATCCTCAAGGATCACAATTTTGGAATATGCTGCCGAAGGGACATGTCAGCAAGCAAAATGGAAGCTGAAGAAGGCATCTCAGCCTCTCTAGAAGGCTATTCCATTCATGGGATCATCATTAATCTTGCTGCTCACCAGTCTTCCCAACACTCGATAACATTGAACCTGATTTTTTACTGATCAACAAAACAATTATGAATTCTTTTGGAATTCTCCACCACAGAAATTCATAGATTCAAGACTCATAGATTCTTGAAAGCGTTGTCTCAAGTATCTAGTATGTTGAAGGTGTTTGGCACCTGTACCTTCATTGGTCAGAGCACTGAGTGCAGAAGTTAGGGCTTCATGTTGTAACTGTGCAAAATATTGGAATGAACTGCCAGAGGAAGCGGTAAGTGCAGAGATAGGTCCCACATTTAGAAGACATTTGAACAGCTACAGGAACTGGATAGGTCTGGATGGATATGGGCCAAAGGCAGGCAAGTGGAATGAGTTTAATTTGGGAACTCTGGTCAGCATGGATGGGCTGGACTAAAGGAACTGTTACTGTGCTGTACGACTTTATGACTCACTGACTTTATGGTGGAGTAGGCTCAAAGTTGGAAGGTGGTGAGCAAGTGAGGGGCTAGATTGGGCATGTGGGAGACTTTGGGCTGGTAGGCTGGTTGGCTGGCTGCTGGGTAAGCTTGCGTGCACTCTGTCTGGCAAGGTGGCATCAAGGTAAATGGTAATGGTCACAGGATAATTTGGTCGAATTGTGCTTGGTAGGTGAGGGGTAGTTTGAGCTGAAATGCAGGAGGTCTGTCTTTGCCAGGCTGGTTTATGGAGAGGTGGGCAGGATGCCAGACTGGTTAGTGTGGAGGTGGGCAGAGTGCCAGGATGTTTAGGGGGTGGAAGGTCACTGGAATGAAGTGACAGGTGGACGTGTTGTCAAAATGCAAAGCTCGGAGTCTGGCAAAATGGTAGGTTGTAAAGCACAGATGCCAAAGGAGCTAGGATGCAATGTGCACAGGTTGTCTTGGCTAAGATGAGAGGTCAGTGATCAAGGGCTGAGGTCATGTCTTGGGTAGTGGGCTTTTGTCAGAGGTTGTGAAAATGATGGTGCCAGGTCCAGTCAGGGCCAGATTCGCCATGGGCCAGGTGCAGGGTGGCAGGAGTGTAAATGACTGAAAGGAATTGAAATCATATGTCCATCTGGAATATAGAATATAGAACATTACAGTGCAGTACAGGCCCTTCAGCCCTCGATGTTGCGCTGACCTGTGGAACCAATCTGAAGCCTATCTATCCTACACTATTCCATTTACATCCATATGTTTATCCAATGACCTTTTAAATGCCCTTAAAGTTGGCGAGTGTACTATTGTTGCGGGCAGTGCGTTCCATGGCCCTACTACTCTCTGAGTAAAGAAACAACCTCTGACATCTGTCATCTATGTCCTCTCCTGCTAGCCATCACTATTCAAGGAAAAAGACTTTCACTGTCCACCCTCTGTTTATCTTTTATGTCTCAATTAAGTCACCTCTCAACCTTCTTCTCTCAAACAAAAACAGCCTCAAGACCCTCATCCTTTCCTCATTAAACCTTCCCGCCATACCAAACAACATCCTGGTAAACCTCCTTTGAACTCTTCCAAAGCTTCCACATTCTCTCTATAATGTGGTGACCAGAACAGTACACAATACTCCAAGTGCAGCCACACCAGAGTTTTGTATAGCTGCAACCTAACCTCGTGGTTCTGAAACTCAGTCCCTCTATCGATGAAAGCCAGCACAAAGTATGCCTTCTTAACAACTCTATCAAACTGGCTGGCAACTTTTAGGGATCTATGTACATGGGCACCGAGATCTCTCTGCTCATCTACACTACCAATATGGATTGCCTTGGATGTGTTTTGTGTGATAGGAGTTGTGTGTTCTGGGCATGAATGGGTGTATAGCAGGGTAGGGTTTGTCAATGTGAGTGGAAATTTAGGTCTAGGCAGAGTAAGTGCAGTGGTTAGTCTGAGAGATGAGGTTTGGTGGTGAACTGCGTATCAGACTGATAGTTATTAAAGTTAAAGATTATTTGTTCATTTCTCAAATCATATTTACGTAAATACTCAGCTGTAACACTCCAAAGTCTCTGAACCTTAATGGTCCTCCATTTTTCAGAGGCCTCCAGAATTCAGATCATTGTAAATGAGATGTTTCAACTTCCAGACAATTGGCCTGAGTTCAGCCGTGACAGCCGTCCTCCCCGTCCCAGTGCTCAGCTCCTGCCTGTGCTGCTGCTGCTGCTGCTGCTGCAGTGACCTTCCTCCCAGAGAGAACATTCTGCCTTGCAGTGATAAGTGAGCAAGGCTCACTGGACCTGATTTCCAAGTATGGGGACGGCAAACACGAGGGGACACAACTTTAAAGTGAGGGGAGATAGGTATAAGACAGATGGCAGAGGTAGTTTCCTTACTCATTTAGTAGTAAGGGTATGGAATGCTTTGCCTGCAATGGTCGTAGATTCGCCAAGTTTAAGTACATTTAAGTTGTCATTGGACAGGCATATGGATGTACATGGAATAGTGTAGGTGGGATGGGCTTCATATGAGTATGTCAGGGCAGCGCAACATCGAGGGCCGAAGGGCCTGTACTGTGCTGTACTGTTCTATGTTCTATGATTCACTCTGATTTCTCTCCGGGGTTACTGCCAGCTGTTGGGTATTTCCAGCAGCACGGTAGCTAGTGGAGCGGCACGCTGGTTCTGTGGTTAGCGCTGCTGCCTCACAGTGCTAGGGACTCGGGTTCCATTCCAGCCTCGGGTGACTGTCTTTGTGGAGTTGGCACTTTCTCCCCATATCTGTGTGCATTTTCTCCCACAGTCCAAATCTGTACAAGCTGGGGGAATTGCAAATGTTGTGTTCAGTGTTTGGGAGGTTAGGTGCATTAGTCAGGGTTAACTGTAGCATAATAGGGTAGGGGAATGGGTCTGGATGTGTTTCTTTTCAGAAGGTGGGTTTGGACTTGTTGGGCCAAATGGCCTGTTTGCACACACTGTAGAATTTCGATGAATCTGCATTTCCTTGGTGGGATCAGGATGTTCTTCTTCCTAAATGATATGGCAATGGTCAAGGTCGAGGGCATGTTTCTAAAGAGGGAACCAATGATTAGATTAGATTAGATTACTTACAGTGTGGAAACAGGCCCTTCGGCCCAACAAGTCCACACCGACCCGCCGAAGCGCAACCCATCCGTACCCCTACATTTACCCCTTACCGAACACTACGGGCAATTTAGCATGGCCAATTCACCTAACCCGCACATCTTTGTGACTGTGGGAGGAAACCGGAGCACCCGGAGGAAACCCACGCAGACACCGGTAGGACGTGCAAACTCCACACAGTCAGTCACCTGAGGTGGGAATTGAACCCGTGTCTCTGACGCTGTGAGGCAGCAGTGCTAACCACTGTGCCACCGTGCCGCCCACACTGATCATGATCAGCAACTGGTAGGAAACAAAAATAAACTCCAGTTATGCTGTAGACTTCAGCGGGAGCATACTGGCAAACGGTTACAGCTGAG
This sequence comes from Hemiscyllium ocellatum, assembly GCF_020745735.1. Classification (NCBI taxonomy): domain Eukaryota; kingdom Metazoa; phylum Chordata; class Chondrichthyes; order Orectolobiformes; family Hemiscylliidae; genus Hemiscyllium; species Hemiscyllium ocellatum. The sequence continues at coordinate 31,850,689 of NC_083440.1, read as the reverse complement.
GATACATTTGAGTAACTGATAAGGTCAAATTAACAGAAACTAACATGATCAATTGGTCATTCTATTGTAGAGACACCATCTCCCCCCACGCTTTATGGCCTGGTCTCCTCCTGTGAGGAGCACAACACCGATTCGACAATCTTTGGTTGTTTGGTGATGGACTATTCCCCTGACGTCACTAAGGTAACCTGGAAGAAAGGCGGGGAGCTAATCACGGATGGATTGAAGACTTACCCATCAGTGAGAAACAAGAAGGGAACCTACACCCTGAGCAGCCAGTTAACCCTGCCCGGGTCAGCGGTAGATTGCCCCAGCAAAATCTACTGTGAGGTTGAGCACAGTGGGTCACACAAGAGCAAAGAAATGCCATGTCTAGGTACGTATTGTGGGAACTGAGATAAACAGTGCATCTGGGATTAATATGAATAAGGCATTATTTATAACCATTTTCACAGAATCACCTTATACAGCACAGGAAAAAGGCCCTTTGATCCATCCAGTTTACGCCTATCAATAACAGCCACCTAACTATTCCAGTCTCATGTGCCAGCACATGATCCATTGCCTTGAGTGACTTGCCCTTGCAAGGATGCATCTCAATACTTCATACTTATTATGAGGGGCTCAGTTTCTACATGACTTATAGGTGCTGAGCTCCAGGCTAACACCACCCTCTGTTTGATTTTGTTTTCCCCTGAGATCCACTTGGAACCTCCTGGCCTTACCTTCACCCTGTGCCCCTGAGGCATTGATCTCTCCATCAAGGGGAAAGGTTTCATCCAGTTTACCCAGTCTATGCCTAAAATAATTCTGGACATCATGATAATCTTCTCCCTAATTCTCCTCTGCTCCAAGGAAAACCCCTGTCTATCTCATCTAGTTTCATAACTAAAGCCCTCCAACCCAGGCAACATCCTGGCAAATCTAATCAATACTGCCTTCAGTGTAATCACATTTCTTCGATAACGTGCACACAACGCTTCAGTATGGCCTAACCAGTGTTCTATTAAGTTCCAGTATCATCCCCCTATTCTTCATTGTTAATGTCGAGGCTAATAAAAACAAATATCCTCCCACCTTCTTAGTTTCTTTATCCAGACGACACAATCCTATAGAGGATCGGTGGGTACATGCACCAAAGATCCTCAGGCCTTTCTAGGGTTCCACCATTCAAAATGTCATACCTCACAGATTCTTCTGCCGAATTACATCAACTTACATTTATCTAGAATAATTTCCAATTGCAACGTCTCTTCACATACAACCAACCCTTTTATATCCTCTTGCAATCTAAAGCCATAATGCTCATTACTTACCAACATTACAGTTTTCATTTCATCTGTGAATTCACTGGTTAATCCTCCTAAATTTGAGTCTCAATCATTGGTATGTAAGAGAAATAGCAAGGAAATCAACACCAATCCCTACAGAACACCAGGAGACATAGATTTCCAGTCACGCAGACACCCGATGACTACTATCCCCTGCTCCCATCACTCAGCCAGTTCTAGATCCAATCTGTCAAATTAACTCGGATCCCATTGGCTCTGATTATTGCTATCATTTTTTTTAGATTCCCTACAGTGTGGAAACAGGCCCTTCAGCCCAACAAGTCCACACCGATCCTCCGAAGAGTAACCCACCCAGACCCACTCCCCACTGACTAACACACCTAACACTATGGACAATTTAACACGGCCAATTCACCTGGCCTGCACATCTTTGGACTGTGGGAGGAAACCAAAGCACCCAGAGGAAACCCATGCAAGTCACGGGGAGAATGTGCAAACTCCACACAGACAGTTACCCGAGGCTGGAATTGAACCTGGGACCCTGGTGCTGTAAGGCAGCAGTGCTAATCACTGAGCCACCGTGCTGCCCCGTGCCGCGATGTCATCTGGACATCGAGTTTTCTCTCTGAAAACTACTATCAAATTGTTACACATGACTTTCTCTCAATAAAACCGTGCTGAAAATTGTTGATTTATCTTCCAAATGAAGACTAATTTCACTTTTCAATAGTTTCCCTACCACTGAGACTAGCTTGACAGATCTGTGTTTTCATTATTTATCCCTTCCTTTGTCCTGCGCAACAGTGCAATGTTGGCTGATCTACACTCACTTGGCCCAACTGCTGTGGCCAGACAGTAATTCTAAATTATTGTCAGCGACCCAACTATTTCATCCTTTGCATCGCTAAACTGCTTGGTATACTTTTCATCTGCCCTGGAAATATAACCACTTTTCATTTAGCAAGACAACACAGAACATCACATCATGTGTCCTAATTTCTGAAAGTACATCACAACACCCCTCCATGATTTCTGTTCCCACATTATCCGTCTTACTAGTGAACACTGACACAACCTAATCCTCCGACTCCACTCCAATAATAACACTTAATGGGCATTACTGTTTCCCGAATAATTCTTTTACTATGAATGAGCCTGTAACTTTGAAAAATATTTTCCTTTATTTTGACTGCTATTATTTTCTCATGGTCCCTTTTGCTCTTCTAATTCCTTTGTCTTTCAAACTCCCCTTTGCACGTTCTGTACTCCATACTAATTTCCATTGTTTTGAGATTTCAGGATAGACTGGAAGCCTCCCTTGTTTCTCTTTATCTCACCCTCCATGCCCTTTGGTGTCCAGAGCCCGCTGCATTCTTGGTCCCATTCAGTGGCTTCCTGGAAAATGTCCTCCCTGTGATTTTCCTATCTCTTTCTTAAATGTGTCACACTGCTCTGACTCAGATTTACCAATAAGTGTCAGCTTCCAGTCCACTCTGGTTAAGTCATTACCTGATCTTACTAAAATTGTCCTTCCCCTTTTCAGAACTTTGGGCCAATTTCTATTCCTTTGCAGTACAATCTGAAATCCAACTGATTTACGATCACTGTCTGCAAAGTGCACCACCATTGATGTTTTACCCACTGGGTCGACTTCATTTCCAAAAGTTAAGTTCAGGTTCACCCCTTTCTTGCAAGGTCTGGATTAAAATTCTCTGTATTAACACATACTTTGTTAAAATATTCTCCTGGGGGCATTTTCAGAATTGTGCTCCCTCTAAACTTTTGACACAATGAATATCCAAGCCTATGCTGAGGAAGTTAAAAACCTCTTTTCTCATTCCCCTATTTAATTAACATTTCTCTGAAATTTACCCATATATTTGCACTTGGTCTTTCGTGGTCTATCGTGCTCTCCCAGTAGTTATGTTTGCTGTATTTTGGTTTTGAAGTACTGTCCATTTGCCTTTGTTCGAGGAGGTATCCATGATTTCATTTCTCTTTACAGCCTAAAATGCTCTTGTCAGAATTGTGACAGAAGCAACATTCTGTGCCGTAAACCCCCGCCCCCATCCTTTTCCATCTTTCCCTGTCTCGCCAGAAGGCACTAAATCCTGGAATATTGAATAGCCACTCTTGCCCGGCTCTCAATATGTCTCCGTGATAGCAACCACAACATTTCCTCATTTATGGCGATATTTCATCTGCCTTGTTCATTAGACTCTGTCATTAAAACGAATACCATCCAACGTTGCTATCTCCCTTCTGATGTTACCAGCCTATTGTTTCTATGCCTCCTTGACTCCCTTGCTGTGTCCTATAATTTTAGCCTTTCACATTGTCCTGCTGATCTTTCTGTGTGGATCCCTGCTTCTCCAGCACTCTGCACAATTATGATTCTTGTATCCATTAACCACAAGAAACCTTGATATATGAGAACTGATTGTATTTGTTATGAAATTCATCAGATAATTTATGCGATGTGTTTCCTAAAGGTACAGGTCCTCTCACACCAACACTTCTCCTAACTGTGAGCTCCAGTGAAGAAATCGCAAGCAGCAAGTTTGCAACCATTGTCTGTTCAATCATCGATTTCCATCCGAAGTCAATCTCCGTGAGTTGGTTGAAAAATGGCCGACTCTTGGATTCTGGCTTCTTCACATCTCCCGTGTGTGAGGCGAACGGGAACTTCACGGTGACGAGTCGGCTGATGGTCCCTTATGGTGAATGGTACAACAGCGCAGTCTATACCTGCCAGGTCACTCATGAAGACAACATTCAAAGTATAAACATCACTGCACTCCAGGGTAAGAGACACATACTGAGAGAGCTACAAATCACTCTGAACTCTGATGTGAATCAAACACACTAATTTATCAGGCGTAGTAAACAGCAAGGTACAGCTTCTCATTTCCCAACATGTCACGTATCTCATTTCAGTTTGAGTGTTACATTAGCATTGCTCATAATTCAACATTTTGGCAAGTCAGAAAAGCATGTTTCCTTTCTGTTGAAGATAGATATATAGACAGTGAGCTTTGTGAAATAGTTTGTTGCCTGACCTTGCTGGGAGAGGCTGAATCCTTGCCTGGTAGTGGCTTCAAGGATAAGTTTGAGGGTGGAGGGGGGATATTGGAGAGATATCTAATTGAAACATAGAAAATACTGAGAGACTGAGGTCGAGTGAACGTGGAATAGATGTTTTGACTGGTAGGCGAGACTAGGACCCAAGGGCACAGTCTCAGGGTCAAAAGGGCACCATTTAGAACTGAGATGGGGAGGAATTTCTTCAGCCAGAGAGTGATGAATCTGTGGAACTTGTTGCTGCAGAGGGCTGTGGAGACTAGGCCATTGTGTATATTCAAGCCAGAGATAGTTCAGCTCTTGTTTAGTGTGGGGAGAAGACAGTAGAATGACTTTAGCCCAAAACGTCGATTTTCCTGCTCGTCGGATGCTGCCTGACCTGCTTTGCTTTTTCAGCAGCATTCTGATCTAAACTCTGGATTGGCAAAACAGCCTTATTCTGATCCTCTATCTTATGATGTTGTGGTCTCAAAATGACGTGGTTAAAATATGCAGTGACCCTTACTTGAAAATAAATCCGAATGCGTTCAATGCTTCATTCCCTGCTCAGGAATGACCTGTTGGCCTTGGACATTGTACATGGATTTTTATCTGGTACTGAGCTCTTTAACTTCATTTATGGGATCAGACCACAGACCAAGTGGGTATCACATTTGATGAACTGGGATAAACGTGATCTCACTGAGCTTCTTTAAGATGCTTTCTGTAAGTAGTGGATGAGGCAGGAGAATAAACTCTGGTAAGAATGGTCAGTGTCTTGTTTTCAGATCTACTCCAAACTCAGCCCACGAGGAACAATGACATAAATTAGAGAATGACATCACACCAATAAAGCAAAGTATTTTTGATCACGTTAAATATAATGAACAGAATTTCCATGGATATTCCCCGCTCCTGTAACACTTTAGATCACTGCAAAGAGAATAATTATTATTTATTATAATTTGTCCGAAATTTGGGATGTGATTTGGCAGTCAGCGTGACCAGCAGCACTTGCACCTAAGAGTTATGAACATGGAATTGAACTCATTCTATTCAGATTACTCTTGTCACAAGTATCAATAGATGGTCTTAAGTGAGAGACAAGCTCTGAAAGAATGGTAATTCCATGGGTTACATAATGGTGTCTTCGATGATTTTACCTTTTTTCACAGATTTCACTTGTTACAAAGTCAGTGTTCTTTAGGAATAATTGCACAGGGTATGTCATAGGTAATCACAAATGCTTTCACAAATCAAAATACATCAACAATAGTAAGCATCATTTCAGCAATAGTTGGAGTTGCCATTTTGAAGGTGGTGTCTTCACCTGTGAAGAAGTAATCTGAAGATTGGGTGTTTGTATCATAAAGGGGCATTTTTCATTGACTTTGATTTTTGTTTCATAGAAGATACCGAGTGCCACCCTAACACCGTTAAAATCCTCCCACCGCCAGTAGAACAAGTCTTACTGGAGGCGACGGTGACGTTAACCTGCGTTGTGTCCAATCTTCCTTCTGGAGTCAACGTGACCTGGAAACAAGAAAAGAAGCCTCTGAAATCCGAGATTGCTGACCAGCCTGGACAGAATCCCGACAGCGTGATCAGCAAATTAGACATTTCTACTGAAGCCTGGCTGAGTGGCGTTACTTTTGAATGTGTGGTGTACCATCAGAATCTACCGACTCCGCTGAGAGACTCCATCCACAAGGAGAAAGGTGAGCGGTGAGATTAAAACACAAAGCATCCCATGTGGAATCCAGATCCAGTTACATCAATGGCAGGCTTTGACTGGTAATGAACAAACACCGTTGGGAGCATTAATGATGCATCTGAAGGCAGGATAGCTAAGTAGCTGATTAAGAAAAAGATGGACCAAAGGATATTGTATTCTGATTAAGTCAGATAAGGTGGGAAGAAACCTGGGTTGTGATGTCACCATCAGCAATGACAGTTGGACAGAATGCCCTTGTTGTGGGTTGGAAACATGGAGGCAACTTTCACATTAAACTTTACTTTTTTTACTGAACAGAATGTGTACCATACTGCTCTTTTAGAAAATGAAAGTGAATAAATCCCAAATTTAAAATGGCATATTTTAATATTTAGTGTAATTGTGATATTGGTTCAGGATGTTTTTGGTTGATTTATATTTGTCTCAAATATTCTGCAGTGATTAATCCGCTGGAGCCATCAGTGTCGGTCCTCCTGTCACCAACAGAAGAAATCTCCGCTCAGAGGTTTCTCTCCCTCACCTGTTTAGTGAGAGGTTTCTCCCCCCGAGAGATCTTCGTCAAATGGACAAACAATGACAAGCAGTAACTACAAGAACACCGAGGTGATGGCGGAGAGTGACAACAACTCATTCTTCATCTACAGCCTGTTATCCATTACAGCGGAGGAGTGGGCTAGCGGTGCTTCTTACTCCTGTGTGGTGGGACATGAAGCGATTCCATTGAAGATCATCAACAGAACAGTCGATAAATCCAGCGGTAAACCGAGTTTCGTAAACATTTCACTTGCACTGATGGACACTGTTAATTCATGTCAATAAAAATCTCAAAGTTGCATTTAATAATTCAACAGAAGTAATAAAGTTTTTTTTCCCCTCCAGTTGTGAGGTAAATACTGAATTAGTTGTTTTTCACTCTGACTTACACTGCATCGGTGTAGTTAAAGTGGATTACTAACAGGTCTAGGACAAGTGTCTTGTGCAGTTAATGTTCTCTGCTCAGATACACCCTGGGTCAGAGAGAGAGTAAAGCTCACTCATTGCAGGATTTCGCCAAGTCCCTTATCCATCTTAATTCCCTCTGTGACAAAATCTGACAATGTCCATTTTATGTCAAGGATAGAGCACGAGTTTTGAACTTGGTGTTCTTGATTCCCCCAATTGGACATTCTTACTAAATTCATGTCAGTTTTCAACTGCCACATTGCGCCAATTGGAAATGTAAATTTAAGACACTTTAAAATTAAAGTTGATTGGAACATACCAATCGTAAAGAGTGCAGAACAGTTTGAATGTAACCTTTGTTTCTGGGGAACTGCCAGGGATCTTGCGACAGCGCATGAGTTGACAGAATGTATCTTCACTTTCACACCAAAGAGAATCGACAGATAAGTTGTCATGCAGCAGAGGGGAGGGGAACGATGAAAGGTCTGTCCTCTTGCTCCCTGTGCAGAGTTTTCATGGTAGATGTCCTCTGTAATGTAACAGGAACAGTCAGCTTCTTGCTTACTGTCCAAAGATTGAACATTTCCATGCAAAATAATACCTTTGAAATACGTTGGACACGCTTGGCTCTGTTAACAAATGATTAGCATTGATTCCCATAATCCAAAACTGGTGTTTGCATCGTCCCGGTTTGAATTCGATAGTTTTGTCTCTGTTTTCTGGAGCACATGGGATCAATTCTGGTATTCGAATACCTGATATCATTTTGTTTCACATACAGAACACAAGTAGATATTTTCTAATCAACATATTCAGAAATGTTATCTCTGGGGCAGTGGGGATTTGAACTCATGCCTTTTCTCTCAGAGACAGAAATTGTATCACTGCAACAGAAGAGTTGCTCATAAAACGCTTATGGGAAATGTTTCCTACAACATCAAGGTCAAATCTAATTATGGGCAATCCATTGAAATTAGAACAATAAATTAGAATAATAAAAATTGCAGTCTGGTATAAGAACAGATACAGAAAGATGATCACAAATACACCTGTAATGACACATATATGGGCTCTCACGTAACGACACATATTTATGTGCACACTCAAATGTGCATATAGATGAGATGTCACACACGCATACTCGCACAGAGCCACACATGCAAGTGGTACTTGAACACTCACCTAAGCTCACACAAAAACTCACATACACTGAAAGAAAATTGTTTGCACAAATGAACAGGGGTACTCACACATAACCATGAGAAATATAGACACACGGTAACACACAAATGGGCATGAATACATATACATTCATACAGCACAATGCGTACAGACATGCACGCATGAACACACAGATACAAATTCCGAAAAATGTCCTCCCACATGTCAACTCATACAGGCACGTAAGTGCACAGAAATAAATATTAATATCATTATTTTCCCATTTTCAGAATCACAAACATACGATGACAGAGGCAGCTTAATTAGTTATTTTCAAACCACATTGATCAGCATGTATACAATGTCACACGTACACACAAATTCAGAGTCTCGCATGCAGACACACAAGTGCATAGATCAACAAATAGAGGGGCGTTTATTAAGTAAGGATAATGGGCACAAGCATCAGCAAGCATTCACACACAGTAACACAAACAAGCTTCTCAGGAGATGGTTTGGGAAAGATTGCCACACAAGCAAACATCATCATATAAATATAAACATCCATCAAAACATAACATTGCATGCTAACATTTATTAAGCATAAACATGAAAATAACCTAGTTTAGGTAGGACCTGAAACAGACACAGAAGCACACATTTTAGATAGCACTAATGAAAGTGAGCACTCACAAAGACATTACAAGATAAGCATAGGCAGCAACAAAACGGCATATTAGCATGATGATGCTGACACAATGTGAAAAGACCAAAATTTCGGTGCACGAACACATGAGCACACCAGCAGTAAAGGAACAGGAATATGTTTATTCATGCACAGACTCCAACATGGGCAAGAGGGAAGGAAGAGACTCTCATAACCACATACACAAACATTAAAGGGAAACCAAACACACCAAGCAGTAGGTCAAATACATTAAGGGACACATGTACAAAAACTTACTCATAAATATACAGATCCTACAAACAAAAATATGAAGCAATGCCCTGACTGTGATGTCACTTATATTCACGATTTGCCAAGCAATTGGTCACCAATACATAAAGGTGAGAATCACATTTCAACTTTTATTCAGTGATGACCACAATTTTCAACTAAAGTGCTGTCACAGCCTATATTTAAAATATAATGATATAATTAAAATAATCATTTGTAATAAGCATTCCTCAAATAATAATATCCTTAATTGATAGATTAAAAGAAAAATAATTTAAAACGTTCTGACATGGACAATGAAGAAAGAACATGTGCAGTTAGTATTTGTAATTTCTTGCTGAGAGTCAATAATGCACTGATGGATAGAGATAAGAGTCACACTTGAGAAATACCTGACTGCTTTATGAAGATGTAATGGTCTCTAATTACATGACTTGGATGCACATAGATCGATCTGGATCAATAAATGATCTAAATGCGTTCTCTCGGCTTTATATTCATAGATTCAATAGATCGCACTTGGATTGAAGACTATGAGGATGATAACAGCAACATCTGGACAACTGCTTCCACGTTCATCACCTTGTTCTTCCTGAGTATTTTCTACAGCGCTGCCGTCACTCTGGTGAAGGTGAGAATAATCACATCTTTCTCACGCCAAGCAGCCCAATATGTTTTGTGAAATCTCTAAGTGTACCATTGTATAAACATTAAATCTGAAAGTCCCTGATCATAAATATCTGCGTCATTGCTTTATCTCTCTTTTCCAGGTTAAGTGAATGAATTGTGGATCCCTTTGATTTTCCTGATCTGCTTATCAAGGTCTCTGAATTCCCAATCTGCAATCTGTCCTGTTGCTGACTCTAACAGTGAGATCACTTCAGTTTATCAGTGTGTAACTGACAATTATTGATGGATTTTCGTTTTTACTTTGATATCTTTGAGATGGTTGTGGTTGGAAGAATTTGTAGTTTCCCTGTTGTTTGAAGCCCATTTGTTTTGTTTTTATTTATTCCTTACTCAGAATGGTTGCCTACCCTTTCTGATGAGCCTTTGTATTCCCTTTCTTGTGACTGTTACTGATGTACAGAAAATTCCCACCTCACAGCGCATGTGTTCTCGTCTCAATGTGGCGACCAGCCATTATATTCACTTCTGTTAGCTTTTACATCAACTTTTTGGATAAAAATGCTTTCTGAAATGGTTAATAAATCTCGAATGAATATGCAGTAACCTTGAGTTTGCTTCATTCTTTCTTCAAGGCCAATCAGTAATCATATATTTTCCCACATCCGACTCCTGTCCCAGCCAAATACTTTCACTTGTTCTGTTTGGTTGTGTTTCATACAGTCATTTAGTTTAATGTTGCGCTGCCATGCAGCCCACTAATGTAAATACATCTTTCACACGATATGCCTGATGGAACATTCCAGAGGCAGAATGATTAGAGAACATTTCCTCTTATGCACCAAGATCACGGCCTCGGGTCACGTAATGATACAAATTAGGAGCTTTGCTCCACCAGAAGCCTATAAAAGGCAGGCAAAGGAGTTTGAAAGTTTACTCTACACCGTCTAAACTACATGTACTCCCAATGTCCGGACAGCCTGGGTTAGTAATGCATAAATCGCCACCTAAATCGCCAAACGAAACATTCATCAGCCAAAAATGTCAACGCTCAGTCAGTAGTCAGACACAACACGTGCACAATCCAAGGTCGGATTCTCAGAACTGGAGATTTTCTCACACAAAAATCTCATGGAGCAGAATTCCTGGGATCTATTTGACACACCATACCTGTCAAATCCCAGGGAATGAGACTGAGATCTATCTGATACAGGGATATTACTGAACAGCAACCCTCAAAAATAATAAATCAGAGGTCGATGTTGATCAGACAAGGCCCTGAAATATTCAGCCATTGGGATCTATATGTTCAAGCGCAGGTTAAAACAACAAGGACTCCAAACACTGAACTCTGAGAACGTACACGATAAAGCAACCTATATTCTGAAACAGGAAACACCCGTTAAGAAGTACAAAACAGCGGGTTAGATTAAGGGAAGTTACTCCGAAAGTTATAGAGAGATGGGTGACAATGAGGGGGAGTGGGAGGAAGCAGCCAGTGCAGGGACACCCTGCGGTCATTCTCCTCAAGAACAAGTATACCGTTTTGGATACTTGTGGGGGGATGACTTACCAGGGGTAAGCAACGAGGTTCAGGCCTCTGGCACGGAGCCTGTCCCCGTTGCTCAGAAGGGAAGGGTGGAGAAAGGTAGAGCGATTGTTATTGGGGACTCAATAGTGAGGGGCACAGATAGGCGGTTTTGCGGGGGCGATAGAGACTCACGATTGGTATGTTGCCTCCCAGGTGCAAGGATACGTGATGTCTCTGATCGTGTTTTCCGGGTCCTTAAGGGGGAGGGGGAGCAGCCCCAGATCGTGGTCCACGTTGGCACCAACGACATAGTTAGGAAGAGGGGTGAGGATGTTAGGCAGGCTTTCAGGGAACTAGGTTGGAAGCTCAGAGCTAGAATAAACAGAGTTGTTGTCTCTGGTTTGTTACCCGTGCCACGTGATAGAGAGTCGAGTAATAGGGAGAGAGAACAGTTAAATGCGTGGCTACAGGAATGGTGCAGGAGGGAGGGATTCCGGTTTCTGGACAACTGGGGTTCTTTCTGGGGAAGGTGGGACCTCTATAAACAGGATGATCTACACCTGAACCTGAGGGGCACCAGTATCCTTGGGGGGAGGTTTGCTCGTGCTCTTTGGGAGGGTTTAAACTAACTCTGCAGGGGCATGGAAACCTGGACTGTAGCTTTAGTGTACAGGACCTTGAGTGTAGGGAGGTTATGAACATGGCATCGATCTCGAAGGAGGGTGCCTGTAAACAGGAAGGTGACTTGAAGTGTGTATACTTCAATGCCAGAAGTATAAGAAATAAGGTAGGTGAAGTTGCAGCGTGGGTTGGTACCTGGGACTTCGATGTTGTGGCCATTACAGAGACGTGGGTAGAGCAGGGACAGGAATGGCTGTTGCAGGTTCCAGGGTTTAAATGTTTTAGCAGGGTCAGAGATGGGGGTAAAAGAGGGGGAGGTGTGGCATTGCTTGTCAAGGGTAGTATTAGAGCGGTGGAAAGGACGATGGAGGAAGACTTGCCATCTGAGGTAGTTTGGGCTGAGGTTAGAAATATGAAAGGTGAGGTCACCCTGTTAGGAGTTTTCTACAGGCCTCCTAATAGTCCGAGAGAAGTAGAGGAAAGTATTGTGAGGATGATTCAGGAGAAGAGTGAAAGTAGCAGGGTGGTTGTTATGGGGAACTTTAACTTCCCAGGTATTGAGTGGGAAAGCTGTAGCTCGAGTTCGTTAGATGGGTTGGCGTTTGTCCAATGTGTGCAGGAGGGTTTCCAGACACAATATGTAGACAGGCCAACAAGAGATGAGGCTATACTGGATTTGGTTCTAGGTAATGAACCAGGCCAGGTGTTAGACTTGGAGGTAGGTGAGCACTTCGGGGACAGTGACCACAACTCGGTGACTTTTACTCTAGTGATGGAGAGGGATAAGTGTGCACTGCAGGGCAAGAGTTATAGCTGGGGGCAGGGAAATTATGATGCGGTGAGGCATGACTTAGGATGCGTGGATTGGAAAAATAGGCTTCAAGGGAAGAACACAAATGATATGAGGAGATTGTTCAAGGAACAGCTAATGGGTGTCCTTGATAAGTATGTACCAGTTGGCAGGGAGGAAAGGGTCTTGTGAGGGAGCCGTGGTTTAATAAGGAATTGGAATCTCTTGTCAAAGGGAAGACAGCGGCCTATGTAAAGATGAGCCGTGAAGGTTCAGTTGGGGCAATTGAGAGTTATAAGGTAGCCAGGAAGGATCTAAAGAGAGAGCTAAGAGCTGCGAGAAGAGGACATGAAAAGTCCTTAGTTGGTAGGATTAGGGAAAACTCAAATGCTTTCTATAGGTATGTCAGGAATAAAAGGATGACTAGGGTAGGTATCGGTCCAGTCAAGGATAGTAGTGGGAAGTTGTGCGTGGAGACGGAGGAGATTGGAGAGACACTAAATCAATACTTTTCGTCAGTATTCACTCTGGAACAGGACACTGTTGCTTATGTGAATATTGAGTCACAAGTGATTAGAATGGATGGCCTTGAGGTATGTAGGGAAGAGGTGTGGGAAATACTGGAAAGGATGAAAATAGATAAGTTCCCTTGGCCTGATGGCATTTATCCTAGGATTCTCTGTGAAGCAAGGCAGGAGATAGCGGAGCCATTGGCCTTGATTTTTATGTCGTCGTTGTCTACCGGAATAGTGCCAGAAGACTGGAGGATAGCGAATGTGGTCCCCTTGTTCAAGAAGGGGAGTAGGGATAGCCCTAGTAACTATGGGCCAGTGAGTCTTACTTCTGTTGTGGGCAAAGTCTTAGAGAGAATTGTAAGGGATAGGATTTATGAACATCTAGATAGGAATAATGTGATCAAGGATAGTCAGCATGGTTTTGTGAAGGGCAGGTCGTGCCTCACAAACCTTATTGAGTTCTTTGAGAAGGTGACCAAGGGTAAAGCAGTAGATGTGGTGTATATCGATTTTAGCAAGGTGTTCGATAAGGTATCCCATGGCAGGCTAATGCAAAAACTGCGGAGGTATGGCATTGAGGGTGCATTAGAGGTTTGGATTAGGAATTGGCTGGCTGGAAGGAGACAGAGGGTAGTAGTTGATGGTAAAGGTTCATCTTGGAGTGCAGTTACTAGCGGTGCTCCACAAGGATCTGTTTTGGGACCATTGCTGTTTGTCATTTTTATAAATGACCTAGAGGAGAGGCGTGAAAGCTGGGTGAGCAAGTTTGCGGATGACACGAAAGTTGGTGGAGTTGTGGACAGTGAAGAAGGATGGGACAGGTTACAGCAGGATATAGATAAGTTGCAGAGCTGGGCAGAAAGGTGGCAAATGGAGTTCAATGTAGCTAAGTATGAAGTCATTCACTTTGGTAGGAGTAACAAGAAGATGGGTTACTGGGCTAATGGTAGGCTACTTGGTAGTGTGGATGAGCAGAGGGATCTTGGTGTCCATGTACACAGATCTCTGAAAGTTGCCACCCAGGTAAATAGTGCTGTGAAGAAGGTATATGGTGTATTGGGCTTTATTGGTAGAGGAATTGAGTTCCGGAGTCCTGAGGTCATGTTGCAGTTGTATAAGACTCTGGTGCGGCCTCATCTGGAGTATTGTGTGCAGTTTTGGTCACCATACTATAGGAAGGATGTGGAGGCATTGGAACGAGTGCAGAGGAGGTTTACCAGGATGTTGCCTGGCATGGTAGGAAGATCGTATGAGGAAAGGCTGAGGCACTTGGGGCTGTTCTCATTGGAGAAAAGAAGGTTTAGGGGAGATTTGAAAGAGGTGTACAAGATGATTAGGGGTTTAGATAGGGTAGACACTGAGAACCTTTTTCCGCTAATGGAGTCAGCTGTTACTAGGGGAAACAGCTTTAAATTAAGTGGAGGTTGGTATAGGACAGATGTTAGGGGTCGATTCTTTACTCAGCGGGTTGTGATTTCATGGAATGCCCTGCCAGTAGCAGTGGTGGACTCTCCCTCTTTATGGTCATTTAAGCGGGCATTGCATCAGCAGATGGAGGTTATTGAGCTAGTGTAGGTTAGGTAGGCTTCGGTCGGCGCAACATCGAAGGCCGAAGAGCCTGTACTGCGTTGTATTTTTCTATGTTCTATGTTAACTTGAACTCATCAAAATAAAAGGAAAGTACTCTGGAAATACAGCAGTGTAGGCAAGACCTGGGCAGACAGAGTGGAGTTTGTTTTTTAAAATTCTTGTTTATATCCAGAATTTTCCTTCCACACAATGTAACCTTTTATTTCCCATCACCCAAGTCCCCCATAGTATCTTTATTTTCAGCTACTGACCATCACCAGTAAATTGAATAATTTATGTTCAAAGCCCCTCCCACCATCAAAGCTACGGCAGAAGTAGGAAGAGCTAGAAGGAGATTGGAGTCATTTTTTCTTGTGGTGAAACATTACTGCTGTTCTAACACAAGGTATTTCTGAGGGATGGTCCAGTGAAGCTATGTGGATGGAACTCAGAAATAAAAAGGGCATGGTTACTTTGATGCAATTGTAATAGTCCCCCAGTAGTCAGAGTTAAATTGAGTAACAAATATGTGGAGAGATCTTATTTATATGTAAGAATAATAGGATTGTAATAATCACAAATTTTAACCTTCCAAACATAAAGTGGGACAGTCATGGTCTTAAGAACTTGGATGTTGAGGAATTTGGTAAGTGATAAAGTCAATTTTCTTCATTAATATGCAGATGTAACTATCACAGAAGCAGCAAACCTGACCTACTCTTGTGATATAAGGCAGGGCAAGTGACTGAATGGTTAGTAGGGGAGCTTTTTGGGGCCCGGGTCATAATTCGATTAGTTTAAAATAGGCGAATCTCTTTGGATTATCTTTAACATTATCTCCAGTTCAGGCAGCATCCTGGTAAACCTTCTTTGCACCCTCTCCAAAGCCTCTATCTATTTCTTATAGCAGGGCGACCAGAACTGGACACAATATTCCAGGTGTGGTCTCACCAGGGACTTGTAGAGCTGTAGCAAAACCTTGCTGCTCTCAAACCCGATTCCCCTGTAAATGAAAGCCTAAACACCATATACGTTCTGGGGACGGTGTCATATTTCAGGTACTTATGAGCTCTGCCTTGCCTGATCAACATTGACCTCTGATTTATTATTTTTGAGGGTTGCTGTTCACTAATATCCCTGTATCAGATAGATCTCAGCCTATCTCAGAAGGGGTAAATGTAGGGGAATGGGTCAGTGTGGACTTGTTGGGCCGAAGGGCCTGTTTCCACACTGTAAGTAATCTAAAAAAAAGTAAAACTGCAAACTAAATATTGCATCTAATTACGACAAAAAAATTAGCAATTCAATGACACCAGATTGGAAAGGAATGTTGAAATGTAGCCAATTCTGAGGACTACAAGAAGTTGCAAGAGATCATTAATTAATTTATGGTATATTCAAATAATTAGCAAATGAAGATCCACACAGATAAACGTAAGGTGTTACAGCTTGGTAGGAATAATGTGCAGGTCACTTATTCAAAGATGCACGTCTCAGTGAGGGAGACAAACAAAGGGATTTCAGACAATTACATCAGTCACTAACAATTTCACCACGTGTTCCAAAGGCCATAAAAATGCAAACAAAGCTCTAAGTTTTATCTCTAAAGGGATAAATTTGAAAGTAGGGTCACTATAAAAATTTGGTTGACTATAATTAAGAGTATTGCCTGCAGTTCGAGTTGACATATTATAGAATGTATGAGAGAGAGTGAAGAGATGATTTATGAGAATGCTACACAAGTTTCTGGCTGTGTATATCAAGGAAGAATTGTTGTGCTGTTCACTTCTCTCTTGAAAAGAAGGATGACAGTTCTAAAATTATGAAAGGTTTTGAAAAGAGAAGGTACAGAGAAAACATTTCACTATGGGATAGAATATAACTCGAGGCTGTCAATATAAGGCGGTACCTCAATAAGTCCAAAAGGGAATTCAGAAGAAACCTCTTCACTAAAAGAATGATGAGAATGGGGAATATGTGACCAGACGGAATAGTTGAAATCAATAATTTAGATGTATTTCAAGGAAATTAGGTGACCACTTGGAAGGGATGGGAATAGAGAATTACAACGGGCGATTTAGATGAGGAAAGATGTGAAACACCTTGAGTAGAACATAAGCACTGGCATAAACTGATTGTGCCAAATGGTCTGTTTTTCCTCTGTAATCCTATGTAGAAAATCACCATTGTATGAAACAAAAAGTGCATTAAGAACATTTAGAAGAATTATAAAGTTTCTCACAAAAAAGTCTCAAGTATCCAGCAGTGAATGTAAATGATTTTATCACATGGCCACACTTCACTATTTGCTTGATAGCACTGAAAAAGCAATAATCACAGTACTCTTACTAGGAATAGGAATAACACATCGTCCATGCACCAATTGGGGGATCTCAATGACTTACTAATGGCCTCAGTAGGAGTTGCCAACCTGGTCCTGGGAATGTTGTGAACACTCTAGCCCTCACGGCTTCTTTCACTCACTCTGATTTCCAGTTCCCGTAATGATCACCACCATGGACAGGGGACTGTTCCAGTGTGCAGATGGGATACCCTGTTGTGAGCCATAAGGTTCTTCATTAGGAAGGACATCCTCCAGGTGTGTCACTAGGATGCAGGGGGAGGTCTCCCACACAATGGAGGACCTTACTGCTAATAAACTGCCAGTATTGGCGGGAACGCACTCTACATTGGCCACCTGAGTGGCCATCCTTTCCCGAATTTGGGATCAATAAAATACTACGGAGGTGGAAATATGAAAGCCACTGAAACTCCTTCCTTCCGTTATCATCTTCCACTCTATTAACCACCTAATGACCTTGCATCCTGTCCCTAGAGGGCTGATAGAACCCAGTCCCATTCCAATATTCAAGAATATGAAGAGCTGGCAACCTGGTCAAAATTGATAAAGCTTAAAACAAACAGTCTTGGCCTGACTGTCAAATTCCAAAGTGTAACTTGAGATGAGTTCAATAAAAATGGCAGAAGTACAGAAATAACCACTTCCATTCATCAGAAACAAATTTCTATGAATGGGAACGGGTGGTCTGCTATTTGGAATGGAGCAGTGCATTTGAAAAGTGAATGAGGAGCAGCAATGTTTTGTGTTGGACGTGTGCACAATTTGAAACTGTTTGCTGATTCAGTTTTGCTAAAGGTTTGGCAGATACATTCCAATGAGAATCAATTAAATCTGCTAAAGTGGATATTAATACTCACATTTATGAGATGCTTTAACATAGAACATAGAATATTGTGGGCATGGTATTTGGCCCACAACTTGTGCCAAGGTTTAATCCTAATGTAAAATATAATAACAACCCACACACCTCTCAACTCACTGCTAAACATTTGCATGTCCAGCAGTCACTTAAATGTCCCTAATGACTCTGCTTCCACCACCACTGCTGGCAAAGCATTCCATGCATTCACAACACTCTGCATAAAGAACCTACCTCTAACGTCTCCTCTATACCTTTCTCCTAATACCTTAAAACTATGACCCCCTCGTACCAGTCAATCCTGCCCTGGGGAAAATTCTCTAGCTATTGATTTTATCTATTCCTCTCATTATTTTGTATACCTCAATCAGGTCTCCTCTCTTTCTCCTTCTCTCCAGAGAGAAACGTCTGAGCTTATTCCATCTTTCTTCATGAGGCAAGCCCTCCAATTCAGGCAGCATCCTGGTAAACCTTCTTTGCACCCTCTCCAAAGCCTCTATCTATTTCTTATAGCAGGGCGACCCGAACAGGACACAATATTCCAGGTGTGGTCTCACCAGGGACTTGTAGAGCTGTAGCAAAACCTCGCTGCTTTCAAACTCGATTCCCCTGCAAATGAAAGCCTAAACACCATACGCTTTCTTAACAACCCTATCCACTTGGGTGGCAACTTTGAGGGATCTATGTCCTTGCACACCCAGATCCCACTGTTCCTCCACACTGCCAAGAATCCTGCCTTTAACCCTATATTCAGCATTCGAGTTTGACCTTCCAAACTGGAAAAGGATGCACCGCATGCCAAACAGGAGAAGGTTGTTGGCATGTATCAGAAGAGTTAGGACCAATGACATGAAACCGGCTTTTAAGCAAGCATTAAAAGTGAGAATGAGTACCAGAGGGCATGTAAGGAAGTTTATCAGTAAAGTACTGAAAATGTGTTGCTGGTTAAATCACAGCAGGTTAGGCAGCATCCAAGGAACAGGAAATTCGACGTTTCGAGCCAGAGCCCTTCATCAGGAATGTAGGGCTCTGGCCCGAAACGTCGAATTTCCTGTTCCTTGGATGCTGCCTAACCTGCTGTGCTTTAACCAGCAACACATTTTCAGCTCTGTAAATCAGCAGTGGCTCCACTGAAGAGGCTTTTAAATCCTGAGGCTCATAGTTATCCGTATTAATTGACCTAATAACAATTAACAACATAATATTTGATCTGCTATATTTCCCATTACTGACTGCAATGAAGTTACTTCATGGGATACAGAAACTCACCAATGTGAGTAAAAACCTCTTAAACTTTGGGCAAAATCCAGGCTATTGACTTAAGAGAATAAACTCCATACAATAATGCAACAAAGAAAAGCAGATTGAAGTCAAATGATGCACAGGTTTGATGAAGAGCCAAACACCCTCTACCCCAGCAGGAAAGCAAGTAGAAAAGTTGCGCATTTATATAACATCTAAATGCAATCTCAGAGTATCCTAAACATGTCTTTACAGATCTCTGAAACAAGTGCAGAACCCCTGGGGCCACTGTCAACTACCTGCTATCAAACCCAGGGAATCATAGACGGAAATATCAGCATGTGCACATGCAACAGTTTAAAATGTGTGTTTAATACCTCCGCTCGAGTAACTAGCAAAACTGTTTCGCGGTATGAACAATAAATGAGAACAGGTCACTCGGCCCTTCGAGCCTGCTCCACTATTCAATAAGATCCTGACTGACCCGATTTTAACAAGCTTATAAACCTTTCAGCTGATAATATCTCACTTCAGCTTCTCTTATGCTATCATTTTAGTATATTCTACTACATATCTATTCTAATCTGGAGAATAATTCTCCTGCTGTTAATCACTGATCCACACTGTACTGCTCTCCTCACGCATTGTTCTTTTCCTCAACCTATTCTTTCGAAAAAATAAAATAGATTGGAACAGACTCCACTGTTTGCTGGTACTTGACACAATGAGAACGATTGAAATATTTCAATACACTCCTTTGGTTGAAAATATAATTTGCTTTGATACTTTAAAACTGGTTCAATTTATTTTATATTTGCATTGAACGGTATATTAGTTTGATCCAGATGTTAGTACAAAGTGAAATATTACAGCACTGAGCTTTGCCTCATTCTCATTTGATGGAAGTTGGGAAGGAGTGTTTTCTTACAGCAGAGAGTGAAACATGAACAACCAAGTTGAGTAATAATACATGCAGGTTCTGACAAAGTCAACTTTCAATCAGAGATGTTCTATACAACAACTGAAGTACTTTTGATCATGTCAGAAATGTGATATCTAATTTGTGTACCATGAGAAAAGCGGGAAGGAGATGATGACCAGATCATCAGCTCATTGGGATTCAGTGATAAGTATTGGCTGGGACACCAGGTACAATCTCCTCACTTTAATTCAAAATAATAAGGGTCCCTTTAGAGGGCAGAATGGCTTTGGTTGAATGCCTCATATACATCTGATGCGTAGGATTGTCTCAGGACTGCACTGTTGTGGCAGCATCAATTAGTCTATTCTAAACCCGATGGTAGGTCTTGAACTCTCCGACTCAAAGATCAGCACACTACTCAGTGACACCTGAGCAACACCCAATACTCTGATAGGCGGCTTATTATTTACATCCCCAGGAATTAATGAAGCAATTAAGGGAAATTGCATTGATTCTGTATGAGATTCAAAACTGGCTTATTATGGTAGAATGATAGTCTCCCTACCCCTAGATCAGGAGACTTAAGTTCCTGATGAAGGGCTTATGCCCGAAACGTCGAATGTCCTGTTCCTTGGATGCTGCCTGACCTGCTGCGCTTTTCCAGCAACAGATTTTCAGCTCTGATCTCCAGCATCTGCAGACCTCACTTTCTTCCTAGATTAGACTTAGTCGGCTTAAATTCCTGTCCTACCTATTCCAGAGGCATGTCATACATCGCTGAACATTTTAATGTTAAAAAAGGAAAGCCTCTTCAACCAATGGGCTGTTGTCATTTGGAAAGTGGTAATTAGGAATCAGCACTTTGAGTCACCTTTGCTGATTCTCTCTGTGTTATACGGGAGTCAGTAATTTCTATCAGTGTCCACCGCTACAGCTACACAAAGTCCTCTAATATCTCTCCTCAATGGGTCATTCTTCCCTTTTGAATATGGGCAGTGAGTACTCAATCCTATGTTTTCCTCAGCAACAAATGGCTGCCATGCTTCCAGCCTGCTGTCAGCAAGAGGTTAACTTGCACTGACAAAATGTGGCAAAACTTAGAATAACCCTCCTCATATTGTCCTAGGCTAAGGTCACAAGATGCAGCACAAGTCAGTGGTTATATCCAGAATTAGATAACCAGGAAGGATGTTCTCCACAGCTGGGGAGCCCAGAACCAGGGCTCACGGTCTACGGATACTGGCTCGGGCATTTTGGACTGAGATGAGGAAACCTTTCTTCACCCTGACAGTAGTAACTCTTTAGAATTCACTGTCATAGAAATTGATTGAGTCCAAAACATAATAGATTTTTTTTCTGGCGAAAGGAATCAAAGCTTATCGAAAGAATGATGGAACAGGTACTGAGTTGGATGATCAGCCATTGTCATTTTGAACAGCAGTGCATGCTTAAGGGGCTGACTGGATTACTGCTCCACCTATTTCTATGACCATTCTGTGGCTTAAAGAGATGTGTTTTGTCAAAAGCTATTTTGATAGGAAAACAAAAGAGAATGTGTTACTGGCTACAACACAGAGTGACAAAACAATTTCAGATAATTCTGAATTGGACATTCCTCAAATTAAATTGAACATTGAGGATGTTCTGGAAAACTGGGATAAACTGCTGAGTTACCTTCCAGATGAAAATCGAAATGACCTGAAAGAGTTACTATAATCACATGGGGAGATATGTGGGAATAACCTGGGAATTACTAATCTCACTGCACATAATATTGATTGAGGAAATGCTGTTCCAATCAAGCAACATCCTATAGACTTAACCTTTGAAGGGTGGCACAGGTTCAGAAAGAGACTGAACACATGCTGAAGCATAACGTGGTCATACATTGGTTCAAACTTACTTTTTGACTGTCACTTTCTTTTCTCGTGAACTTAAATTGTCAACTTCCTCAGATTGAAGATTGAAGATATCATTAGGATTCTGAACATTATAAATAGGACTGTGGCAGGCAAAAGAAGGAAATTATGACAAATGGTAAGAAACAGTCCAGCCTTTCCCTTATGTCTAGTATTTATGCAGCACGCTTCAGGAAGGTATTTGCGAAGGTGCACAAAAGGTACACAAAAGTGGTACCAGAGATGAGCAACTGGAGAACAACGTGGATAGTTTGAAGAAGCTCAGGCGGCTCTTTATGGAGAACAGAACATGAAGAATTCATTTTAAAAGTGTTCAAAATCATGAGGGATTTGGATAGAGTAGAGTAAAAGGGTAGGAGAATGCATTTGGATTGGAGGGTTGGTGTGGATTTGTTGGGCCAAGTGGCCTGTTTCCATACTGTGCGGATTATATTTTAAAAAGGCTTGAGAAGAAAAGGACACTGATTCAACTTGATCAGCAAAAAAAAGAAAACAACGGTTACAACGAAAACTGTTTTTTAAAAACAGCATTGCTCGGAACCTGGAATGTTCTGCCTGATAGTTTAGTGGTGGAGGCAGCTTCGACTGAGGTCTTCAAAAGGAATCTACAATTTTCATAAGGAGAGGTTTTGCAGTATCACATAGTAAAAGGACTTGGGAGTGAACATAGGCAAGTTCCTCTTTGAGAGCTGATCAAATCATTGCCTCCGAGTTGTTACCATTGATCGTTGCATAACATTGCACAAACTACCAGCTCACCAGTTATTTCCTAATGGTTTGTCATATCCTGATATAATTACTAACTTAGTCATGCATGCAACTAAACTTACTTTGCAATTACTTCACTTTATCCAGGAGAACCTGCATTCCCATTTTCCTCACTGTGGGCACTGACAATGTTTCCAGAACTGTAATTCATCAAAGAGCATAAATTAAGTCATTTAACATCAGTAAACTTATTCAGAATTGAGATTCAATATTCCAAGCCTGGTCGACTAGTTTTCCTAAGTTAGTCAATGACTGCAACTTTAATAAATCGCATTATTTTGCCATAGTGATAATAAAAGAACAGAGATATCCATGCAAAGTCAGAATCAGGTGGAACAGACCTTTAGCTGATCATTGTTCTGTTCAGAAATAGAGATTATAGACAGGAAAGGTCCTTTCAGTGTAAGTCTAATGAGTTGCTGCAGTTCATTCTTTAGAGTGTAAGTGCTAGGTAGCCCCACATTGTTGCTCAGTGATGGTGAAGGGAGTGGAAATTAGTTAGTTAGTTAAACTTGAATTCTTGCATTTGGGATGTTTCCCCTCTATCCCAGTGCAGACAAGTCTTTATTTGACCTATTTACCCCCACCCACCAGGTCCTGCCCTCACAGCCAAAACTAAACGTTAGTTCTTTTGCCAGTCAATCAAACTGCTCTCTCTTTGATCATATTGAGCTTCTTGATTATTGTTGCAATTACCAGGTGAGCAGTGAGGATTCCAATGCAAGATGCATCATGAACCATCTTGGTCGTGTTGGTATGGGATTCTTTTGACTTCCACAGTATGTCTACAGTACACCACAATGAGGGAATGCAGGAGTTGGGGTGTGGAAGAGACAGTACAGAATGAAAAAAAGAGAAAACCATTTCTTCAGTATGTCGCAGTATTAAAGCCATTTCTGGGCTATGCAAGACCTTTTTACTGATAGACAGGCAAAATTCAATGGACCATTGAAAAACTTTGGATGTTTTATGCTGATTTAAGATTGGTCTCTCAAAATAAGCCAAACATTTCTGAACCAGTCAAGCAGTTGTTTTTTGTGATTGTTCTCATCTGTGTTTGTGTTCACCACGCTGCCATGGGATGCCTTCGTGAGGCAATCCTGACATAACCTTACAACAACAGCCAGCACTTCCCTTTCTCATTATTGGACCCCCTACCATAGCAGATTTAATCTGAAATTAGACCAAACTTACTTGCCAATTTGTTTCCTTTAGTTTCTGACAAACTTAGGTTTCCACTTAATTCACAGTGTGAGGTGTCAACATTTTCACAGCCGCAACTGGTCATAAAGTACCAGTTAAATCATTTTAAATATGTGTATGATCACAAAGTTAATATTTGGCACTTCTTATCAACATCGAGAATTTTGGCTGTGAGGGCAGGAGCTGGTGGGTGGGGGGTAAATAGGTCAAATAAAGACTTGTCTGCACTGGGACAGAGGGGAAACATCCCAAATGCAAGAATTCAAGTTTAACTTCCTTATCTCGGAACAAGAAACTCAAGGTCTTTATGCACAATTGCTAATTTAACCCTTACAAGCACAATTTGTAACTCAATGTTTGATTCAGAATCCGAATACAGTAATTTCTCATTATTCAAATTTACTGAATTTCAAATACTGTCATATTAGTCAGTATTGGCTGTTTTGTTGAAAAGAGAATTTTATTCCTTTTCCTTTCCTGCTCCTTCATCCATTCGCAGTTTACTGAAAGATCTGACCATAATAAACCCAGGAATAATTACAGGTCTCTGACCCAGAGCAGTGTAATCGCCTCAGTATTTAGGCTTCTGTTAGTTGATGACATCAGTGAAACAGTATGGATTTGATGCTGCCTGTATTATTCACCATGAAAGTACTTTATAAGCTTGATTCAAACAAATACCTATTATTAGGGAATGTGCCTGACTCTGTGGATACACATGACCTCTGACCAACTTAAATTATAAAAAGTGCAAAGTATTCAATGGCGACACTGTATGGGAGATAGACCAAGGCGAGGAGACCAGGAGCTGGTCCCAATCCGTCGCCATATTTCTTCAAATATGTAGCCATATTTCATCAAATGTCACCAAACTCTGGAGACCCATGGCAATGATTTTGGAGTGAGTGAAGAATGGGGGGGTGGGCGGGCTGGGGGAGTGAGGATGAGCAGGAAAGAGAAACAAAGCGAAGCGATGAGGTGGGGTGAAGGAGAGGAACCCATTTCTGCAGTATTTTCACGATGGCTCCAATGTCCAGAAATAGAACCTCAATGTAGATCAATGAGCAATTTCCCATCTCAGCATTTAGGATGGTGGCACTACTGTTCAACACAACTCTGTCTCAAATATTTAATTCCTCGGGAGGCAGTCTCGCAGCCTCTTGAATGCAGCTGCTGTTGTTTGAACTGGCATTTGTCACATCGCACAAAACATTTGAAGGAATCAATGGTTCTCCACATTCCCTTTCACATTGTTGTATTCCAAATGAAGCACAATTAAACCACATCAAAATCAGATCAAATCAAACTTGTTTCTCATGTCTGGCAAACTTTGATTCCCATCCTTCTGACAATCTGGTCTGTCAAAATGGCCCCAGCCACAAGTCATTGTGAAGGACAAATTAAACAAAGGACTTACATCTATGAATGACTTGCAAACATTTGAAAATAAACCCTAAAGATCAAAAGGCTCTATTGAGCTGATACAGCATTTTTTAATAAATGAGGAATCACTGTTATCACCAGGAGTAATGCAAATATTGGGTGGGGCTGTGGTCTGGAATGGTGGTGTTTGCTCTAGCACTGGGAGATGTTGTCAAGAGGATGTTCCTCCAGAAATCTTACAGAAATTCCTGCTCTTCAGAAATTCCTGTTCACATTACATTCTGTTAAAAAAAGGCCACTTTCAAAAGCTATGACTGCAATATATGTTGGCTTTTTGTCAACTTTCATAGTAGTTTGTAGGACAACATGGCCTGTTCTTTTTGAAGAGATGGGGTGAGGGGAGGTGGCCGATGTAATAGTGTTGGGAAGCAGAGAGTTAGGTAGTCAATGTGTTTTCAATATGTTTAGCCTCATTGCACAGTCCAGTGCTTGGAAGTGAACAACTGAAGGCCGGAACATTGAAGGGCTAGAAATGATTATTGGAAGACTCTGTGTTAATGCATGCTCAATTATTCACTGGCTTTTAATTGGGAGGTGGTAGGATTCAGAAAATGGCAGGGAGGGAGTCTGGCACCTTCCCATTGCTAAGCCATGCTGACATAGACCAGTTCTCTTTGACATCTTGACTCTCCATGATCTCTCAGGCCTGCCTCCCTCATTTCCCTGATTTTGCCCACCTTTGCAGCCTCAGCAATGATCAGTATGAATAGTAGGGCTCAGAAATGTGCTGATCTGTCCTCCTTCTTACTGGAGTAGCAGTTCTTGAAGCTAAACTGAACGTCAACTGATGAGTAACCCTCTTCATTTTAGATTAAAGTGGTGCTGGAAAAGCACAGCAGGTGAGGCAGCATCTGAGGTGCAGAAAAATCGACGTTTCAAGCAAAAGCCCTTCATCAATGAAGAATCTCTTCATTGGTCCCTGCTGGCAACTTAACATCTTTGGCATATGACAAAGCCTCCAGGTTTCAGTCCCAGCATCAGGTCTGCAGCATTAACTGCAAGCTTCCACCTAAAATGTCTTTTTATAAGACTAACAATAGAGCAAAGATTATATGCCAGTCAATAATTTCTTTATTGTAAAATAACGAACTGTGGAAGTTGACAATCTGAAAGAAAGACTGAAGTTGCTGGAGAAACTCAACATATTTTGCCGCACCTGTGGAGAGAAAACAAAGTTCACCTTGAGTCAAGTGACGCTTCTTCAAAGAGGTCTGAAGTTCTGAACAGGAGTCATTCAACTAAAAACATTAACTCTGCTTTCACTCCACAGATCAAGCCAGACCTGCTAGCTGTTAGTAGACCGTCACACATTGTATACAGCTTACTTTTCAATGACCTGCTTAGTTTCTGGAGAACCAGAATCCCCAGCTCCCTTGCACTTTCAGCAGTTGATGTTTTCGGAGCTGCAAATGGTCATCAAGTGCCATTAAGTCAATTTAAGCAAACATTTACATTCAGAATAAAAACATTTTTAGAAACTTCAACAGGAGTGTCAGGAGTTCAAGCCACTGACAGTCCGGCTGGAATATGGAAATTACGGATGTAACAAACCCATTTCTTCAATACTTCACATGTGTTGCATAGTCTAGAAAAGTCTCAAGTAAAGAGCTTAGGGCAATTATAGAAGGGTAACTAGCTGTCCAATTTCTCCATTTAAGAGCTTTGGATACTGGCTCTACATACAGGATTTACTTTTCCTCATCAATGGGTATTGGCTCAGCAATTGCAAACATTAATGGTGGCACAGAAAGGTTTGCCACCCTGCTATCATTCTGATTTCACCATCAGCTCTTTAGATTGGGACATTTCATTCTTGGGATAGTGACCCAGCAACAGCTTCTTGATCAGGCCACATCAGCAACATGCCAACATCAGAATCATGTCATCATTCACAGCAGCGCTAGCTCCAGCTCTCAGTCCAAGCAGCAGGGCTCCACCACAATTCGCAACATTATTACTGCAAAAGTATTGTTTAAAAATAAAACCGCCACAATCTAACTCCTCGGAAAAATACACACTTGGGAGGTAGAGCCCAGCAGTTTCCATAATGTGCTAACTGTGGCCTGGAGCAGTGTATTTGACGTTGTTCTTGCATGTATGCAGCAATAAATACCTACATAACTTCACAGGAATTGCTGGTTCTCCAGCAATAACCTTTATTCCAAATATAATATTATTCAGGCGTTAAATTGCACTTTGGATCAAACTGACACTTCAATTTCTTCAGTTGTTCCCGACGACTATAGGTTTCATTTCCATCGCAGTTTGGATTGTGACATTTGCTATGCCTGCAATTGATGATAAAAGATAAATGAAGTTATTTAAATGAGCATTTGCCTCCATCCCACAATTGTGCGCCAGCTGTTTAAGAGAATGAAGATTCGGGATTCAGGACTGCAGCCTGCATTCAGCCGTTTGAGTGAAACTGGACATACTCCAGATGGGTGACGGCAATAAATGTTCGTGATTCAGTTACATCACACTGTAAATTTTTGCTATAAATTCTGTGTTAGGATTGAGCCCTCCACTATCACCTGAAGGAGTGACACTGCGAAAGCTAGTGTGCTTCCAATTAAACCTGTTGGACTATAATCTGGTGTTTTGTGATGTTTAGCAGTAAATGGTGAATTTGTTCTTCAAAACCTTTGTTGCTGATGATAACAATTAGAGTCAGAAATGGGATAGCAAGTTCTTGAATGTATTCGTATTCAGAGTTTAGAAACTTCAATAACAAAATGCAAGCAAACTTACAATGAAGTGTCTTCGATGTTCTCTCCTGATACAATATTTTTGAACCAAAATTCTGAAGCCCTAATTCTAATGCAGATAACAGAGAGAGTGTAATGCAAATGGTCTTCCCTGCAGTGGTGTTCCCTGCGCTGCTCTGTGATGTTTCCTGCAAAGTCCCAAGAAAGTGATTTCCTTTCTATTTTGTGTACTCTGAATGAATTAATCACATATTGTTTTCAAACTTACTTTTTTCATGATAGATTTTGGAGTGTACAGTTTTCCATCGACCTTGTACTGTTAGGTGATCTGCAAATAGTCAGAAAAGTGCTATGCAGTCATTTTAAGCATACATCTACATCCACAATAAAATCATCATTATAAAACTGAAAAATTGAGTAAATATTTCAAGCGATTGACAGCTAGTTTTATAAAACTAGTTCAAGATTTATTACCCAAAACCCTCATTGGCTGTTTGCAAGAGAAGATAATGAGGCTAGAATGTGGTAGCAAAGAAAGGGAGACACGATGCAACAAATTCATTTCTTCAATACTTTATACTTGCTGCAACGTCTCAAAATATCTCAACTAAAGAGCTCCAGACGCAAATGGTGACTAGGCAACCAATTTTCCAATGACTCCAATGAAGACCTTTGGTACTGTCTCCACATACAGGGCGGAATTTTCCATGTCAACTGGCATTTGCCAAAATTCTCATGAGTCAGTCCAAGCAGAGGGGAATTCAGAAGCAAAGCCCAACTCCCTTCTGCCCCATTATATTATCCTGTCAGTGGGGGGCAAATGAAGGCACCAATTGAGAGCCAACCGTGTCTGTCTGTGTAGTGAATAGGAGAGCTCCTCAACTCCCACAGTGGGCCATGGCCTGCAAATCTCTTTAGTACATGCTCAGCAATATCCACCATGAATGTCAGCAAAGGAAAGGTCACTGCTCTACCTTCACTCAGTTGTTGCTGTTAGCTCCTGGGATCATGCCATTTCAATAATGGTTTGTGACCAGGCAGCAACTTCTGTACTAGCTACTGTCAGTACCATGCCACCCTTGGCACTGCCAACCATCACGTTTGACTCCAGCTCTCAGTTCAAGCAGCAGAGCTTCATCAGAATTCATTAAATGATGACTGCAAAAGTCTCCTGTAAGAAAGAACACTATCTTCAAACTTCTGAATGTAATACATCTTTTGGCGGTTAAGCTGACTGTGGTAACTAGGGCCAGCTACATGGTTCATGGCAGAAGGAAATATCTGCGTAACTTCACAGGACCTGCTTGTTCTCCAGCAATTGCCTTGGAGAACATAATATCAAATGAAGTACGAATTACACAAACAAACAAACATATTTTCTAGCTATTGCAAACAATCTTGGAGAATTATATTTTCCATATCCCTTGCAATTTGGATTGCCAACCTTACCATGCCTGTAACTGGTCAGACAAGATAAATTAAGTCTTTGTGTTAGCATTTGCCTCCAGCTCCTATTGAGTGCCAGCTGCGTGAATGGCTGAAGACTCTGGATTCAGTCGTACAACTTGAGTTCAGCTGCTTTTGATAAACTTCTTACAATCCAGACGGATACTGCAATCAATACTGATTTTATTCTTCAACCCCTTTCAAAGGTTTGATGGACACTATAGCTGGTGATAAGGGTGAGAGAGTGATGGGATACGTATTTCTTGAATTTATTCATTTTAAGAGACTAAAATGATCAGAGATATGTAACACAAATTTGCAAGCAATTTGGAATTCAAGCTTCCTTGATGTCCTCTCCTAAAACTGTCTGTTTTGAAAAAAAACCGCTCCGACCCGAAGAATAATGTCGATAATGGAGAGGCAGTATGTGATTGCTATGGTCAGGAATGGTATTGTGGGAGATAGGTAAAGTAGTGTTACTTCTGCAATTATAATTACTTATGCAGTGTAAATGAACTCACACCAGTGTGTAATTGTTTCAACTAAGAGCTGAGTCAACAAGAATGGAAACGATGTGGAGGAAATACATAATTGTTTTTGTATTAGCTAAAATTGTATGCAAGAATGAAACGTGACTGCAAAACAATGGTAGATATTACAGACGAATAGATAAGGTTCTGTGAGTATGTGGGTTAAGCCAGATATGCTTGCACAAGCAGTAGTTCTAAGCATCTGTTTGCCACTTTTACCGAAACACAGGAACAAACGCCAATTAAAAGGTCATAAGGATTAGTATGGTAGGGGAAGGCACAGATGGAGGGAGTAGATAATGGTGAAGAACGGATACTCCTAACAATGGGCCACAGTGGGATGAGGTCAAATGGCCTTGTGAGACCGGAAATAAGCATTTTGTCACAGACAAGGCCGGATAAGACAAGAGATAAATAGGAGTAACGGGCGCCGGTCTTAGGGAAGTGGAAGATGTAAACGGGGAGGAGCAATGGGATAAAAAAATAGAAACCAGATTACATAAATATCGTGTATTAGTTGAATTCAGTGTGTGTGTAGACAGTGGACATCACACCCTCTTGCAAGAGTAAAATGAAGGGCACTACTGATTCAGATTTTGTCACGGACTGAAATTATTGAAGTGTGCAAGCTTTGTTTCTCACAGTATTCTCTGCATTGCTGTGTAGTGTTTTCATGAGGAGTCTGTATGTTATCTTACTGTGACTGTCAGCCCACCAGCAATTTACTTTCATTTCCTTGTACTCTGAAGGAATCAAAATCATGGGCACATATTGCATCAAACATACTTTTTCATGACCGCTTTAGATTTGGAAGGCACGGTTTCCCATCTCCATCGCAGTTTAGGCTGTCAGGTTTACCAGGCTTGCAGCACGGTGGCACAGTGGTTAGCACTGCTGCCTCACAGCGCCAGAGACCCGGGATCAATTCCTGACTCAGGTGACTGACTGTGTGGAGTTTGCACATTCTCCCTGTGTCTGCGTGGGTTTCCTCCGGGTGCTCTGGTTTCCTCCCACAGTCCAAAGATGTGTGGGTTAGGTGAATTGGCCATGCTAAATTGCTCGTAGTGTTAGGTAAAGGGGTAAATGTACGGGAATGGGTGGGTTACGCTTCAGCAGGTCAGTGTGGACTTGTTGGGCCGAAAGGCCTGTTTCCACACTGTAAGTGATCTAATCTAATCTAATCTAATTGAACAGACAAGTTTAGTCACTGAAATCAGCATTTGTCTCCATCTACAAGTGTGTGCCGCTGCTGGAATGGCTGAAAAATCTGGATTCAGTATTGCAGCTCTTATTCAGCTGCTTTTTCAAAACTGTTCACACTGCAGAAGGATGACTGCATGAGTTGGTGATTTTTTTGTCACATTTACATAACTAGTTTGCAAGAAAGCAGAGCACAGGTAGGGGAAGAGGCAGAGAATGTCGGGGATTTCCTTGCAGTATAGACCAGAGGTCAATCGGAGGTACCACTTTCAGGATCTGGCTGATGAAGGGGAAACATCTCACTGAAGAGATTTGGATATTTCAAAGCAATGGCTTTTCCAGCAACTCTGTTTTTCTTTCTGATTTACAACATTCTTTCAGGTTTTATTTGGATACTTTCTGTTGTTCTCATTAAATAAGAGCTTCATTCTGTATGAACAAAGCGAGCATTAGAGATGGAAAGTTGCTGCGATTGCTGTGGTCTGGTCTGCAAAGGCGTTTGTTGCACTGCTGTCACATGCTTTCAAGAGGAAGTGCCTGAACAATCGAAACAACAGCTCTCCAGCAATTTCCTTTCACGTTTTTGAAGTCTGAATCAAGGATCATTTATACACAAACTGGAGCAAACTTATTTTCTGCAACTGTCCCTGGAGACATTAGATTTCCCGGTTCTTCACAGTATAAGCAGCTGAAATTAGTCATGAAAGAAGACATTTTATACGAGGTCTTAGAGTCATAGAGATGTACAGCATGGAAACAGACCCTTCATTCCAACCCGTCCATGTCAACCAGATATCCCAACCCAATTTAGTCCCACCTGCCAGCATCCGGCCCATATCCCTCCAAACCCCTCCTATTCATATACCCATCCAAATGCCTCTTAAATGTTGCAATTGTACCAGCCTCCACCACATGCTCTCGCAGCTCATTTCATACACGTACCACCCGCTGCATGAAAAAGTTGCCCCTTAGGTCTCTTTCATATCTTTTCCCTCTCAATCTAAACCTATGCCCTCTCGTTCTGGACTTTACTACATTATTCTTAACTTCCTTCCATAAACAGGGTGACCAATAAGAGTGAGAGCATTCAAGATACAAGCTCAACAGTCCTCTCTACTTTTGTGTTTAAATTCTCCCACAATAAAAGGAAAACATTTATTCGCTTTCCTAATTATGTACTGTATCTGCATGGTAGCACTTTGTGATGCAGGTAATGTGACACTGTGATCCCACTGCATCTCAGAGCTATGGAATCTCCCTCTATTTAAAAAAAATGTTTTTCTTCCAGTCAAAATGGACAACGTAACATTTTTCAACGTAAAGCTCTATTTGTCAGGTCTTTGACGACTCACTCAACCTGTATTTTTTATAGCACTACAATGTCCTCTGAGGCTATTTTTTAATCTTACTTTGTCATGTCAGCTTTATATTAATTCCTTCATAAGTCATGGACTATCAGTCAACACTTGGAAAATTTGAGCAGATACAGATTTGTTTTAAATAGCTGCTCAAGTTATATACTCCTAAGCACTCTGAATTCTGGTTAATTCTCAGTTCCAAACAAACACCGAAGCATACGCGAACATTCATGTAAAAAAGGCTGAACCCCTGAATCTAATTAGAGAATACGAAAATAACAAGAAAGTTTTCGTCAGCCCCTCTCTATCTCTGTCTCTCTCTCTCTCTGACACACACACACACACACACACACACACACACACACACACACACACACACACACACACACACACACACACAATGGATAAGGGAAAATCTTGACATGTAAGATGTCGGTAAGGCAAATGGATGCTATAAACTTCCACTGTACTATGACAACCTTTTAGCCAAACTGCAATGGTTAACTCAGACCCGTGGCCTGTGCCTCTTGCTTGATGTGGGAGCTTAGGAACATGTCTGACATTCCTGACTCTTACACTTGCAAGAAGTGTGTCCAGCTACAGCTCTTGTTTGACCGCATGGCAACTCTGGAGCTGTGGATGGATGCACTGTGGAGCATCTTTAATGCTGAGGAGATCGTGGATAGCACATTTAGTGAACTGGTCAACCCGCAGTTTAGAATTGCTGAGGGAGACAGTGAATGGGTGACCAAAAAACAGAAAAAGTAGGAAGGCAGTGCAGGTGTCCCCTGCGGTCATCTCCCTCCAAAATAAGTATACGGTTTTGAATACTGTTGGGGGAGATGGCTCACCAGGGGAGGGCAGCAGTTGCATATTTCATGGCATCATGGCAGGCACTGCTGTTCAGAAGGGCAGGAAAACGACTCGTAGGACCATTTTTATAGGGAATTCTATTGTGAGGGGAATAGATAGGCGGTTTTGTGGCCGAGAATGGGACTCCTGAATGGTATGTTGCCACACAGGTGCTCAGTCCTCAATCGGCTGCAGAGCGTTCTAAAAGGGTAGGGTGAACAGCCAGTTGTCTTGGTGCATATAGGCAACAACGATATACGTAGAAAGCAAGATGAGGTCCTGAAAGTAGAATTCAGGGAGCTAGGAGAGAAGTTAAAGTGGAGGACCTCAAAGGTAGTTATCTCGGGATTACTACCAGTGCCACGTGCTAGTCTGTGTAGAAATCATAGAATAGGCAGGATGAACACGTGGCTTGAGAGATGGTGTAGGAGGGAGGGGCTCAATTTGTTGGACATTGGGACCGGTTCTGGGGAAGGTGGGACTATTACAAAATGGACGGTCTACATCTGAACCAGACCGGAACCAAAGTCCTTGGGGGAGTTTTTGCTACTGCTGTTGGGAGGATTTAAACTAATGTGGCTGGGGAGTGGGAACCAAAAGAGAAAACAAGTAGGCAGTGAGGTGGAGACTGGAGACTGTAAGAATTATGAAGATAGCATTCATAAATGGAAGAGTAGGCAGTGAATAGATGAGCACAAAAAAAAACAGGTAGCCTGAAATGCATCTACTTTAGTGCAAGGAGTATAGTGTGTAAGGCAGATGAACTTAGGGCTTGGATTGGTGCCTGGGAGTATGACATTATTGCAATCACAGAGACTTGGTTGAAGGAAGGGCCTGATGATTGGCAATTAAACATTCCAGGATATAGACGCTTCAGGCAGGACAGGGAGGGAAGAAAAAGGGGATGGGGTGAAGTTGCATTGCTGGTCAAGGACGATATCACGGCTCTGCTAAAGGAGCACACTATGGAGGTCTTGGGCATGAGGCATTATGGGTAGAGCTTTGAAATAAGGAGGGCGCAGTCACACTATTGGGGCTGTATTACAGACCTCCCAATGGTGAGCATGTGGTAGAAGAACAAAGATGTAAACAGATTATGGGAAGATGTAGCGGCAATAGGGTAGTGGTGATGGGAGATTTTAATTTTCCCAACATTGACTAGGATACACTTAACGTCTGGATGGGGTAGAATCTGTGAGAAGTGTCCAGGCGAGTTTTCTACTGCAGTATGTCAATAGTCTGACGAGGAAAGAGGCCATATTGGACCTGGTACTGGGGAACAAGCCAGGACAGGTGGTAGAAGTTATGGTGGGGGATTTCTTTGGGAACAGTGACCACAATTCTGTAAGTTTTAGAATACTCGTGGATAAAGTAGAGAGTGATTCTAAAGTAAGAGTACTAAACTGGGCCAAGGATAATTATATCAAAATTCGGCATGAGCTCAGAAATGTGGAATGGACACAGCTATTTGAAGGGAAATCAACATTTGAGATGTGGGAGGCTTTTAAAGATAGTTTAAAGATAGTGCAGGATAGGCATGTCCCGTTGATGGCAAAGGATGGAAAGTGCACCATTCGTGAACCGTGGATGACAGGAGAAATTGTACGATGAACCAAGAGGAAAAGGGAAGCATACATAAGGCCTAAGCAGCTAAGAACAGAACGGGCCCTGGAAGAATATTGGAGGAGTAGGACAAGTCTTAAAACGAGGAATCAAGCGGGCTTAAACGGGTTATGAAATAGCTTTCGCGAGCAGAATTAAGGAGAATCCAACATTTTATTCTTATATAAGAAACAAGAGAGTAACTAGAGAAAGGATTGGTCCACTAAAGGATAACGAAGAAAGGCTGTGTGTCGAACCTGAGAGAATGGGTGAGATTCTGAATGATTACTTTGCATCAGCATTCACTGAGTGGAGTATAATGAATGTTGAGATTAGAGATAGACGTTTGATTAGTCTGGATCACATTAACGTAAGTAGGGAAGATGTGTTGGCGAGGCCAGAGGTTATTAAGGTGGACAAATCCCCAGGACCGGATCGGATCTATCCCAGGTTGCTGAGGGAGGCAAGAGAGGAAATAACTGGGGACCTGACAGATATCTTTGTGCAATTCTTAAATACAGGTGAGGTGCTGGAGGACTGGAAGGTAGCTCATGTTGTCCCTCTATTCAAGAAGGGTAGTAGTGATATTCCGGGTAACTACAGACCAGTGAGCCTGACGTCAGTGGTGGGAAAGTTGCTGGAGAAGGTACTGAGGGATAGGATCTACTTATATTTAGAAAAGAATGAGTTTATCAGTGATAGGCAAAATGGTTTTGAGCAGGGGAGACTGTGCCTTACCAACTTAATTGAGTTCTTCGAGGAAGTGAGCAAGTTGTTAGATGAAGGAAGATGTCATATACATGGACTTTAGTAAGGCGTTTGATAAGGTTCTCCATGGTAGACTAATGGAGAAATTGAAGTCATGTGGTGGCCAGGGTTTTCTAGCTAGGTGGATAAAGAACTAATTGAGAAACAGGAGACAGAGAGTAGTAGTTGAAGGGAGTTTCTCGAAATGAAGAAAGGTGACCAGTGGTGTTCCACAGGGGTCAGTGTTGGGGTCACTGTTGTTTGTAATATACATAGATGATCTGGGAGAGAGCGCTGTTGGTATAATCAGCAAGTTTGCAGATGTCACGAAGATTGGTGGAGTACCAGAAAGCATAAGGGACTGTCGGAAAATACAGAAGGATATAGATAGACTGGGGATTTGGGCGGAAAAGTGGCAGATGGTTTTCAATCCAGACAAATGTGAAGTAATTCATGTAGGCAAGTCTAATTCTAGAGCGAATTATAGAGCCTGGGGAAAGGTTGATGGGCAGAGAGATCTGGAAGTGCAGGTCCATTGTACCCTGAATGTTGCTGCACAGCTGGGTAAAGTAGTCAAGAAGGCATATGGTTTGCTTGTCTTCATTGGATGGGTTATTGAGTTTAAGAGCTGGCAAGTGATGTAAACACGGTACAAGACATTGATTCAGCCACATTTAGAATACTGTGTAAAATTCTGGTCGCCACATTACCAAAAGGATATGGACACTTTTTAGAGGGTGCAGAGAAGGTTTACGAGGATGTTGCCTCTGGTATGGAAGGTGCTAGCTATGAAGAGAGGTTGAGTAGGTTAGGTTTATTTTCATTAGGAAAAAGAAGATTGAGGGGGGATCTGATTGAGATTTACAAAATCATGAAGGGTTTAGACAGGGTGGATAGAGATAAGCTTTTTCCCAGGGTGAAGGATTCAATAACGAGAGGTCACGCTTTCAAAGTGAGAGGTGGAATGTTTAAGGGGGATACACGTGGTAAGTACTTTACACAGAAGGTGGTGGCCATTTGGAACGCGTTGCCAGCAGAGGTGGTACAGGCAGGCACGGTAGATTCATTTAAGATGTGTCTGGACAGATGCATGAGTAGGTGGAGAGCAGAGGGTTACAAATGCTTCGGAATTGACCGACAGGTTTAGGCATTACATTTGGATCAGCTCAGGCTTGGAGGGCCGAAGGGCCTGTTCCTGGGCTGTAAATTTTCTTTGTTCTTTTTTGTTAACATATACTTTCCTTTTCATGTTGGATTTATTAGTAGGTGCGAGGTTGGGAAGTGCTTCTGGCAAAAAAGACCGAAATGTCCTTGGTCACACGTCACAAACAGAATTCATGCAGGGCACCTATTAACCAGGACAGGAAATGAAATGGCAGCCTTCACTACAAAATGAATCATGTGTAGGAGTTGTGGAGTGTTGTTGAGGCAGTATTTGGGCTATTGTGGTCGGACTTTCTCTCCTTTATAAATCAATTATCTCCTTGTCACAGAAGTAGTGCAAAACTGTTTCATTAGAATAATCTCTGGGATGATGGTATCATGAAGAGAGTGTGAAGGAAATGGATGTTTAATTGGTAGCACGACAAGAGAATAAGAGTTGACTGCATTGAAACTTGAAGATTATGGATGAAAACACATTATGTCCAGAAAAAGACATTGGCGGCATGGGAAATTACATTTTGCCCATGATATGTGCTTCTTTTTAGTTTATGTACCTCTGTGAAGCTCCTATGTTGGTTGGGAGAGAGCTTCAGGCTCTGAATGAACTCTCATTGCCTCAAAGTGCAGTTGGTGTGTGACCCTGCACTGAGCGTCACATTGTTCACAAATGTGTCAGCAGCTATAATGCCTAACTCCTGAAAATGTTAGCCATTCCCAACAGCTGCTGACCTCCATAGGGAATACAGGTCTGCCTTCTCATAGATGTCCTCCCTCCTCACCGTCAACAAACCATATTAATGTATCCATTGTGTACCATTGACAATGGAGCCAGGAGGAACAAGATAGAGCAGTCTATCTGCGCAGTCTCTGTTTTATTGGTTTGTTTTGTTTGGTCGTAGATAACATCCTCCTATTTCTGTACAAGGGGCTTGAGCAGCAGAATGGCCACCTCCTGATGTCATGGGAGACGCTCAAGAACCTGACTGGGCAACCCGTGGTTCCTGCTTAACAGATCATGTGTTTGACTGGGCTCCTTATCTTCATGTGTAATAGTCAGGAGAGAATGAATGGGCGATCTCTATTCTTGTCCAATAGCATTGATGGGCGGAATGACCTCCTCACATTCCTGTGAAGTGAGCTTGAGCTGCTGAATGAGCACCTCTCTTTACTCTGGTAACGCACAGTGTCCAGCAGGACTGTTACATGAATGTTACCAACACTCTAACAGCATAAGCCTGAATGCTGTCTGGGTCTTCCTGCACATGGACACAGGCTGCTTCAGGAGCTGGGGGGGGCACATTGTTCTGAACATTACATGATTTTCAGTCACCATCTCCACTTCTGAGATTCTGATGGGGGGGAAGACACCAAGGCGCAAATGAGGATGCTTGTGCTGTGGATCTCCCGCAGAGATGTCCCGAGACTGAGATGGTGCATGTCAAAGAACTACAAACATCTTCTTTGTGCCGAATCACTCCAACCCATGGGGAGGTTACCCTTGATTTCCATTAAGTTCCATTTTCTTCAGGTTCCTTGATACCATCCTCAGTTAAACACTGCCTTGCTGTCAGGGCCAGTCACTATTACCAGGTTTTTATGTATTATGTCCATGTCAATAGGTCACGTTGTATGTGTGCGGTGTGTGTCCTTCTCACATAGAGGAGTGACCATCGGAACTTCTCTTTCCCAGAGAGGTTGGGGAGATAGATCATTGAGATAATGGGAAGACAGGGATGGATGGATGTTTGACACGGCAGGCACTCCAGGAGTTGGGGCCTAGAGCAGATCAGCCATGATCCTATTGAAGGAAAGGCAGGCTGTAGGAGCTGAATGACCTACTCCTGCTTCTCATGTTCTTGCATTCTGTTATTGGAAGGTTCATCGTTGTTATTCTCCTGGATGTCCTGTGAAGGAATGTTGTAGTCAAAGAGACCAGAGGATTTTGTGAGCAATATGTGGTTACAGTATGTGGTCATTATTCACTATGAATCTGGGTCAACAACATGACTAATAAATGGAGACAGGGGAACTTCTATAAAGAGACAGGAAGGGACTGTTTCATAGTAACACCACCTCTTTTTCCCAAGAACGTTTGCCAATCAATGCCAAATCATGTTTGACTGTATTCAGGGGCTGAATGGTCACCTCGGTTTCTGCGCACAAGGTAGTAGGAGTAAGTGGTCTCCAACTGCTCGTGAATAGCAGATTGAGGGGCTGAATGGAATGGGGTGAAGTAGGACTGAGGAACAGGAGTGGGTCCCTGCCCCACCAGGCACTAAGGCTGTGGCTGATCAAATTGTAGTCTCAGCCCCACGTTCCGATCTGCAGTTCATTATCCTTGAGTCACTTTCCCATCAAATAGTCAACTAACACACCTTTGAATAAATGCAAACACACAGGTGCCACAAACCTGTGGGGAGGAGAAATTCCCACTCAAATGGCCTTTTGAGAATTTCTCCTTATCCCTGTTCCTACCGAGGTTAGAGAGTCATGGCTTCTTTTTCTAATTCCATTCCTCCAGACAGCACGACAAATTATCAGTGTAACTATGTGTGTGGTATCCGTGTAAGTAAATGATATCCGTCTCAGACTGGGTCAGGTTCAGTGTTAGGAACAGGTCAGATAGGTTTCTTAAATTTGTTAAAATAACTAATCTAAAACCAAAGCAAAGTTGCTCGAATTTGGATGGATACATAAATGATATACAGTTTGAACATCGACAATATGTACATCAACATTTATTTTTCTATAAATCTGAGACATAGAAACATGCGTACGAAGACACACGCGCACACACACACACACACACACACACAAACATCTGAAGGCAAACAGAAAAAAATGGAACTCTGCTGAATATTAATTTGAAAGAGCTTTGTCCAAATAACAGTTAATTTCAGAATAAAAGCAAAATTAAGAGAGTTTCAATTGTTATTCTGCCTCTGAAGTTATTCTGCCTCACAGAAGCTGCTAGCATTGTGGTTTCTTCTTGGAACAGTTGGATTTGACTGGATTCCCTTTGCTGCAGGCAGTAGAGAGATTCCAATGAATCCTCAACAGGAACCCTCAAAGAGTGCTAGTGATGGCTGACTGGTTTTCAACTCGCATATGTTACAAGTAGAGACGGAGAAATGGCCGTTGCTGCTTTGACAGTTTGCATTTGCTCCCTCTCTGATCTGAAACATGCAATGATGTGACCCAAACACCAACCTGGACTAGGTAAGGTCTGGTTGAACATTCTCTTGATTGAACGACTCCATCCCTGTTACTTGCTCCATTTAGGAATAATTTGTAATTTATAATTTGAAGGTACACTTATATGTGTTTGCATAATTTTTGTACAATAAATTAATGTCTTCATAGTACCTGTGTTAAAATGAGTATGTTGTTTTCTAAAATTAAATCCTTAGTTTTATTCTCGAATCCTCAGCTATGCCACAATACACTCTCCTCATGGTCCTTTATGGTTCAATATGAACAGCTCTCATTCTCAGGCCTGAAGTACTCTGACATGTAGAGGCCATGAGGGCCATGGATGCGGGATCAGCCAAGGTTATTTTCCAAGGCTGGAGGAGTCCAAACCAGAGGGCAAAGATTTAAAGTGAGAGGGGAAAATTAAAGAGACCTGAGTGGTATCTTTATCACACAGAGGGTAGTGCGTGTATGGGACGAGCTAGCAATGAAAGTGGTGGAGGCTGGTACAATTACAACATTTAAGAGGAAGTGGATGGTTATATAAATAAGAAGGGTTGAGAGAGTTATGGGTCTAATGTTGGCAAATGGTTTGACATCAGATTGGAATATCTGGTCGGTGCAAATGAGCTGGACTGAAGGGTCTGTTTCCGTGCTGTATGACACTATGATTCTATCAGACCTTCATTCTAGCAAGGAGTAAAGTGAAGCATCGGTGAAAAGCTCTAAAACAATTGCATATCTTTTCTTTCAATTTCAGGATGCATTACTACATACAATACATTCGATGTAGTCTCAGCATTGTCATGTACAGATACAGTAAAACATCCCAATGATTATACCCGATAGCCTTTGCGTGAAACAGCATCGTTCAATACACTTCCCTAATCACTTGCTGAATCTGCTGACTAGGTTTATCTGGCTCATGTTCCGAGACACACACATCCCTCCGTACCAATGAGTTCTGCAATGTTCTCTCCATTTAAGTAGGTCGCTGTTATTTTATCCGTTCTACCTTTAGAAGAGAGTGTGAGGTCTGCAGATGCTGGAGATCAGAGCTGAAAATGTGTTGCTGGAAAAGCACAGCAGGTCAGGCAGCATCCAAGGAACAGGAGATTCGACATTTTGGGCATAAGCCCTTCTTCAGGAAGAAGGGCTTATGCCCGAAACGTCGAATCTCCTGTTCCTTGGATGCTGCCTGACCTGCTGCGCTTTTCCAGCAACACATTTTCAGCTCTGTTCTTCCCTTAGCCATTGTTACACTGTTTTCTGCCAAAGCTTGCTCACTAACTTTCCCTGTCGGTATCCCATTGCAGAGTCTCCATATCCTGTTAAATGACTGTCTTGGTAAATGAACTAATTGAGCTCCAATCCAATCAGTCACCTCATCCAGGTCATTGGTATAGATTGTAAATTGTTGATAATGTCACACTGATCCCTGAGGCATTCCACCAAGTTACAACTTTACCACCTGAATATTAACATTTATCCTGAATGTTTATTCCCTGATAGTTTACCAGGTTTCCCTTGTAAAGCAAGGGCAGCAAGATAGAAAGATAAGATGGCCTCATCCTACACCATGTAATGTACTTAGCGGGCTGAATGACTTCAATCTTTTCCTGCATAGAGGGCAGAATGGTCTCCGCCTGTCTCATTACAACGATGTTGACTGGCTGAATGGGGTCTTTCATTACCTCTGTAACATTACTGAGTGGTTGAGAGAACAACATATAGGTTAGGGGCAGCAGCTGGCCATTCAGCCCCTCGCGACTGCTGCACTATTCAGAATGTGCATGTTGGTGTGAATGTGACTAAACATCCCCTTCCTGTCTGTACCCAATAAACATGGATTCTCTTGCACATCAAACATCTATGGAATCAACCTTGCTACTTCGGCATGAGAACACCACAGATCACACAACCCTAAACAGAAAGGAACAAACCTGTCTCAGTCTGAAATGGGAATGTCCTTATTCTCAAAATGTGTTCCCCTCAAACCAATCACCACTCTTTTGATGTAAAAGGAGTCGACAGTTAGAAACAGACATTGATCACTCAGCTCCTCAAGCCTATTCACTTTCTCATTAACTCTCCTAAATCAAATACTTACCAAATTCAGCCTCCACTGACGTCGTGGAAAGACAATTCCAGGCACCACAAGATCATATGAGCAATGAACCCTGGAGCAGAATTAGGCCATTCAGCCCCTCTTGTCTGCCATGACAACTGATCACAACAAAAATATTTCTCAACCCCATTCTCCTGCCTTCTCCAACTGACCATTGATAACTTATTAATAAAACGTATATATCTGTATTAAAGACAGTGTGTGCCTGTATGGGTTTATGTTCATATGTTTGTGTGTAAACTTCCAAATCTGTGTGCGTATCTCTGTGTGCATATGTTACGTGTGTTCGTGTCAGTATCTCAGTTTGCGTGTACCTCTGTCTGCATCTCTGTGCAAAGTTGCTTTTGAAGTAAATATATTGAAATTGGAATCAAAGTCTCCCTCCTCCTCTGTCTCTGTCTGTCCCTGTTGTTCGCAGAGTTCACAGAATTCCAACGGTGTGGAAACAGGCCCTTCGACCCAACACATCCACACTAACCCTTCGAAGAGTAACCCACCCAGACCCGTTAAAATACAATCCTACATTTACTCATGACTAATGCCCCTAACCTACACATCCCTGGGCACTATGGACAATTCAGCATGGCCAATTCACCTAACATCCACAACTTTGGACTGTGGGTGGAAACAGGAGAATCTGGTGGAAACCCTGCAGACATGGAGAGAATGTGAAACTCCACATAGACAGTCGCCCGATGGTGGAATCGAGCCCGGGTGCCTGGTGCTGTGAGACATTAGTGCGAACCTCTGAATTTTGCGATTAGATTCATACAATACTACCCTCTGCTGGCCTCCCTACACCACTGCATCAATGGCAGAGTTTTTTTACTCTCTCAGAAGTTGACAAATCCTTTGTTGTGGATCTCTCAAATTGCATGGCCGTTTGATTTTTCCAATAATATCTTTGGAAGCATAGAGCAGTTTTGTCTGATACTGAGCAATGTTGTTCCTGCTTCATTAGCAACACTACTGGGCCTTTTTCAGGACTTTTCAATACTTTCTCAGATACGTATTAAGCATTGCAAGTCACAGAGTGAGAAATTAATTCATCTCATCTCCTGACAAATGGTTGACTCAGAGATGAACATTTCCATTCTGACAGGCCCAAGTATATTTGCAATATTCCATCTACCAGCATTGGGTGTGCGAGCCTGCGTGTGTGTGGGTGTGTGTGTTGATGGTGCTGTCAGTTTGGATCGTGCTGTGAGCTCTCTCACTCTCTCTCCCTCCCTCAAGTGATGTCACTCTCTGCCACTGTCACTGCAGTAGGGTGGGGAGGCCAGCTGAGGGAGAGATTGTTTCATTTTCAGCACGACAGAGACGGTCAGACCTGCACTTACATATAGATACTCACAGAGTCAAATACAGACACACGGGTACGGGTGGTGGTGGGGAGATGGATATCGGACACTCCACCACCCGGCTTGTCCCTTTCCGTCCTATTTCAGGCTGTTTCTCTTGGAATGCGAGAAATGGAGGGCGGAAGTGGGGGTCCCTGCTGTTTGTGCTGATGTGGGTGGGGGGATCGAGATGGTGATGTGTCCAGAGGGAGTCAGTCCATAGTGTTGTGTCCAAACAGTGTTATTAATGAGAGAGATGTAGTGGAGGGGAAAGAGAGAGAGAAGGAAGGTGCTGTTTGCAGCAGTGTGTGTGGTGGAGCATGAGGCTTGTTCGTGTGTCGGTCATTCACGGGATGAGGGCGTCCCTGGCTAGGCAAGCAACTATTACCCATCCCTAATTGCTCAGAGGGCAGTTAACAGTCAGCCACAATGTTGTGGGTCTGGAGTCACATGTAGGCCAGACCAGGTAAGGATGGCAGACTGTTTCCTTAAAGGGTGTCAGTGAGCCTGATGGATTTTTCCTAAATTCGGAATGGTCATCATTAGCCTCTTAATTCTTGATTTAACGTGAATCACTAGAAGAGTCTGAAGGCAACAAGAGTATAGTTAAGAGGGAAATTGGGAGCATAAAAAGGGGACATGTGATAGCTTTGGCAAATAGAGTTAAGGAGAATCCAAAGGAATTCCACAAATACGTCAAGGACAAAAGAGTAAATGTGGAGAGAATAGGACATCCTTAAAGATCAGCAAGGCTGCCCGTGTGCAGAACCACAGGGAATGGGGGAGGTACTGTTCAGGAGGATATGGAAGCTAGAGAACTTGGGAAATAGGTAGTGACATCTTGGAAAGTGTCTGTATTACAGAGGAGCTGCTGGAGGTCTTAGAACATGCAAAGGAAGGAAAATGGCCTGGATTTTATTGGATACAGGCTCGAACTCTGTGGGA
Source organism: Hemiscyllium ocellatum (assembly GCF_020745735.1). Lineage (NCBI taxonomy): Eukaryota > Metazoa > Chordata > Chondrichthyes > Orectolobiformes > Hemiscylliidae > Hemiscyllium > Hemiscyllium ocellatum. The sequence continues at coordinate 31,805,958 of NC_083440.1, read as the reverse complement.
AGCTAGGTAAGTGATTGCTGGGCCCTTGCTATCATCAATAGCCACAGGTAAAGTGCCGGAAGACTGGAAGTTGGCTAATGTGGTGCCACTACTTCAAGGATTTAAGAAAGGTAATTAGGAAAGGTCAGTGAGCCTGACGTGGGAAAGTTGTTGGAGGGGATTATGAGGCATATGATTCTCAAGTATTTTGAAAGGTAACGACTGATTAGGGATTGTCAACATGGCTTTGTGTAAACAATATTATGTCTCACTGAATTAACTGAGACTTTTTTGAAGAAGCGACTAAGAAGATTAATTGAGATAGAATGGTGTGCATTGTCAATCTGGACATCAGTACGGTGTTGAATAACATTGTGCATGGTCATCTGTTTAACAAGGTTGGTTCATATGAAAGCCATTTGGTTACAAAACTGGCTCAAAGGTCGGAGACTGAGGGTGGTGGTAGAAGGTTGCAATATCCTGGCAAAGGTTTGCAATGCTCCCCCCGCGGTGCAGAAAGTCCAGTTTATGGAGTAATCCTCTAGCATGACCTGCACAGCTCTCCATCTGAGCCATTACCTTACCCCAGTTCAGAATTTGAGGGAATGGACCGTTCTAGCAGATTTGGCAATGCCTCCATTCAATGTTTGCTTTCTTAGCATTGGACCCACCATTGTCTCTCTTATCCCGTTATTCCGATTCCCCCATCTCCTTCTCCATGTTTTCAGCAAGTTATCAATTAATAAATTATTTGGTTTTTTTCTGTATCTTTCTCTGGCCTTAAGTTTTGAATCCCTCGTGCATCGAGTGCTGGCATTGTGAAGCTCAGAAACTTTGTGGTGTGTGTCAGGCCACTTCTCGATGTGTCCCATGTGGTGCTCCATGGACAGGGGTGTTCCAGGAGCTTTGACTCACGTGTTTGAAACTTGGTATGTGCCTGTCTCTCTCAGTTGATCGTGCAGTCAGTAACACGAGTTAAATCCTGGAGTATAATTGTAAAGGAACAGGCATCTAACTTGTAGCAGAGGACTTTCTGAATGACTCCTGCTATTGAAAAGTTAGTGGAGTTGCTGGGGATGGTTTGCTGGAGGTTGTGCTGTGACCAGCCTCAGTCATTCAGGGAGACTGGAGGATTTGGTGAATCAACGTTGGATGGAGCATGGGGACTGTAGTTACAGCTTCTGGGTCTGTCACTAGAACAACAAATGGAGCAGAGGCTGCAGAGAGGGGAAGGTCTGAAACCACGAAGTGAGTGAGTGTGGGAAAAGAGATTTGCTGGATCTGTCTGTATTTTCGACTGGATAAGCACATACTCTCACTCTCCCCGATACGTACACTGATGCACAGTCTCCCAATCTGCTCCACACACAAACTCTCACTCTCCACGTGACATACACTGGCTCCATCACCATCACCCTGACACCCTCACACTCAACCAATCAGCGTCACACTGACCCCATCAGACTCACTCCATCACCGTCATACTGACCCCCTCACACTCACTCCATCACCTTCTACTTGACCCCCTCACACTCACTCCATCATCGTCACCCTGACCCCATCACTCTCACTCCATCACAATCACACTGATCCCCTCAAACTCACTCCATCACTGTCTCAGTAACCCCCACACACTCACTCCATCACTTTCATCCTGAGCCCCTCACACTCACTCCATCACCGTCACCCTGACCCCCTCACACTCACTCCATCACCATCACCCTGAGCCCCTCACACTCACTCCATCATCATCACCCTTACCGCCACACACTCACTCCATCACCTTCACCCCAACCCCCTCACTCTCACTCCATCACTGTCACCCTGGCCCCCTCACACTCACTCCATCACCGTCACCTCAATCCCCTCACACTCACTCCATTACTGTCACCCTGACAACCTCACAATCACTATTCCCATCACCATTACCCTCTCTCACACTCAGACCAACACTGTCATACTAACCCTCTTACATTCACTCAATCTCTATCATCCTGACCCCCTCACTCTCACTCCATCACCAACACCCAGTCCCCCTCGCACTCACTCCACCACCATCACTCTGACCCCCTCACACTCACTCCATCTCTGTCACTCTGAATCCCTCAAACTCACTCCATCTCTGTCGCTCTGTACTCCTCGCATTCAGTCCATCACCGTCACCCTGAACCACTCGCACTCACTCCATCACCGGCACACTGTCTCCCTCTCATTCATTGCATCACCATCACCCTGAACCCCTCACACTCACTCCAACACCTTCACCCTGACCCCATCACACTCACCCCACTCCGTCACACTGAACCCCTCATACTCACTCCATCACTGTCACCCTGAAACCCTCAAACTCACTCCATCTCCGTCACCCCGACCCCCTCACACTCACCCAATCACCGTCACACTGAACCCCTCACACTTATGTCACCCTGACAGTCTCACACTCACTTCATCACCGTCACCCTGACCTGCTCACATTCACTCCATCACTGTCACACTGACCTCTTCACACTCACTCCATCACCGTCATCTCAACTCCCTCACACACACTTCATCAACGTCACACTGACCGCCTCACAGTCACTCCATCGCCCTCGCCCTGATCCCCTCACATGTAATCCTATCACCGTCACTCTGACACCCTCACACTCACTCCATCTCCGTCAACCCGACCCCCTCACACTCACCCAATCACCGTCACACTGAACCCCTCACACTTATGTCACCCTGACAGTCTCACACTCACTTCATCACCGTCACCCTGACCTGCTCACATTCACTCCATCACTGTTACACTGACTTCCTCACACTCACTCCATCACCGTCACCGTGACCCCTCACACTCACTCCATCACCATCACCCTGAGCCCCTCACACTCACTCCATCACCGTCACAACGACCCCTCACACTCACTCCATCACTGTCACCCTGACCCCCTCACACTCACTCCATCACCGTCACCCCACCCCCCTCACTCTCACTCCATCACTGTCACCCTGGCCCCCTCACAATCACTCTATTCCCATCACCATTACCCTCTTTCACACTCAGACCAACACTGTCACACTAACCCCCTTACATTCACTCAATTTCTATCATCCTGACCCCCTCACTCTCACTCCATCTCCGACACCCAGTCCCCCTCGCACTCACTCCATCACCATCACTCCGACCCCCTCACACTCACTACATCACCATCACCCAGACCCCCTCACATTCACTCCATCTCTGTCACTCTAAACACCTCAAACTCACTCCATCTCTGTCTCTCTGTACTCCTCGGATTCAGTCCATCACCGTCACACTGAACCACTTGCACTCACTCCATCACCGACACACTGTCTCCCTCACACTCATTGCATCACCATCACCCTGAACCCCTCACACTCACTCCAACACCTTCACCCTGACCACATCACACTCACCCCACTCCGTCACACTGAACCCCTCACACTCACTCCATCACTGTCACCCTGAAACCCTCAAACTCACTCCACCTCCGTCACCCCGACCCCCTCACACTCACCCAATCACCGTCACACTGAACCCCTCACACTTATGTCACCCTGACAGTCTCACACTCACTTCATCACCGTCACCTCAACTCCCTCACACACACTTCATCAACGTCACACTGACCGCCTCACAGTCACTCCATCGCCCTCGCCCTGATCCCCTCACATGTAATCCTATCACCGTCACTCTGACACCCTCACACTCACTCCATCGCCGTCACCCTGACAACCTCACACTCACTCCATCACCATCATCCTGACACCCTCACACTCACTCTATCACAGTCACCCGGATCTCCTCACACTCACTCCATCACCAGCACCCTGACCACCAAACACTCACTCCATTACCGTCACCCCACCCCCCTCACTCTCACTCCATCACTGTCACCCTGACACCCTCACACTCACTCTATCACAGTCACCCGGATCTCCTCACACTCACTCCATCACCAGCACCCTGACCACCAAACACTCACTCCATCACCGTCATCCTGGCCCCCCTCACACTCACTCCATCACCGTCACCTCAATCCCCTCACACTCACTCCATCACCGTCACCCTGGCTCCCTCACACTCACTCCATCACCGTCACCTCAATCCCCTCACACTCACTCCATCACCGTCACCCTGACCAGCTCACAATTACTCCATCACCATCACCCTTACAACCTCACACTCACTCCATCAACGTCACCCCAACCTCCTTACACTCACTCCATCACCATCACTCTGACACCCTCACACTCACTCCATCACCGTCACCCTCATCCCATCACACTCACTCCATCACCGTCACCCTGACCCCTTCACACTCACTCCATCACCATCACCCTGAACCCCTCGCACTCATTCCATACAACATCACCCTGACCCACTCACACTCACTTCATCACCGACACACCGACCTACTGTGTTACTATCACCCTGACACCTTCATACTCACTCCACAACTGTCACCCTGACCCCCTCATACTCACTCCATCACCGTCAACCTGACACCCTCACATTCACTCAGTCACCGTCACCACAATGCCTGCACACTCACTTCTTCACCGTCACACTGACAACCTCACACTCACTCCATCACCGTCACCCTGACCCGCTCACACTCACTCCATCAACTTCACCATGTCCCCCTCACACTCACTCCATCACCGTCACCCGAACCCTCTCACACTCACTCCATCACCGTCACCCTGACCCCCTCACACTCACTACATCATAGTCACCCTGATCCTCTCACACTCACTCCATCATAATCACACTCACCCTCTCACATTCCCTCCATCACGGTCTCCCTGACTCCCTCACACTCACTCCATCACCGTCACCTGAACACTCTCACACTCACTACATCACCTTCACCCTGACCCCTGCATACTCACTCCATCACCGTCACCCTAACCCCCTCACACTCACTCCATCACCGTCACCGTGACCCTCTCACACTCACTCCATCACTGTCACCCTGACCTCCTCACACTCAGTCTGTCACCATCACCCAGACTCACTGATACTCACTCCATCACTGTCACTCTAACCCCCTCACACTCATTCCAACACCATCACTCTGACCCCCTCACACTCATTCCAACACCATCACTCTGACCCCCTCACACTCATTCCATCACCGTCACCCTGACCCCTGCATACTCACTCCATCACTGTCACCCTGAGCCCCTCACACTCACTCCATCGCCGTCACAACGACCCCTCACACTCACTCCATCACCGTCACCCTGGCCCCCTCACACTCACTCCATCACCGTCACCCCAACCCCCTCACTCTCACTCCATCACCGTCACCTCAATCCCCTCACACTCACTCCATTACTGTCACCCCAACCTCCTCACTCTCACTCCATCACTGTCACCCTGACCCCCTCACACTCACTCCATCACCGTCACCCCAACCCCTCACTCTCACTCCATCACTGTCACCCTGACCCCCTCACACTCACTCCATCACCATCACCATGACCCTCTCACACTCACTCCACCACCATCACCCTGACCCCTCACACTTACTCCATCATCGTCACCTTGTGAGAGGGACAGTGTGACGGTGATTGAGTGAATGTGTGCGGGTCAGGGTGACGATGATGGTGTGCGTGTGAGGGGGTCAGGGTGACCGTGATAGAGTGAGTGTGAGGGGGTCAGAGTGACCGTGACGCTGTGAGTATGAGGGCATCAGGGTGAAAGTGATGTAGTGATTGTGTTGGTGACGGTGATGGCGTGAGTGTGACGGGGTTAGGGTGACGGTGATGGAGTGAGTGTGACGGGGTTAGGGTGACGGTGATGGAGTGAGTGTGAAGGTGTCAGGGTGACAGTGATGGAGCGAGTGTGAAGGGGTCGGGGTGACGGTGATGGAGTGAGTGTGAGGGGGTCATTGTGACATTGATGGAGTGAGAGTGAGGGGATCTGTGTGACTGTGATGGAGTGAGTGCGAGGTTGTCAGGGTGACCGTGGTGGCGTGAATGTGGGCAGGTCAGGGAGACAGTGATTAAGTGCGTCACTTTCATCCTGACCCCTCAGACTTGCTGCGTCATATTAACCTGACCCCCTCACGCTTACTGTGTCACTGTCACCCTGACCCTCTCACACCCACTCCATCACCGTCACCCTGACCTTCTCACACTCACTCCATCACAATCACACTCACCCCCTCACACTCACTCTATCACCGGCACCCTGAGGCCCTCACACTCACTCGTTCACTACCACATTGACCCCCTCACACTCACTCCATCACAATCACACTCACCCCCTCACACTCACTCTATCACCGGCACCCTGAGGCCCTCACACTCACTCGTTCACTACCACATTGACCCCCTCACACTCACTCCATCCCGTCAGCATGACCCTCTCACACTCACTCGATCACTGTCACCCTGACCCCCTCATACTCACTCGATCACCGTCACCCTGACCCCCTCACACTCACTCCACCACCATCACACACACTCCCCCACACCATCCCCACTGTCACACTCACTCCCACACACTGCACTACCCTCACACACACTCCCTCACACCACCCCCACTGTCACGCTGACCCCCACACACTCCACTACCATTACACACACTGCCCCACACCACCCACACCATCACGCTCACCACCACACACTCCACCACCCTCACGCACACAGCCCCACACCACCCCCACTGTCACGCTCACCCCCACACACTCCACCTCCATCACACCCACTACCTCACACCACCCTCACCATCACGCTCACCCCACACACTCCACCACCCTCACACACATTGCCCCACACCACCCCCACTGTCACGCTCACCCCCACACACTCCACCACCATCACACACACTACGCCACACCACCCTCACCATCACGCTCACACCCACACACTCCACCACCATCACACACATTGTCCCACACCACACCACCGTGACGCTCACCCCCACACACTCCACCACCATCTCACACACTGCCCCACACCACCCCCACCATGACGCTCACCCCCACACACTCCACCATTCTTCCCGCACTCTCCTACCGTCACGTTCACTCTCCCGCACGTTCGCCCATCATCACACTCACTCCACCACACAATGCCCCACTGTCATGCTACTCATCCTGCACAAAGCCTCACTATGGATACTCACTCAAACACTCTCTCCCCTACTGTATCGCTCACTCCCCACACACAGCCCCACCCTGATTCTCAGACCCCGTGCACTCCCCCACCATCATGCTCACTCTCCCACACATTCCCATTGTCCCGTTCACTCCCCTGTACATGCCCCCACTGTCACTCTCTCTCCCCATATATTTCCCTACCATCAGGCTCACTCCCTCGCACACTGCCATTGTCCCCTTCACTTCCCTGCACACATTCCCCATCATCACTCTCACTTCCCCACATTCTCCCCCACCATCAGGCTCACTCCCTCGCATACTCCCCCAGCATCACACTCACATATCCACGCAGTCTCCCACCATCACACTCCTCACACACCTTAAACTAAGCTCCTGTCTGTGAACACCGACCCAGTTGATTCCCTCTGAATGGCATTTAACCCCATCCCCATTCTATTCCCTGCATAACAGACAGTCTGTCCCACACAATGTGTTCTGTTTATGATATCCTGCTGTACCAGTCTCAGCCGCAGCCTATGGTGTCCCTCCACCTGTTACCCCTAGTAACGGCTCATGTTCCCACACCCACTATATCCCTGAGCAATGGCGTTTGGCCCGAGCTCCATACTGTTGCTCGAGCAATGGCCTGACATGCTGTCCCAATCTCTGTTCCCTAACATCAGCCTGAAGATTGGCAAACCTCTTCTGATCCCCCAGCACCGAAGGGTTCGAGGAAGGTTATTGGGAGGTTATTCGAGGAACATTGGGAGGTTACGATCGCAAGATGGAGAGAGAGTGGATGAGATTGGGGAAGGCAAGGAGAATGGAATTGTGTGTGTAATGGGAAAAGGAGAGAGAAATAACAGTGCAGTGTGAGAGTGGGAGGGATATGTGGAGGGAGAAGAACAAAGGGAGCAAGGTGAATTCTGCTGAGAGCCAAGTTGGAGTGGGAGACCCAGAGGTGAAGGTAAGGACGGGGGAGTTAAACCCAGCTCCTGAGCTCAGGGCGCGGTGGACTCCCCTTCCCTGAGGACCATGACTTGGGGTTGAGTCTGTCTCTCTCCAGCTCAGCTTCTCCAATACAAAGACACACACCAACATCGGTCACTCTGCTGCTCGGCAAGCTTTAATCAACATTTTTATTGTTTACAAATGGAAGTGATGGATACAGTCAGGTACCTTTTCTCACTGGCCCCTGAGTTGTGAGAAACATTGAAATGTTTTCCTGTCACCCCCCTGTGGGATAAGGATGGACAAACCAGTGCTACCCTCAGTCTGTTACCATAGCGACAGGCTGCTCCATCACTGAAACACTGGACTGAAATGAGAAAATCCCGGATGGATTAATTAATGAGGGAATTTGATGGATGGATGGATTTGGGTGAAGGGATATTTCAGCACATTCTTCAGCTGCTGCCTGAACTTAGCCTGGGTCACGGCATAAATCGCGGTGTTTGTGCAGCAACTGAGGAGCTGCAGCATGAAGCCCAATTCCTGCACAAAGCGATGGAGATTCACAGACTGATACCCAATCCACCACATCCGTTTCCATATAGAATACAGCATGAACGTTGACCATAACAGGATGAAATTGGCCGAGATCACAAACAGTAAAATGATGGATTTTTTTCGGTTTCTCATTTCTGTGTCAGACTGAGCGTCCTTATTGGTGTGAGCGCGGAGTCTCCTGCGGGCTCTGCTGGTCACTAAAATGTGTCTGACGGTGAGAACATTGAACAGCAGAATCAGGAGAAATGGGACACCCGGGGTTAGAATGTGGTGGAGGAACTCGATTGTGACCCAGACACTGGAGCGTGCAACAGTGACTGTTACCTCACAAAACCAGGGGCCGTTCCACAGCCGATACTGAGCCGTGAGCATAAAATACCAGGAAATGTTCTTTAAACAGCTCAGCACAGTCACTGCTCCCAGAACCACAGCCGCCGTTTTCTCACTGCAATATTTACTTTTCAGCTTCTGGAAACAAATGGCCACAAACCGATCAAAGGTGAAAGTGACAGTGAACCAGACAGAGCAGTCAGTGGCTGCATAAATGAGGACGGCGTGGATATTACACACGGGGACGGAGTACAGGAAATAAAACAGTCCCTTATAAACAATGGGAATGTGTCTCAGGATCAGGTCGAGGATAATGACCAGGAGATCCGCCGCTGCCATGGCCCCCAGGTAACGTCTGACACATGGAGACAATCCACAATCTTTATAAAGCAGGACGTAGATGGTCACTACGTTAACTGTGAGGAAGGAAAACAAACCCATTATCCATCAGCCTGGAGGCAAAGAGACCCGTTTGATTGGGGACCCAGTGAGATTTTCAAATGTGTCCCTGTATTCAGGGATTTATTAAAATAATTGGAACTGGAATAACAAATGGGAAGATCTGAATTATTGACAAAACTTTGACATAAACCATAAGAAACCCTCCCTCCCCAGACACACAGAGACACATTCATAAGGACATATGGTTTCTTGTACAATCCCACGCACTCGATCACTCTAGAGCAGACACAGGTCAGTCCTTCACAGTTCCGAATACGGAGGGTGGAAACGTTGCTGTTCTGAAGGATTCTCTCCCAGTTTCCTGAAGACAAACAGAGTTTGGGAATTTCTGTATTTTGGTCTAAATTGTGGTCGATCATGTGATGTGAAGAAATGTAAATGCAGGGAAATCTATTCATCCCTTTAACTGTCAGAGGGGCCTTCGGAACAGTGTCTCCTCCCTGTTAAAAATCACACAACACCAGGTTATAGTCCAACAGGTTTAATTGGAAGCACACTAACTTTCGGAGCGACAGTCCTTCATCAGGTGATTGTGGAGGGCTTGATCGTAACACAGAATTTATAGCAAAAGTTCGCAGTGTGATGTAACTGAAATTATACATTGAAAAATTGATTGTCTGTTAAGCCTTTCATCTGTTAGAATACAGTGATAGTTTCACTTGCATGTGTAAATCACAAAACCCTTTTTTTAAAAGATGCATTCTCAGGTTAGCTGCTAACAATGGTGATAGCTAGACAATATGTTGAAGGTGTTGGCCCCCTGTGTTCTCTGTCTATGACCTGATGTTTAGATTGATTCTAATCTAAAAAGTGAGATAACAGAGTTTTACATAACTTCATGCAGTTTTTGAGCTCAGAGTTCACTGACGTTCGGCCATTCACAAACAATGTCGGGGACAGAACATTCCGGGGAATGTCAGTTAGAGAATGTCGGGGACAGAATGTCCCCGGAAACTCCTTGACCTGTCCATCACCTTTCCCCCTATCCACCCACCAACCTGATGTACATGGTCACATACCTGTCCAGCACTGGGAGCTGCACTGACCACATCATTGCATTATCTATAGACCTCAACCAGAGAGTCTGACCAGCACAGTGACCCGTGCAGTGATCACCCATGAATTCATCTGTAAACCAGGAGCAGTTACCCTCCCAGCATGTAGGGCTGTGTACACCACCCCAGTGCATGGCTCAGTAACACTGTGTTAGATCACTGCCCAGCGCAGGGAAACTTGCAGCCCATGCTGGAAGTGACAGGATGTGTAGCTCCTATCCATTCACAGCTCCATATCCCCATTGTGCCATAACAAGGGGGTGCTGTGAGTGTGAACATCACTGCCAGAGAGAGATGGCGGGGGAATCAGTTTAAATACCACCACATGGGATGGGTTTGGGGTATAGGCAGAGAGGGGGAGACTGAGGGACAGGGACATAGAAGGATGTGTTCCCAGGTTTCAGAATGCTGAAATGTAGACACTTCAATAACATCCTCTAACATGAGCCTGTCTTCCCAGCAAAGATGGGAAAAAGGGATATTGGTGTGAGGTCAGATGAGCATTTGTTCTGCATCTTTGTAACTGGAATTGGTTTCAACAGAATCTATGACTCATTGGGCAGATTCTAACAATAATTTATCTTTGTTTGAGTTTCCTTGAGTGTGACAGAGGGATTATCTGCTGAAGCTGAGCTAGTTTCCTGGTGCTATCTTATCGAACTCACCTCATTAACTCCCCACCACATGGTGTCCCTGTCATTCAATGCCAGCCTGATTCTCCCACCCATCATGGCTGGAGGTATTCACCATCGCCCAGGTACCCCTGGATATTACGTGATCCCTCACACTCGTGCCATCTTTAAAAGGCCAATGGGCACATGTTTGAGCTTTCTCCGTTAGGAGCTGCCCTGTACAGTTTACCCCGAGCATGACAGATAAGGGGCAATTACACCACGGTTTGTCGACAGGGGCACGGAGGACCTGGTGGATGGGCTGGTATAGAGGGGGACCACTCTCTTCCCAGAGGGGACCACACCACCAGACCCACCGAGAATGGTCTGAGCTCACCACCAGTGCAGTATCTGCGGTCTGAGGAAATGTCCAGAAATACAGGACGAGCATCAATAACCTTCCCCGCTCTGTCAGGATAAGGGTCACCGTATTCTCTCTGCTCCCTCACACTCACTGTCTATCTGTTATAGCACCGATCCCCGCACAAGGCTCATGCTTCACCACTCTCACTGCTGCATGCAGCATCTTCTCTCTCTCTCCCCTCTCTCTCCCTTTCTCTCTCTCTCTCTCTCTCTCTCCCCCCCACCTCTCGCTCCCTCCCTCTCCTTCCCTCCACTACACCCCCCATATTAATAACACTGCATGGATACAACACTGTGGACTGACTCCCTCCGGACACCTCACCATGAACCTGTCCCCCACCTACACCAGCACTAACAGCAAGGCCACCCATCCCCACCCTCTCTCTCTCCCTTTCTCCCATTCCAGGAGAAACAGCCTGGAATAGGGCAGAAAGGGCCAAGCCAGTTGGTGGAGTGCCCGATATCCGTTCTCTCACCCCCCTCCCCACCGCCATGTGGGGAGGACCCTGGTTGGAGCCGGAGAGGACCTGGACGCCTCATGTGGAGATTCTGAAACATCCACGTCCCACCGACCAAGTAAGGAGCAATGTTCAGTGAAGGGCAATTCTCACTTTAAACCCACTGGCAGTTCCGGTTTCCCCCCGGCACAACTTAGAAGCCTTGGCCCTGATTCCATCCCCCTTTTCTGTAGAGTGGTACAAATGGAATCCCCACGGTCTCGGTGGGCAGGAGGGTGGGCTCACAACACACCACCACCTCCCAGGAAGGGAGCACCGAGACTCCCTCCTATACTTCCTCCTCTAAACAGCTCAGATACTGAAAGTAATCTGCGATAGTTACTGCTCTTCCCCTTGTCCTGACATCTTCAACAATCTGTGCTCATATACACCCAGCGCCCTCTCCTCCTGCACCCCCTTTATAACGGTACAGCCTGTTTTAAACTGTCTTTCATTGTCTTTCCTACTAAAGTGCATCACCTCACACTGCTCTGCATTGATCCCCATCTGCCATAGACCTGAACACTACATCAATGTGAGATTGTCCTGTTAGAGTTCCACACTGTCCTCCATAGACTTCAGAGTTCTTCCAGGTTTGGTGCCATCTACAAACATTGCGATTGTTATAGCGCCACAGTCCCCATGAAACAACTGAAATCCTGCCACACACTCACGAGTGTGAGCAAGTGAAATACTGATATATTCCCACAGGCGGAGTCGAATAATGACATGCTGTCAATAGAAAAACAAAAGCCCTGACACACACCAGATGGAGCAAATGAAATATTGACAAACCACGGAGCAAGAGAAATCCGGATAGGTTCCACTTATCTATATTGATCAGGGTATAATGTGATGAAGTTGAAAGTGTGTACTGTAACTTTAAAAGAGGGTGAATGCTGTTCTGAACTGACCGCTCACAAGCCCCTGAGATATGAGAGGATGGCAGACCCAGAAACAGTATATTGCGATAGAGCTGGAATCGGTAATAAGCAGTTAAGAGAAAGGGGGTCTCAGAGTTGTGAATAGTTGATGTAAAATGTTCACTTTCAGAATTAAAAAATAAATTGATGTTTTTATTTAATCAGTGGAATTTGGGAGTTCTCTGTCACTCATATTTTAACACTTTAAGAGGCGAATTGAGCATTCCTTTATGTTTAGGTTAAATTACCAGATGAGCTTCACGCCGTGCCCTAACCATTCCTGTGTGTGTATCTGTGTGTCTCTGTGTGGGGCAGATCTGGCAGTCTCTGTGGTGCTTAAAGTGATGCAATGCCCCCCTCTGCTGGCCTCCACATGCCATTGGCAGAGGGAGAAAACCAACAGGGATTTATTCAGAGAGGGAGAGGGAGAGGGCAGCTACTCACAGCACCATCCAAACTGATGTCTTATCCATGTACTGATCAAAATGTCCTTTAAATGTTGTAACTGTCCCTGCTTTCACCACTTCCTCAGAAAGTTCTTCCCACACACAAGCCAACTTCTGTCTAAAGTAATTACCTCTCATGACTTTTGTAAACCTTTCTCCTCTGACTTAAAATATCACTCAGTCTTGAACCCTCGACTCTAGGGAAAAGACATTGGCCCTTCAGCTTTTCTGTACCCCTCATGATTTTATAAACCTACGTAACGTCAAACCCTCAATCTCATACTCTCCAGTGAAAAAAAGTCCCAGACATCCAGCCTCCCCTTATAGCTCGCTCCCTCAATTCCCAACAACATCCAGGTTAATCACTTCTGAAACCTCTCCAGCTTAATAATATGAAGGTCAATAATAACAAAGTGAATAGTCAAGGTATTTTCTAAGGGTTGGGGAGACTAAAACTAGAGGACATAGGTTTAAAGTGAGTGGGGAAAAAACTGCATGTTACCTCAGGAGCAATGTTTTTACACAAAGGGTGGTGTGCCTATGGAATGAGCTGGCAGGATGACCAGGCTGGACACTGTATTCCAGAAGAGCCCTCACCAATGTCCTGTACACCCTCAACATGACGTCCATATTTCGATATTGAAAGGTCTGACCAATGAAGACAAGTACGCTAAACACCTTCTTAACCACACTATCTATATGAGATGCAAATTTACCTGAGTGCCTAAGTCTCTGTTCTACAACACTACCACAGGCCCTACTTTTAATTGTATAGGTTCTGCGCTTGTTTGATTTGCCAAATCCAATATCTCACATTAATCCAAATTAAACTCCATCTGCCACCCGTCAGCCCAATGTGTGATATTATTGCCTCCTCACTTTCTCTCTTCAATTTTAAAATACCTTCACACTCTCCAGGAGGCCTGCACACTCTAGCCTTTATTTTCACAAAGACCCTGAGCTTGGTATGCCTTGTGCAGTTAGGGAGAGGAGGGACAGATTGCAGACACAGTCAATGGGGAGGAGAGACTGGACAGTAATCAGTGCCCTGGTATCATTTAATGGTTTTAGGAAGAGTTCAGTCACACACGTTATTGGTGTTTTGGTGCCAGAAATTAAGGTCTTTTTTTGTCGTGGAGCAGGGAATGTGATGCAGACATGGTTCGGACAATGTACCTGCATGGAGCAGGGAATGTGATGAAGACATAGTTCGGACAATGTTGAAGGAAACCTCACATGGTCCAGTTTGGGCGAGGATGATATTGTTGTGTGACTCAACTCAGAGAGGAGCAAAATGTGATCTGCTGGAGAATGAGTGGCCTATACTGCACTTTCCCTCCCTCACTGTTTCTCATCACAGCAATGTGTGCAAACTAAAAATAAAGTGTGCATGAATAGACTGATTAGTCGCAGTCTGTTTCCCAGGATAAGGAATCCTAAACAAGAGGGCATAGGTTGAAGGCGAGAGGGGAATAATTTGGAAGCGACCTCAGGGGAAAATGTTTTCACGCGGAGAGTAATGTGTGTACAGAAAGTGCAGTGGGTGGAAGTGGTGAAGGCGGTACAATTGCACATTTAAAATGTGTCTGAAAGACGAGGAATACTGGCCACATGCTGGCAAATGGGACTAGATCAGATTTGGTTATCTGGTCCGAGTGAACAGATTGGACTAATGGGTCTGTTTCTGTTCTGCATGACTCTCTGATTCTCTAAGAGGTATGAAGAGAAATTCTGAAACAACCTTTCAAGTCAGAATCCTCTTCACTGGAAGTTTATCGTGCCTCTATGTCCACATTGATCCAAGGCTGAGTTAGTTTAACACTTGACAGGGAACTGTGGATAGGACATAGGATACAGACAGGAAAGTGGGGCTGAGACCACAACCTAATCAACTACAATCTAAGTGCCTGGTGGAGAAGGGTCAAAGTGTCTAATGACCCACTCCTGCTCCTCAGTCCCATGTTCCTGTGTTCCATTCAGCCCCTCAAACCTGCAAGACAGGAGCAATTGGAGGCCACTTACTGCTATCACCTGGTGCACAGAAACATGAAGACCATTCAGCCCCTCAGTATTGTCACACACGGTTTGAGGGGATTTAGGAAATGTAATTTTAAAACCAAAGCTGGGTATGAAAGAGGCCCCTCATCTCTCTTCACAGAGCGTCCCCTCTCTGCAAATTGTGCTTAATTTATTGGTCATGTTGTAGACCCAGATGAACTGTGAATACAGTCCCCATACCTCATCCAGAGATGGCTCAAATTGCTGATTACAACATCAATAACCGCCCTACCAAGAAAATAGCATCCACTAAGCTTCGAATAATAGAATATGAGAACATCAGAAACAGGGGCAGGACGCTCATCCCCTTCAAGCCTGCCTTTCCCTTCACTAAGATCATGGGTGATCTGCTCTAGGTCTGAAATCCTCTTCAATGTCCAAATCTTCATAGCCCTTAACTCTCTCTCAGGACAAATCCATCTACCCCTTCTTTAAATACTTTGTCATCTAGCTCTCCTAACATGATGGAAAAGCGAATTGCTGACATTCAATACCCTCTGTTTGAAATAAGCACCCCCTGCTCCTATACCATGACCTATTGCTATGAACATATGATGAGAACACAAAGTTTCAGAAGAGGGGATGGTTCTTGAAGATTATTCAATGTTCACAACAATACGTCCCCCCGTCAGCTCCTGAAACAGTCTGTGTCCATGTGCAGCAAGACCCAGGCAACATTCAGGCTTGTGCTGTGAAAGAATATGTAGCATTCATGTAACATTACTGTGAGATGCTGCTTAATTCCACAGGGAACAGAGGAAGTCATTCAGCAACTCAAGCTCACTTCACAGGAATATGAGGAAGCCATTCAGCCCATTGAAAGTACTGAACAAGAAGAGGGATAGCCCATTCAGACCCTCCTGCCTATTACACAAGAAGCAAGGAGTCCATTATTAAGGACCACACCAAAGCCCCTTAAAAATATTTTGAAGTTATAGTTTAAATTCAACCATTATGTTATTTTAAAGGCAGATATAACAACTGGTTCAGATGTAATGTGATTGGTGAAACTACTCGATGTTAAGCAAAACTGTTTACTTGAGCACTATCATTAAAATATAATCAAAGAAAGAGGAAATTAGAATAGCAACACGATTCAAAAACTTAACAGAATAGTAGACACAATCCTATTTCTAACTAACTGTACCAAAATAGCCATATCCCATAAACAGAACCACTTGGCCAAAAATAAACAAATTCTCACATACAGTTCTCCAGGAGGGGGGGAAAAATAGCAGCATCCAGTAAAAAAGGTCAGCGAGAATAGCAGCCAGGAGATAGTCACTGAAGCTTCCAACTCTGTGGAGACCCCAATAGTTTCTGATGTTGCTGAGAAACCAAAATCCAGAGATCCTAATGTGTGAGAGCTGGCCACACCCATTCAGGCTGCATTAAAATAAACACAAGGCCTCCCTCGCTGTTTACTCAGTGGTCTTAACTAACCATCTTGGTAACGATCGTTCAATCTCTCTCTGAAAAGAAACCAGGACAAATAACATCTGAAAGCTACAGCGTCATCACACTAGTCAGCACATCGAGCTGTTAATCAGGAACCAGGGGTAACCCAGTCAGGCCCTTGGCCCTGGCCAATCAGACGTGGAAGAAGCCATTCAGCTCCTTGAGTCCATTATACAGGAACAAGAGGAGGCCATTCAGCTCCTTGATTCACTTACACTGGATCAACAGATGAACATTCAGCCCCTTGAGTCACTGATATATGAACAGGAGGAGGCCATTCTGCCCCATGAGTCGCACAGAGACAGCAGGAGGAGACCATTCAGCTGCTCAATGCTCTTACACAGGGAAGTGAAGAGGGAAGTCACTCTCACTGTTAGGTCCCCAATCTTGATTTGGATCTCCAATCGATCTTACACAGAAAAACACTAAATTTCTGTTCCCATTCCACAAATGATCACTCTCTCAGGTAACATGTCAGAAAGAGTACAAATACTTTCATCACTTACTTTTATAGGCTGAGAGAATGTGAGGATTACAGATATTGGAGATCGCAGTTGAAAGGTGTGGCGCTGGAAAAGCACAGCAGGTCAGGCAGCAACCAAGGAGCAGGAGAATCGACGTTTCAGGCATAACCACTTCATAAGGCAACTGGGGAATGGGGGTAAAGAGTTCAGAGAGATACGTAAATGGGTGGGGGAGGAGCTGGGCAGAAGGTAACTTGGAATATAAAGGAAGACTGTAACAGTTTCTTTCGATATATAAAGCATAAAAGAGCGGCAAAAGTGAACATTGGGCTGCTGGAAAATGATACTGGAGAGATAGCAGTGGGGAACGAGAAAATGGCCAAGGAACTGAATAATTACTTTGCATCAGCTTTCATGGTGGAAGGCATGGGTAATACCTTAAACATTCAAGAGATTGAGGGGCCAGAGCTGAGTATGATGGCCCCCACCATGGAGAACTGTGCTTGACCAGATGGACTACATCCCAGTATTATAAGGGAGATAGCTGAAGGGGGAGTGGAGGCAATTGTGGTGATCTTTCAGGAACTACTAGAGTAAGGAACGATCCCAGAGCACTGGAAACCCATTGACATGACACCCCTTTTTAACAAGAGAGTAAGGAAAAAGACAAAAAAAAACCCACCATGAATAGTTTAACCTCTGTCGTGGGTAAGATCCTGGAATCCACTGTGAAGGGTGAGATTTCTGAATGCTTGAAAGTGTTTGGTAAAATAGGGCAAAGTTGGCATGATTTCATCAAGGGAAGTTAATGCCTGACAAATCTATTAGAATTCTTTGAAGGGGAAATGAGCAGGCTCGACCAAACACAGCCAATGGATGTTATCCACCTGGAATTCAAGAAGGCCTTTGACAAGGTGTCACACAGGAGATGACTGAGTATGATAAGGGTCCGTGTTGTTAGAGGCAAGGTGGTGGCATGGGTAGAAGTTTGTCCGTCTGGCAGAAAGCTGTGAGTCGGGATAAAATAGTACTTCTCAGGGTGGCAGCCAGTGACAAATGGTGATCCAGAATGCTCCATGTTGGAATCATAACTTTTTACTTGTTACATTAACAATCTAGATGAGAGAATTGAGGGCACACTGGCTAAGTTTGCAAACGATACAAAGATAGGCAGACGGACAGGTCATATTGAGGAAGTCGGGAGGATGAACAAAGATTATCACAGGTAAAGAGATAGTCAGGTGCATTCCAACGTTGGAAAATGTGAGGTCATGCACGTTGGCACGAAGAATAGATGCATGGTCTATTTCCAAAATGGCGAGAAAATTCAGAAATCTGAAGTGCAAACGGACTTGGGAGTTCTAGTGCAGGGTTCTCTCAAGGTCAGCTTGTAGGTTGAGGCAGTAGTTAGGAGGGCAATTGCAATTATGATTGGGAGCATTTACTACGAGAAGAATTGAAAATGAGAACTTACCATAGAATGGTGAATCTTTGAAATTTATTGCCGCAGAAGGCTTTGGGGGCAGGTCATTGAGTGTATTTGAGACAGAGATAGATACTCTTTGATTATCCAGGGGATACAGGGTTATGGGGAGAAGGTCGGAGAATGGGTTTGAGAAACCTATCAGTGATGATTGAATGACGGAGCAGACCCAATAGGCTAACTGTCCTAATTTATGCTCCAATGTCTTTTAGTCTTCTGTTCTAAACCTTAAGGAAGTACCTTGCATCTCTGAGAAGATAGATTCATGTTCTTCATGAAGGTCAGAAGCTGTTGGGAATAGTTAACTGTTTTAGAATGAAGGTATTGTGGCTGCTGTCGGGGTGGTGGATAATATGACATTCAGTGCAGGATCACACACCAACTGTACTGTATTAATGGGGGAAGAGTTTATTCAAAACTTGGACCTCTCTGTGTAACAATGGGGAGTAGGGGTTGGGGTGGGTGGGTGTAACATCCGCCCAGGCACTTAAACTATCCTGAATCATGCATCCCGAATGAAATACCAGTCATAGAATTTATCACCTTCTCATTGACTGTTTAGAATATAAGGAGTGATTGTCCGTCCCTCTCAGGGTTCAATGCAATCACCTCTTATTCTCTCACAGTACTACAGATCAACCTTCACTCACTCCTCATGGTGCCATCATCCCAGGGATTAATCTGGTGGAACTCCTCTTCACACTCTCTGTGGGAAGGAGATCACTCCATATAAAGGAAAGACAATCTGTCCACAACACCCCAAATACTGCCTCAACAACACTCTCAGGTTTGATCACAATAATTCCTTTCCCTCACTTAGCTGGCTCCATTTCTTTCGTGTGACACAGGAAACCATTCATTTGCAATGCACTGCCACTGATGTAGAATTTAAAAAACATTCTTACATCTGTTGGTCAGCATCAATAAAGCCAGCGCCAGAGGTGCCCATGGAGATGGACATCACTCTGGGGAGAGACTCAAACACAAAGGATACATCTAAAGCAGTGTATGGCTTCCTACCTGAATGGAAATGAGCCTTTGGAATATGGGATGCAGGCAGAGGAAGGAAGCTACCTTTCCTTTTGTTCTGCCCTCACGGGATGTGTGCAGCCATGGTCAGGCCAGCATGTTATGTAGATCTTGAACTGAGTGGCTGGTTCAGCTGTTCTACAGGACAATAAATAGTAAAACAAATTGCCATGGGTTTGCAGTTAAACAGAGACTTGACCAGAAAAGGATGACCCACTGCCTTCTCTATTGGGCATAAGGCAAGCCGATATCCACAGATTATTATTCTGTGGTTCTAGAATGTGAGTCACTGACGTGACCCACCATACACTGTCTGCCCATCATTCAGATTTTGTGCAGAGAACAAGTTAAACATCTCAAGTGCAATTATTTTGCAATGTACACGTGGTTAGAATGGGACTTGAAACAGATGTATCTGGAATTAACAAAGGCAAAAATGATGGTTTATTCAGGAATTGAACTGAGGCTGAGGAGGAGACTGCGACGTCTTAATTGTGGTATGAGACAGGATTGGGGATATAAACTTTGCAGGAGAAAATGAATCGAAGAGGTTGAGAACAGTGTGTTTTATCGTTGCGTATTGGTGAGTAATTTCTAAATAATAGTTTGCTAGTTATAATTTCTAAGGAGTGAAATCTTTGATTGGAGCTGAAAACGTTGGCTTGCACCTTTCCACAATCTTCATATCATGAGAATCGATTCAGTTCAGAACATTTCACTAAACAGACAGAGTGACTTACCAGGAACACCAACTATAGCGAGGATAGGATAGTAACCAGCTTGAATAACCATCAGTACATCTTCAATCCGCAATGCTAATGATATCCAAGGCTGTGAAAGCCAGTACAGACCATAGGATAAACTCCTCTCCATTGTTGGAACGTTCCAGTCTAATGTTCCCAGATTGCCATCTCTCCTGTCCTTCTCTCTGAAGCTGCTAATCCCTGTTACTGCTGTTGGCCATGCTCTCGATCACACTATGGGATACAACACTGAAAGCATTCCCTTATTGATAGATGAGAGAAACTCTCTAGGGACGCATACGATCCATGGAGACTGACATCATTACAGTCGCTGAACAAATAGCTCCACTTAACTCCTTTGAATTCAATACTACTTTATTAAAATTCAAAATAACGTTGAACATTTATGCATTCTGGGTGTGATATGTGAGTGTGACTGAAGGAAGGAATGTTGAAGATGGCAGATTGATTGTGTGTAATCATTCAGTCAGCCTTGGATATGAAAGTAATGCCAGAAGTTTAACGGAACACAAACATGCTTCTCTGTTCATAAATACAGAAATAAATTCCGTAAATACTGATCAGTCATTGCAAAATCAGTAAAACATTGAGAATACATCTATCATCCATGATCTGATAGCAAAATGTGCCAAAACAAACGTGGGTTACAACAAACAAACGGCATGGTTACGTTAACAAAGAATTGCACATGACAAACGCAGTTCAGATTGTTATTCCAGGATCAGGGAGGGCAGGTTTGGGTCATGCTGTTGATGTTATCAATGTTAAGGAACTGTGATGAAGTGTCATTTAATGGACTTCAATTACATTGTGATTATGATATTGGGGAAAAGGCAGAAGACGGAGAGGACTGGGGGACATGGCTGATTCGACTGGGTGGAGGGACAGTGATGTTCCCCATTTACCAGAATTGGAATGTCACTCTTTATAACTCATATGAAGAACAGATTCAAGGATACATTTACAATGAGGAATTAGCAGACATAATATTAATAAAATGCACTTATGCAATATAAAATACAGGAACAAAATGATTTTCTGCACCCACTAATATATGCAAAGTACTAAGGGATAAGGTTGTTAAAATACATCCCTGATATTGAGCTATATAAATTGAAATTTGAATTACATAAATAGGAAAGTGGTGTGCAAACTTTATCAATCATTATTTGACTCACAACTAAGATCATGATTTCACCTCTGTCAGTTAGTCCTCTCACTGAGATTCTTTGGCCTAGTCCCTCATACAGTACCGGTGTGTGTGTGTGTGTGTGTGTGTGTGTGTGTGTGTGTGTGTGTGTGTGTGTGTGTGTGTGTGTGTGTGTGTGTGTGTGTGTGTGTGGAGGGGGTCGTGGAGGCGGGCTGGTGGTTATCATTTCCTGCTGCTCTTGGCATAGTCTATTTAAAAACTCTGCTTTTTCCATGGAACTAATTTATTGGCCTAATGGGTTCTGTTTAGCTGTCAGTAACCCAGCTCTATGATATTGTTTGAAGTAAATTATCTGGGATGGCAGCCATTATCAGCATAGTAATGAACATAACATAAGTAATGAATGAAAAACTGGGTATCACAAGAAATAGCAGCTGAGTACAACATGTGGTTCCAAGTAGGCCTCATGGTGTTACCAACAGATTATCAATCCAGAAAAATCAGCTCCTGTTCTGTGGTTGAATCCCACCACTGCAGATGGTGGAAATTCAATTCAATAACGTAAAAATATCCCTGGAATTAAGAATCTACTGATGAGAATGAAATCATTGCCGATTGTCAGAAAAATTCACCTGGTCACCAAGATCCTGCAATGAAGGAATCTTCCGTCCTCACCTGGTCTGGCTGACATGCAACTCCAGACCCAAAGCAATGTCAGTGACTCCCAATCACCCCCTGAAATGGTCCAATGAGTCATTCAGTTGTACCAATTGCTACAAAGTTTCAAACAAATGAAACAGGATGGACCACCTGTCATCGAAATGTGCACCGGAAAAGTCAACATTAGAAACATCACTGTAGAAACTGCAAAGTCTTCCTTACTAACATTCAGTTGGTCTAGTGCCAACATTGGAACAACTGCCTTACAGACTAGTCAAGAATCAGCCCGACATAGCCATACTCACGGAATCATACCTTATGGAAATAACAGAAATTAACATGGACAAAGGAGTCTCTCATTGATTACCACGTAACGTCGTTCCTCATCTGAATCAGTCCTCCTCCATGTTAAACAACACTGACTGCGTCAAGGGCACAAAGTGTATTCTGGCCGGGAGATTTCAAAGTCGACCCTCAAGAATTGTTTTGGCAGCGGTACTACTGATCACGCTGGTCTGGTCCAAAAGGACATAGCTACTAGATTGGGTCTGCAGCAGATGGTGAGGGAAAGAATGAGCGGGTCAAAAAACACACCTGACCAACCTACCAACTGCAGATGTATATGTCCATGACAGTATCGGTAAAAGTGACCACCACACTGTCCTTGTGGAGACAAAGTCTATTGTCTTCATAAACTCTATTGTGTTGTGTGCTACTATCGCCATGCTAAATGGCACAGATTTTTAGCAGATCTAGCAACTCAAGACTGAGCGTTCACAAGACACTGTGGACCATCAATAGCAGCAGAACTATACTCCAACACAATCTGAAAGTCACTGCCTAGCATGTCCCCCACGCAAACATTACCATCAATCCAGAGGATTAACCCTGGTTCAATGGAGAATGCAGGAGTACATGCCAGGAGCAGAACCAAGAATATATAAAGATAAAATGTTCATCTACTGAAGCTTCCAAACAGAAATACCTGCATGCCAGATAGCATAAACAGCAAGGGACAGACAGAGCTTAGCGATCACAGAACCAATGTATCAAAATTAAGCTCTGCAGTCCTGCAAATCCGATCATGAATGGTGGCGTACGATTAAACAACTCACCAGAATAGGAGTCTCCACAAATATCCCCATCCTCAATGATGGAAGAACCCGGCACATCCGTGCCAAATATAAGGCTGAAGCTTTCGTTGCAATCTTCAGTCAGAGGTTTTGAGTGGATGATCCATTTCGTTCTGCTCCTGGCATGCTCTCCTGCATTCTCCATTGAACCAGGGTTGATTCTCTGGTTTGATGGTAATGGTTGAGTGGGGGACATGCTGGGCTGTGACGTTACAGATTGTGCTGGAGTATAGTTCTGCTGATATTGATGGTCTGTTCGGTGCCATTTTCCAGCAGCTCAATGTCCACTTTTGTCTTGCCTTTGCCCTTTATAAATCTAAAGAAATCTTACAATTTTCCTTGATTTAATTGGCAAGCTTACCCTCATATTTAGAACATAGAACATAGAGAGATACAGCGCAGTACAGGCCCTTCAGCCCTCAATGTTGCACCGATTCAAGCCCACCTAACCTACACTAGCCCACTATCCTCCATATGCCTATCCAATGCCCGTTGAAATGCCCATAAAGAGGGAGAGTCCACCACTGTTACTGGCAGGGCATTCCATGAACTCACGACTCGCTGAGTAAAGAATCTACCCCTAACATCAGTCCTATACCTACCACCCCTTAATTTAAAGCTATGCCCCCTCGTAATATCTGACTCTATACGTGGAAAAAGGTTCTCACTGTCAACCCTATCTAAACCCCTAATCATCTTGTACACCTCTATCAAGTCACCTCTATGAAAACAGCCCCAAGTGCCTCAGCCTTTCCTCATACAATCTTCCTACCATGCCAGGCAACATCCTGGTAAACCTCCTCTGCACCCGTTCCAGTTCCTCCACATCCTTCCTATAGTATGGTGACCAAAACTGCACACAATACTCCAGATGCGGCCGCACCAGAGTCTTATACAACTGCAACATGACCTCAGGACTCCGGAACTCAGTTCCTCTACCAATAAAAGCCAGTACGCCATATGCCTGCTTCACAGCACTATTTACCTGGGTGACAACATTCAGAGATCTGTGTACATGGACACCAAGATCCCTCTGCTCATCCACACTACCAAGTATCCGACCAATTGCCCAGTACTCCATCTTCTTGTTACTCTTACCAAAGTGAATCACTTCACACTTAGCTACATTTAATCTCTCTCTTCCATATTTATGATTTTGTTGGTCTTTGTGAGCTTCCAAATTGTCTGATTTTCCTCTGCCCTTCCTCACATTATATGCTTGCTCTTTTGCTTTTATTCTGTCCCTGACTTCCGACAAAAACACCTGATGAAGGAGTGGCGCTCCGAACACTTGTGTGCTTCCAATTAAACCTGTTGGACTATAACCTAGTCAGCCATGGTTACTTCATCCCCCCCACCACCACTCCCTCGAACCCTCCGTACCATGCTTCTTTTTTTTCTCGGGAAGAATCTCTGTCGTGTCTCCTGAATTACTCCCAGATGCTCCTGTCATTGCTGTTTCACTGTTTTTCATGCTCGACCCCTCTCCCAGTCAATTCTACCCAGCTCCTCCCTCATGCGTCTGCAGTTACCTTTATTCAGCTGAAATACCATTACCTCTGATTCTATCTTCTCCGTCTCAAATTGCAGAATAACTTCAAACGTATTATGATCACTGATTCCTGTCTGTTCCTTTACCTTAAGATCTCTTAAATAGTCTGCCTCAAAACTAAATCCAGTATTGCCTGTTCCTGAATGGGCTCCAACACAAGCTGCTCCAAAAAACCTTATCGAAGATATTCCACAAATTATTTTTCTTGCAAAACACTACCAGCCTGATTTTCCTAGTCCCCCCCATGTATTGAAATTGCCAATGACTACTGTACATTGCTTTTCTACCCATCTTTTCTATCTCCTGGTGTGTATTGTGCTGCAGCTCCTGACTACGTTTCAGAATTCTGAACATAACGCCAACTATGTTTTTTTCCCAAACTTTGGCGATACTCCATTCTACCCACTCTGATTTTGTGCCACATGACCCTACTTTAAGTCATGCAGTCAGATAAATGTACAGCACGGAAACAGATTCTTCGGTCCAACTCGTCCATGCCGACCAGATATCCCAACCTAATCTAGTCCCATTTGTCAGCATTCAGCATCGTTCCTTGGCAAGCTTCCGGTAAAATTTCTCTGCACTTGTTAATCACTTGTAAAGTTCCCTCTACAGTTGTTTTTTTTCCTTGATGACTAGTTATTTTAATAATAGCTAGAAAGTACTGGAAACAACCCATTTAATAATTCTACTATTATGTTGGTTTTCGTTGATGACTACCAAAGAGTTCTGCACCTAAATGGGTCTGCGGCAAAATATGCAGCACCAAATAGGCCGCGCCAAATCGCTCGCGCCAAAATGGCTACTCCGAATGGTCCGAAATCCACTGTGTCCTGATTGGATCCTCTGCCAGTGTGCAGACTGATGAGCATCTGCAGCCACTTCAAACTGGCATTGGGTGCAAAGATAATTTGAGGTAATAGCGAGGGAATGACCTTTGAGAACTGTACTGATTGATCCTTCGTCCCCTTTCACCATCAGTACACATCACCTGAAGTTGCTCGGAATATTGTTTGGAGGGGCTGGTGCATGCACAAAATCTAGGGAGGTGTGCACCACCAAGACCAGGCAGAAACTGGTCTTTTGAGAGTATCACTCCTTCTCAATTGTGGATAAAATCCTTGTCATCATGGATAAGGCACTCGCTCTGTTGTTGTACAAACCTGAGTCCTGGCCCATTTGCAGAACCTTCGTCATTGCAGTTACCCGAGCCATTTTAAACTTGATCTGGAGGCGTAATATGGACTGGGTCCGCAGGGACACCATGTACCAAACTTTGGATAAGAGGAGGAAAGAACTTGCCCAATGGCATCCACATCTTCACAGCCAGGTTTGCATGTGGCTGCATCAAGCTGTGCATATACTTTGGTATGTAAACACTAAGTGCCACACTGTGCTGAGGATCGACCTGTCCTCGATGCTGCGAAAGATGGGACTGGCCTCGATGCCACGGAATCCTCCAAGTAGTTGGACCGTTCCATATTACCTGTCCTTTTGAGGAGAAATTTAAAAACAAAAGCACCTTTGACCACAAGCCCATCAGGAAGTAATCAGTATGTGGCGTCCTCGTGACCTTGTAGAAAATGAAAGGATGGATCTAGCATGGCCAATCCACTGTAAGCTGCACATCTGTGTACTCTGGGAGCAAACTGGCGCTTTGGGAGGGAACCCACACAGATACGTGGAGAATGTTCAAACTCGGCTGCAGTGCGAAACACATATCCATCATACTCCTCAGTTAATTCTGTTAATTACTTGTAGCTAACTGAAGAAATCCAACTGACTTGTTCTGATAACTGAACCTAACCCAGTCTGAGACCTTTATCATCAGACATATCACCAACCTGGTTACATTTAAAATTTGTTGCGAGCAGTGGAGGAGTGGGACTAGAAAAGGAAACAGTGACACCCTCCAACATCAGTCAGAACTGGAGTGAGGAGAAATTCACAAAGTGGGAATTCATTCTAGAGGGAATTCTCTTTCCCAGAAGATTGGGAGGGATGAATCTTCATATTGTATCGAGGCTGACTTTGTCTGATTTTCCATAGACAGGTGAATCAGGGATCATTGTGAAATCAGAGAAAAGTGCAACTGGGAACACAATGAGATGAACCATGACCTTATTGACTGGTGGAATAATGTCAAAGTGCCGAATGGCCCAGACGTGTCCGTCAGCCCTATGTTCTGATGTTCCATTCAGCCCTTCGGTCCTGCTGTGCAGGAGCAGATTGAGGCCACTCCGATGGTTTTGGTGTAGTTTGGCAAATGTATTGGAAAATCCAGGCTGGGTCAGTCAGTGACCTCCCTCCCCCAATCCCTCTTTTCAGGCTTCTCCTCTCAGTCACTTCTGCTCCGGATGTAGGTCATGTTAAAGGCCCAGATTCGCATTGAATACAGCCCCTATTCCCCACACAAAGTCAACGCAGACAAATTCTCTGCTGTCTCTGAATGCAACTTTTTACATCATGACTTCCAGGAAAATAATCAATTATTTTCCAAAAACATAAATAAGAACTTAAGTAATTGGAACCTGCGCTGTCATTCAATAAGAACATGGTTGATGTACTCCACGGCTCAATTCCACTTTCCTGCTAACCTCTTGCGTCCTTCAACTCGCTGAAATGTCACAAACAAATCCACCCGTCTGTAAATACAATCAGTGACCCAACCTCCACAACTCTCGGGGTTAGGAAATTCCAGCCATTCACTACCTTCTGAAAGTCGACATTTCTTTACATCTCAGTTTGAAATCGATATTTCTTATTCCGAATCTACATCCCTGACTTCGAGACTCTGCCCTGGTGTGGAATCACATTCTCAACACCGACCTTGTCAAGCCCACTCTGTATCTTGTCCGTTTCATTCATGGCACCCTCATTCATTTAAACCCCAATGAATAATCGCCTCAGCGTTTTTGATGTATTCAATAATTCAATCCTTTCATCCCAGGGACCAGTCTAATGAACCAACATTTCTGCATCAACATGCTGACGTTATGTTTCATACACAGAAACATGCCACTCCGTTGTACTGCTCCTTTTTTGGGAGTCCTCTCCATTTAATAACAGCCTGCCTTATGGTTGTCAGTGTCATCCTCAAACTTGGATGTATATTACACTCAGTTCCTGCCGTCAGGAGCTGAGTGCAGCTCTTGTAAGCAGCTCTTGCCATCGGACTGATATCTGTGGTTCTCCATTTTTTTCATAAAGATCAATGAATCCTGACTCTCCGATTTCTAAGTGTTTCCCAAGTGTCATCCCATGCTAATGCATTATCCATCATACTATGAGCTTCTGTCTTATGTAAGAACTTTATTTTGTGATACCTTTTGGAAAATCCACAGAAAGCCTCATGTCTACCAGTTCCCCTTTATCAAGTCCACTTGTTACATTCTCATGGATTTCCAGAAAAACTTTGCATGATTTTACAGGCAAAATATAGTTCGCCTTTAACAAGACCATGCTGAATCTGTGTGAAGCTTTTCTAAATGCTCTGCAGTCCCTTCCTTAACAACAGACTCTCACAGATTCCCAGCAATAATGGTGAGGCGAAATGGTTCCTGCTTTCAGTCTCGCTCGTTTCTTGAGGACAGGCGCCACATTGGA
The DNA here is from genome assembly GCF_020745735.1 of Hemiscyllium ocellatum. Classification (NCBI taxonomy): domain Eukaryota; kingdom Metazoa; phylum Chordata; class Chondrichthyes; order Orectolobiformes; family Hemiscylliidae; genus Hemiscyllium; species Hemiscyllium ocellatum. The sequence goes on along the minus strand of NC_083440.1, from coordinate 31,777,245 downwards.
GGCTCTCCAGTTTCACTGGGTCACTCCTTTAATCCAGAGAGTTATGGAATATTTCACACAGTGCCACCAGCCACTCTGTGACCACTTCTTTAAAACCAGCTATGAGTTGTTGATGACCTGTTTACCCTTGCTCTTACCTGTTTGAGAATTGCCTTGTTCATTCTGTTAGAGATAGCTCAAGATCTTCTCTCCTATTACCATTTTGCTTATACCATTGAAATATTTACAGCACCTTCATCTGTGAGGAACGACGCAAAATAGTGGTGTAAATCATCTGTCTGTTCCCTGTATCCAGTTCCCCAGTCACACCCTCCAAATATCTTCAATATACTTTCCTGACTTCCTTTTTACCGAAGATCACACACACCTCTTTAACTCTTCTTACATACATGGAAAAGCTCGTGCTGCTTGTTTTTATATTTCTTGCCAGTTTGCTTACATCACATCTTTTCTTCCCTTTCCTTCGCTTTCTATATTCCTACAGTCATATCGCACACAAACACAATCTTTGGTCCAACTTGTCTATGCCGGCCAGGTTTTCCAAATTACACTATGTCCATCTTCTTGCACTTGGCCCATATGCCTTTAAACGGTCACCATTCACATGCTCGTCCAAATGTCTTTCAAATGTTGGATCTGTACTTGCATCTGCCAGTCTTCCTCTGGCAGCTCATTCCATAAACACGTCACCCTCTGTGTAAAAAAAAATTCCCTCTTCCTCCCTTTTAAATCTTCCCTCTTCCACCATAAATCTATGGCTTTCTGATTTGATTTTCCTATCCTGTGGAAAAGACGTCGGCTTTTCACCCTGCCCAAGCCTCCCCTGATTTTATAAATTACTATAATGTCACCCCTCAATCTCCTACACTCCATTTGATACTAACTTCAAGAACAAGCATTTAAAGATCAGCCCTGCAAATTTGAAACAATGTTAAAAGTGACAGGTAAACAACACTCAGCTCAGACTTCATACTGTTATTTGTTTTCTTCTTTATGTTACAATACTAAGGCAGCATGAAAATCTTACTAATGCCAATAAGCTGTCAAGCACCTGAATTCCTTTTTCTGACAGTGGTGATCTCTACAGTGAAAATATATCTCTGGCCAGATCTATATAATACCACATGCTCAACATTCTCCCTCCTGGCCTCCGTATGACCTTATGTGGTTTTGTCTCCTTTATCTTGCACTCAATAGAGAGAACCCCTTTACCCCATTCACATCTTAATTTAAACTCATTTTATACCATCTTCTCGTTCACCAGTGCTAAAAGCCTGTTTATCTGTTGGCACACCCTCTTTTCTCTGTCACCCACTCCCCACCTCTGGCAAGGAACGAAAATGCCTAGTTTCCAATCCTTTTCAGTTCTGAAGAAGTGTCACACTGGACTTGAAACGCTAGCTCTGTTTCTCTGTCTCTGCAGATGCTGCCAGACCTGGTGAGTTTCTCCAGAAATGAATAGGCACAGCACAAATTTCCAATCAATAAAAATGCACAAATTGCTGCAGAATCTGAGAGCTTTGACGAAGGATCACTGGACACGAAAGATGAACTCAGCTTTCACTTCACAAGATGCAGCCAGACCTGCTTAGTTTCTTCAGAAATTTATGTTTTTGAACATTTTCCAAAGATGTGTGTTGAATCTGCTCAAATGCCCTGTCCAATACAGAGTGCTGTACATTGGGAAGTGAACAAAAACACAAAGTGCACAAGTTCATTGGCTCTGAAACGACATAAGGCTGACATCGCTGACACGACTGAGGTCTTAATCATGGTCAGGGAAAAAAACAGAGGAAAAAACATTCACTTCAAATATAGAAGATGTTATGATGGGAAAGAAAATGATTCAGATTAATATGTTGAAGTGTTTGAGTGATGTAACAAATTAGAGGCGTGACATCAGGGAGAGATCCTAAGCAGAATGAGATTATGAAACTGGATGTGTTTGCACATCAGAAACCAGGTTAGGTCACTGAGTACAGGGCTGATGGGTGAATGGTTTGGGTGTGAACTGGGAGAAAGTCAGTATAATTGATATGCAGATATTGCAGCTCACACTGGGTTATCATGTGATGCTGTAGAGCACAGCATCAGCTGCAGCAGAATTTCATTCTATCACAATCCATAACCTTTCCTCCAGGATTATCCATCACTCTACCATTATCATCAAGCCGAGTGATGGTTAAGGGCCGAGTTTGGGTGAACGTGCCAGAGTCAGGACCATGTGTATCTAAACCTGATGACAACCAACTAAAGCGACCACACTTGACTGGTTACATTACAAACAGCAGAACTACCTTCTGGTGGAGAGGGGGACATGATCCCAAGACAAACATATAAGATCGAAACTCTGCAGTCAAGCCACATTCAGTCATCAATGTCGATGGATTAATAAACAACTTACAGGAAGAGAGGGCTCCACAAATATCCCCAGCCCTGGACATCAGTGTAAAAGACAAGGATGTAGTATCTGCACCATCCTGAGCCAGAAATGTTGAGTCGATAATCCACCTCATCCTCCTCATGATGCTCACAGAATCACAGATGCCAGTCTTCAACCAATTCGAGTCGCTGCACGTGACATGAGAAACAGCTGAACACAGTAGATAAGATAACGGCAATGGACCTGGACACAATTCCTGCAATAGGACTGAAGGTTGTACTGCACAACAAGTCGTATCCCTGGGGAAGCTGCTTCAACCAGCTCCAACTCTGACATCTGCCTGGCCACGTGGAAAGTTCCTCAACTATATCCAGTCCCATAACAAGGGAGTGACTACCGTCTAGTAAAAAATGAGGTCTGCAGATGCTGGAGATCACAGCTGCAAATGTGTTGCTGGTCAAAGCACAGCAGGCCAGGCAGCATCTCAGGAATAGAAAATTCGACGTTTCGAGCATAAGCCCTTCATCAGGAATAAGAGAGAGAGAGCCAAGCAGGCTAAGATAAAAGGTAGGGAGGAGGGACTAGGGGGAGGGGCGATGGAGGTGGGATAGGTGGAAGGAGGTCAAGGTGAGCGTGATAGGCCGGAGTGGGGTGGGGGCGGAGAGGTCAGGAAGAGGATTGCAGGTTAGGAGGGCGGTGCTGAGTTGAGGGAACCGACTGAGACAAGGTGGGGGGAGGGGAAATGAGGAAACTGGAGAAATCTGAATTCATACCTTGTGGTTGGAGGGTTCCCAGGCGGAAGATGAGGCGCTCCTCCTCCAGCCGTCGTGTAGTTGTGTTCTGCCGGTGGAGGAGTCCAAGGACCTGCATGTCCTCGGTGGAGTGGGAGGGAGAGTTAAAGTGTTGAGCCACGGGGTGATTGGGTTGGTTTGTTCGGGCGGCCCGGAGGTGTTCTCTGAAGCGTTCCGCAAGTAAGCGGCCTGTCTCACCAATATAGAGGAGGCCACATCGGGTGCAGCGGATGCAATAGATGATGTGTGTGGAGGTACAGGTGAACTTGTGGCGGATATGGAAGGATCCCTTGGGGCCTTGGAGGGAAGTGAGTGTGGAGGTGTGGGCGCAAGTTTTACATTTCCTGCGGTTGCAGGGGAAGGTGCCGGGGGTGGAGGTTGGGTTGGTGAGGGTTGTGGATCTGACGAGGGAGTCACGAAGGGAGTGGTCCTTGCGGAACGCTGATAGGGGAGGGGAGGGAAATATATCCTTGGTGGTGGGGTCCGTTTGGAGGTGGCGGAAATGGCGGCGGATGATACGTTGTATATTTTGTGACTACCGTCTGACCATTTACCACGCCCTCAGTCCCGTCTCCCGATCATCACATTGGTGGGAGTTATTTTTGACAGAGCTGTCAAGCAGCACAGAAATAATGTGCTCAGTGTGGTTTCCGATAGGTCCCTATGTGGAGATGGTGCTCTTGGGCAAATGTCACTAATTACTGTTCCAGACCAGGATAATGCTTTGGCAGCTGGTGGAAGTTAAAAACAATTAACAAAATATCGAGACATAAAATCTGGTGCCAGTAATATTGACCTTGAATCTAACGTCCATTGTAAACATCTGTTCCTGTCCAAATGTACTTTCAGGAAGTGAATCTCCCGTGCTTTCTGGTCTGACCCACAAGTGTCTCCAGCCACAGACATGTGATAAACTCTGCACGGGTCTCTGAAACGGCCGAGCAAGACTCTCAATTATATCAAATTGTTCTGAGTTCTTGAACGATAAAACCAAATAGAACACTGGCAACGAGCTTTGAAAAAGGGAATGGGAAACATAGTCCTTTCAACCAGACAAATGCTGCCTTCCCAATGTTTAGGAGATTGTGACAACAATGGCAGAGCTTTCCCGCACACTGCACAGAAACATCAGGAAGGGAGCAGGGCATTAGAAACTTTTGGCTTTCCCTGTTCTAGCTCTTGGAGACAAGTTCACTTTTATAACCCTAGTCAATACATTCTTTAGAAACTCATCAATTCCTGTGTTATGCTGCTTAATGATTGACCATCCAAACCATACAGTCACAGAAGCACTGACTCTACTGTCGTAAATACTCTACATTAGTCCCACTTTCTGATACGATGCCCATAGCCATGTGTGTTATGGCACTTCAAGGGCACGACCATGTATTTATTAACGGTTATGAAGTTATCTGTGCCAACTGCCCTCTCAGAAAGTGCACTCCTGACCCCAACAGCCTCTGGATGAAAGCCAATCCTCAAATCCTCACTAAACATTAAAACAAACCCTTCACTTTAAGATAGTACTCCCTTGTTCTTCGCCCTTGACTGAAAGGAACAGCTGCTGTCTATCCATCCTGTCCATGCCCCAGGTAATCTTATTCTTCTGAAGCACGTCCCTTTCAACTTTCTCCACTTCAAAGTAAACAACCCGAGCTGATCTACTCCATCCAAGGGAACATCCTGGTGAATCTCCACTGCACCCTCTCCAGTGCAATCACATACTTCCTGTAATGTGACTCCCAGAACTGTACAGAGTATTCCATTTGGCCTAACCAAAGTTACATATCGCTCTTATAATCTGTGACTCCATGAATAAAGGCTATGTTTTTGGTCTCTCTGCTTTGTCAACTTGTGCATTAACCTGTTTAATTATATTCGGGGATATATGGAGAAGCACCCTCTGACCTTCCTAGTGTGATGTCATCCATTGAGTCCTCTCCTGTCTGGTTCCTTCCTCCAAAGTACATCACCGCATATTTATCAGGGTTACATTTCATCGGTCACTTATCCTCCCAGTTGATCATTCCATCTGTATCTTCCTGTTAATATAAGGCCTTCCTCCTCAGTGCCAACTTTGTGTCAAACGCAAACTGATTTATCACACTCACCCCAACCCCCTCCATATTCACAGCTGCATTATTTATGAATACTACAAATAACAAGGTTAAAAATCACACAACACCAGGTTATCATCCAACAGTTTTATTCGGACGTACCAGCTTTCGCAGCGCCTCTTCTTCATCACGTGATTATGCTCTTCGAAAGGTCGTGCCTCCAAATAAACTGTTTGACTATCATTTAGTGTTCTGTAATTTTTAAACTTTGTCCAAGCCAGTCCAACACTGGCATCTCCGAATCACAAATAATATGTGACACAGCACAGATCCCTGTGGTACACGATTGGATACTGGTCTCCAGTCAAACAAACAGACTTCTACCAGCAGACCTTCTGTCTCCTACCACTAAGTTGATTTGGATGCAACTTGGCAAGTCACTAATGAGTCCTACCTGTTCCCTGGTTATTCTGTTCCACTTGATGTACCAGTAGAATATCTGGGAATTCTCCCTAATCTTTCCTGCCAGCAGGTTTCCATGTCACTGCCATTATTTGCCTTATATGTAGAGTAGGCAGACAGAGAAAAATCCTGTTTATTTCCACCTTATCATATGTTTAGTGACTTTTCTAAATTTCACTATGATCACCTCTCAATCTTTGAACTCTAAAGAACTCAGGCCGAGTTTCCACATCAGGCAATCGCACCATCTGAGGGACGAATCTGGAGAATGTCCATTGCACAACTTCCGTGGTCAGAATGTTCTTTCTCAGATTGGGTCACCAACACTGTACTCAATACTCCAGGTACAGTCTCATTAACAAGCTGTGAGACTTCTTTAACATGACCTTCCACCTATGTTCTGATTCTCTTAAATGAAGGCGAGCCTGACTTTAACTTTCCACTTCTATATATTCCTCCAATTACCATTCACATTACTTTTTTTATGAATTCTCTGCATGAGTTCTTATAAAAAGCCTTCTGCAAATCGAAATATGCCATTTCTATGTTGCATTAAACAAGTTCAAATCATTCTGAAGGTTGTCAAGGATGAAGAGTCTGTCAGACTCTGTCAGTGTATACTGATTCTCTCCAATGTTGCTGTTAATTTTTAAATATCCAATATCACATTCTTCATAATGAATTCCATCAGTTTACCTACAGATGTCAAGTTAATTGGTCTACATTTCTCCACACTATCTCTTCTTCCCTTTGCAGTTGCTTGAATCCCTTCCATTCATCTCCAATACTTGGAACACATTTACTAAGTTCCGGTCTCTGCAGAAATGTACAGGAAAATAAAACAGTCATTGACAGCACAATTAATGCATCTATTGCAGATTTATTTCTAATATTTTGATACGAAGTACAACTGGCTCATCAGACTTAGCAATGCTCAATCCAGCTACAATACTACTATGCTAGCCTTCAACTACTACCTTGTTACTGATATGAATTGACTTTATATCTTGAGTTCCACAAGTTCCATGTGATCATTTGGTATTTCTCAGCGGTTTTCTGGATCTTCCTCCGTGAGGACAGATGCAAAATAACTGGTGACTTTCTTGGTCATTTCCCTGTTCTCCACAACAACCTCCCCTTTTCCGATTACAAAATTCCACGTTTGCCCTTGCTTTTATTTTGTTTTCTTTGCAATACAGGTTATAGATTTATGTTATCTTTTTGTTCTTCTTTCACAGAATCATTAAAAGCCCACAGTGTGGAAAAGGCCCTTGGGCCCAACAAGTCCACCCTGACCCTCCGAAGAGTAACCACCCAGACCCATTCCTGTCCGATTCTACATTTTGCGACTGATGCACCGAATCTACACATACCTGAACACTTTGGGCAAATAGGCATGGCCAATTCACCTAACCTGTAAATCTTTGGACTGTGGGAGGAAACCGGAACACCCGGAGGAAACCCACACAGACACGGGGAGAATATCCAAACTCCACACAAACAAATTTCTGAGAATTCTCCGGTTGCCACAATGTCTAAAATTCTTCTGAACTCACTTCCTATGATTAATATATAATCTTTAATTTATTATGTTCGCCTTCATTAAGTCACTTGCCCTTTCTTTGGTGATTCTACCTTAAAGAAAACGACATATCTTTCAGACATTGCAGTATTTCTGTAGATCTCCTGGTCCTGACCAGGTGTATCCAAGAACACAGCAAGAGGCGAGAGAAGATATTGCAGGGGTCCTGACTGATCTTGTTGCATCATCGCTGGCCACGGGGAAGGTCCCGGAAGACTAGAGGGTAGTGAACGTTTTGCCCTTGTGCAAGGAGGGTTGTGAACTATAGAGCAGTCAGCTTTACAACTGTGATTTGTAAGTTCCTTAAGAAGGTTCTGAGAGATAAGATATACATGCATTTGAAAAGACACGGTTTGATAAGGAGCAGTCAGCACTGTTTTGTGCAGAGGATATCATGGCTCACAATGCTTTAACGTTATTCTGAGGAAGTGACCTGGAATGTTGATGAGGGTAGGGTGGTAGATGTAGTCTATCTAGATTTCAGAAAGGCTTTTTATAAGGTTCCACATGATAGGCTGCACTGAAAGGTTCGTTAGCATGGAATCCAGGGGGATCTGGCAAATTGGACACTCAATGGGCTTGGTGGTAGAAAGTAGAGGCTAAAACTGGAAGGATGCTTTATGGAATTGAGGCCTGTGATTAGTAAAGTGTCTCAGGTGTCGGTGATGGGCATTTTACTGTTTGTTATCTATATCAATGATTTGGATGAGAAAGTGCAAAGCATGATTCGTAATTAGGCTGATGACAATAAAATAGGCAGTACTGTGAACAGTGAGAAAGGTTATCAGAAATTGCAGCAGGACGTTTATCAGCTGGGGAAGTGGGTCGAGAAATGGCAAATGGAGGTTAATATATGTGTGCATTTTGGAAAGTCAAATCCAGGTTGGCGTTTCGTGGTGAATGTTTGACCGTGAAGCAGTATAGAGGAACAGAGGGAACCTTCGAGATCAGGTCTGCGGTTCTCTGAAAGTAGTTGCACGTAGACAGGGCAATGAAAAAGGCTTTTGGCACACTGGCCTTCATCAGTCAGGGCATTGAGTATAGAAGTTGGCGAGTTATATTGCAGTTGTACAGGACGCTGACGAGGCTGCACTTGGAGTATTGTGTTCGGTTTTGTTCACTTTGCCATAGGAAGGATGTGATTAAACCGGAAAGAGGACTGAAGCAATTTACAAAGATGTTGCCAGTACTCGACGGTCTGAGTTGTAGGGAGAGTTTGGACCGGTCAGAATATTTTCCTTTGAGTGTAAGAAACTGAGGGGTAATCGTATAGAAAAGTATAAAATAATGAGATGCATGGATAAGGTGAATGCACTCATTCTTTTTCCCAGTTTTGGGAATCAAGGTATAGAGGACATCAGGTTAGAGGTGAAAGAATAAAAAGGATCCTGAGTGCCAACTTCTTTTATGCCGAGGTTGGTACACATACGGAATTAGCAGACAGCGGTTTTGTTGAGAAACGTACATTAATAACGTTCAAAAGGCTTTTAGACAAATACGCGGAAAATAAAGATTTAGAAGAATAAGAGGCAAGGGCAGGGAAATGGAATGAGCAGGATGGACATTTTGGTCGGCACGGACCACTTTGGTCCAAAGGGCCTGTGTCCAAGCTGCAGAGCTCCATGGTTCTATGACTCTAACAACCATTGCGTGTCGACCACTTCATGGTCAAACATTCTATATTGTATGCAGGCGCCGCGTAAAATACAACATATCCTCTATTCCTCAGAGCAAGGTTACCAATGAGTCCTTCGGACCACACAACACCAAATCCAAAATAACCTGCTCTCTTGTTTGAGTCACAACATACTCTTCAACCTATCTGTTATACGCTTATAGAATTTATTTTTCACAACATTAGCAGTCATTAGTTAACGCATTTTAGATGCAATTTAAGATCATGCAATAATACTGCAGCAACCACAATATTTGCATCTCTAATTTCTAGAGCATACAATGCACAGAATTTGCATGAGAGCATTGGTTCAGATATATAATACATAAATGCTTGCTTCTCCTTCCTATTTGTAAGATCCACCTAAACTGATTCTGTGGAATCTGAGGGACAGGGTCTGTGGCGTTATTAGTGATAGACTTGGACAAGACATTCGGGGAGGGTCACCTCGACGCTGACATGATCTGGAGAAATGACCAGCATCACAGGACAAGCATCAATATCCTCCCCACTCTATCAGGTTTACTGCTACCATACTCTCTCTGCTCCCTCACACTCACTACCTGTTATAGCACCTACCCCCTAACAAGGCTCACACTCTATCTCCAAATAAGGCTCACCCACTGCCACTCTCATTATTGAATTCAGCACCTTTCCCACCCCACCCCGTGCGCTATCTCTCCCTCCATTATACTCGCAACACTGCATAGATACAACACTGTGGACTGACTCCCTCCGGACTCCAGACCATTCCCCCGACCCCTCCACCAACACCAGCACTAACAGCATGCCATACACCCCCTCTATCACTCCCTCCCCCCTTTCTCCCATTCCAGGAGAAACGGACTGTAATGGGAGAGAAAGGGCCAAGCCAGATGGTGGAGCACACGATATTTGGTCCCTCCACTCCAGCCACCAAACCCCACTCCCCGGCCACCTAGGGAGGACCCTGGTATGAGCCGGAGTGGACCGGAACATGTCGTATGGAGATTCCGTGACATCCATGTCCCTCCAACTGAGTAAAAAACAATGTTCAGTGAAGGGCAATTCGCACTTTAGCCATTCTGTCTGTTCTCACAATATTCTCCCTCCCAAAACAACAATTATCTCATTGCAGAGAGATACAGAAACAAAAATCTTCAGAGACCTATGTAAACGCGCTAATATACTGATACTCACAGTACTTACACGGAGATAGAACCGCACACAGGTAGTGGCATACGGAGACATAAACAGTCGCACACAAATAGACACAAGCACAAGTAAAACGCACAGGCTAATACACAGATGAACCGATGTCAGCACATAAATACACAAACACACAGACACATGAACAAACACACACAAGTGCACATACGGACCCACAGAGACACAGACACTAGTGCTTATAAGACGGAGATAGATAGGTTTTTGATGAATAAGCATGTCAAGAGTTACTGAGAGTAGTCAGGAGAATGATGCCAGTATTAAATGGCATTCAGAGTCGATGGGCCGAATGTCCTAATTCTGCGTTTTTAATGCTCGTGTGGTGTCATGCTATTAGTTATTCTCTTCCTGGGACAGGAGCTGAGAATGAGTTTAATACATATTTGATTGAAAAGAGTCAGTGGTACTATTGGACAGGTTTAGAGGGCTGAATGGTTTATGTCTATGCCTAAATTTTCTGTCCTTGTGTGTTTCAAAAGAGGTGGCGATTTCATGTTAGGTTAACACAGTTTAAAATAACTGGTCCTACACTGAAATAAGGTCGCCCCTTTCACGTTATATTGTACTATCTGTAGGGTCCTCATCTTCAGGGAGCAGTGAGGACTCGGTCTTTGAAGATATTCAAGGGTGAGCTCGACACATCTTTGCTGGACAGGAGAGTCAATATTTATTAGGAACAGACAGGAGACGGATGGTCAAATACAATTGGATCAGCCATGAGCATTCTGACTGGTGGCGCCGAATGACAAAGTGCTGCCCCTACCCCATGTGTTGTTCCCTCAATCCACCCTCGAGGCTGTTACAAAGACATGCTGCTGTCCCTACGCCATATGTTGTTCTCGTAATCCACGCTCAATGCTGTTACAGAGATATACTGCTGCTTCTACCCCATGTATCGCTCCTTCAAACTACCCTCGATGCTGTTGCCATGGCCCCATGTATTGTGCCATCCATCCACCTCTCGAAACTGTGACAGAGATAGGGGGCCACCTCATTCAGCCAGTCATTATCGTTACCATGAGACTGTTCTGGAAGAGATTATTCTGCCTATTTAACGAGTTACAGAGGAAAATAGAACTAATCATTTCAGCTCATTGAGTACATTTTACTGCACAGGACGCCATGTAAACATCTGAGCTGCTACACATGAAGCTGTTGCTAACAGGAAATGGAAAGTAGAGATAAATGCTAATTTTCACATTACAAAGCTGTAACTGGTGGAGTGCCTCAGAGATCACTATGGGATAATCAATGATCAATATCTGTATCAAAGATCTGGAGGAAGGAACTGAATATATCAAAGCCCAATGAGCTTAAACAGCAAGCTGGTCATCCAGTATGTCATCAAATGGAGGTCGTGTGCCAGCAATGTGATATCGGCAAAGGGAGGTTAGTGAGCAAACCTTCACCAGGTATAGCATAATGTGAGTTGTCTATTTTGAATGGAACAAAAATACAATGTAAACAATTTAAGTGGAGAGAGATTGCAGAACTCTGTGATTCAGACAGCATTCATGATCTTGGTACACGAATCCTATGTACTTGCTGTAAATGATATGAAGATAAATGGAATGATAGTGTTTCTGGTAAAGAGTACCAGGTTTAATCAGGAATGTTTTACTACATCTGTACCGGTAAAAGTGAGGAGTACAGATGCTGGAGATCAGAGTTGAACAGTGTGAGGGTGGAAAAGCACAGCCAATCAGGCAGCATCCGAGGAGCAGGAGAATTGGCGTCACGGGTATAAGTCCTTCATCAGGAATATGCCCGAAACATCAAGTCTCCTGTTCGTTGGGTGCTGCCTGTGGTTTTCCAGCATCACATTTTTCGAGTCTACATCTGTACAGGGCGTTGCTAAGACCACATCTGGCATATTATGTGCAGTTTTGATCCCTTAACCTACAAGAAAAGTTTCAGAAGCTTATCAACAATGTTTTGTTCACACTTTCCTGGAATTTGTTCTGAAACATTATCAGTTTTGGTCTTAGAAGAGAAATCTTGTTGAAGCATACACAATTTTGCGAAAAATCAGCTGGATGCATATTTTCGCTTCTCAGGGAGACAAAATCTATGGAATAAATTTTAAGAATAAAATGCATTTATTTTAGCACAGATATTAGGAAAACATCAAACGATTTTTAAAAATTAAGCATATGCATACCAACATATCATCAAATTATTAAGCAAGAATTTTCTCTTTTGCTAATGAAAGGCAGTGTGTATAACAACAGCAATGATGCACTTACATATCGTCCATTATGATCCATTCCAGAGAATGTTCATGACGAGCGCACGTGGTCCAGTTTGGTGTTCAGTTGACATGATTGCTTGTTTCAACACAGAGAGGGAGAACAATGTTCCCTGCCTGAGAAGCAGCATCCGATTGATCCCTCTATCTTCTTCTGTTCCACTTGACAACAGTAAATGTCTGACTCATTTCTACCTGCTGAGTCATGGAGAATCCCTGATGAGAGATTCATTGGAATCTCCCTACCGTCTGAAGCAAAGGGCATTCAGCTAACTCCAACAATTCTGGGGAGAAATCACATCACAAATAACTTGTCTGAGCGGAATGGGCAGCATGGCATCTCAGTGGTTAGCACTGATGCCCCACAGCACCAGGGTCCCAGGTTTGATTCCACCTCGGGCGACTGTTTGTGTGGAGTTTAAATATTCTACCCGTGTCTGTGTGGGTTTCCTCCTGGTCCAAAATTTGCAGTTCAGGTGAATTAGCCATGCTAAATTGCCCATCGTGTTCGGTCTATTAGCCAGAGGGAAATGGCATTGGGTAGGTGCATCTTCAGAGGATTGGTGTGGACTTGTTGGGCCGGAGGTCCTGTTTCCACACTGTAGGAAATCCAATCTAACAACATCAAAGGACAGAATAACATTTTAGAACAGTCTATCATCTATCCACTTGTTATGAGTTCAAGTATTATGAAACTCTGGAAAGCTTTCATATTTCTGTTTTGTCTTATGGTGTGTGTGTGTGTGTGTGTGTGTGTGTGTATGTGTGTGTGTGTGTGTGTGTGTGTGTGTGTGTGTGTGTGTGTGTGTGTGTGTGTGTGTGTGTGTGTGTGTGTGTGTGTGTGTGTGTGTGTATAGCTAGGCTAACATTTTCCATATCACTAAACTTTCGAATTTGTTGTAAACAGTGGAGCAGTGTGAATGCAAAAGGAAACACTGACCCTGCAACGTTGATTGGAGCACGAATGACAAATTCTAAAAGGGTTGTTCAAGTGGGAGTTCCTTTCCTCAGAAGTTTTTGGTGCCTGGATGCTTACATTTATTCAAAGTTGTGTCTGTTAAATATTTGAGAGACAAGTGAATGTAGGAAAATGGTGCGTGTACAGAAGAAGTACTGCTGAGACACCAATCAGATCAGCTACGATCTTAGTGCGTGGCAGAGCAAAGACAAAGTGACTAATGGCCAACTCCTACTCCAAAGTCCGGTATTCCTATATTCCATTCAGCCCCTCTCAGCTCCTGCTTAGGAGTACATTAATACAGGGTCTTCTTCTGTCCCCCTCAATTGTCACACAGTTTGGCGCGGGTTGAAAAATGTTAATTCAAAACCCAGATTGGGCTCAAAAGATGCCTCTGGTCTATTTATAGAGTGTCTCCTCTGTGCAATTTGTGCTTCATTTGTTGGTTATGGTGCAGACCCAGATTCACTGTGAATACAGTCCCCATATCTCACCCAGAGATGATTCATAAAATGCTTTGCTCTCTCTAACTGCAACATCCAATAACGGAATGTTCAGGAAAATTACAAACATTAACTTTAATTACAGAATATGAGAATATAAGGAACAGGATCGGATGGTAATTCGGATGGTCAGGACTGCTGTGCCATTGTATAAGATTATGGATGATCCATTGTTCTTATTAACTCTGCTTTATTTCCCAATTCTTCACATCCCTCAATTCTATGGCAGGTCAAAAACCCACCTACCTCCTCTGTAAAGACTTGCAGTGATCTAGCTCCCCAAAATCTTTAGACCAGACAATTCCTGACATTCACTATCCTCAGTGAGAAGGTTATACACTCCCCAACCATACACAATAACCTATTTGTATGTTAAAAAGAGGTGAACACAGCAGCTCATGTAAGAGTGACAGACCCTGATATCAAGGCCGGAGTTGACTTAGGATGGCATCAAGAAACGTTGACGAAACTAAATTTAACAGGAATCAACCACAATCTCTCCACTGGGGGTCAGCCATCGCACAGAGGGAGATGTTCATGGTTGGTGGACATCAATCCTTTCAGTCCTGGGACATCCTGACAGGAGATCCTCAGGGTAGCTTCCTCGACACAATCATCTTCAGCTGCGTCATCAATGTCCTTCCCCATCATTACGTCAGAAATGGGGATAGTCTCTGAAGATCACACATTGTTCAGAACATTTTTCCCCGTCAACTCCTGAAGCAGTCTGTGTCCATGTGCAGCAAGACCTGGACAGCAGTCAGGTTTGTGCTGTTAAAGTGTCGGTAACATTTATGTAACAGCACGGCCAGACACTGCACATTTCCACAGTTAAAAGAGGAGCTCATTCAGCACCTCAAGCTGTTTACACACGAATATGAGCTAGCATTCAGCCCATCGAAACTACTGAACAGGAAGAGTCGCAGTACATTCGATACTCTTGCGGAAAAGGCAGACCCATGTTCTCTGTGGGGGTCAGAAGCTGGTGGGAACAGTTAACTGTTTTAGTTTGAAGGTAGTGTGGCTGCTTTTGGGATTGTAGATAACATGACATTCAGTGCAGGATCACACACCAAATGTACTGTATTAATTTGTGGAGCTTTTATTTAAAGTCTAGATTTCCTGCTCTCTCATTGATATGGGGACTGGGGTGGTTGGGGGGAATGTTCTCAGAGGTGCTAACAGTATCTAGAATTTCATAAACTTAGTTAAGAAAACAAGAAGCCATGGGATTTATCACCGTATTGGTGTCTGTTTAGAACATCATATGTGATTGTCCATCCCCCTGAAGTTCCAACACAATCCTTTCTTATTCTCTCACAGTGCGACAGGTTAATCTTCACTCACTCCTCATAGCACCATCATCCCAGGGATTTGTTTGGTGGAACTCCTTTGCACTCTTTCATTCCTTATAAAGAATTAATTCCTTATAAAACAGAGAAAATCTGTGCACAATACCCCAAATACTGCCTCAACAACACTCAGGGATGATCACAATAATTACTTTCCCTCACTTCGCCATCTCCATTTCTTTCTTATGGTGTTAAAAAAATCATTCTCTATATACTGCCACTGATGTGAAATGTCCAACTTCCTTACATCTGTTTGTCAATAAAACCAACACCAGAGGAGCCTATCGAGGTGTACATCACTCTCAGGGACAGACTCAATGGGTTGAAATACACCTACAATAAGGAATAATCGCCTACTTGATGGAAATGAGCAGTAGGAATATGGAAACAGGAAGCAGAAGGGAGTTATCTTTCATTTTGTTCTTTTTCACGAGGTATATGAAGCCCTGGTCAGACCAGCATGTTATCCCTATCTTGAACTGAGTGGTTGGTTCAGCTGCTTCACTGGACAGTAAAGAGTAAACCACATTGCTGTGGGTTTGCAATTACACAGAGACCTGACCAAGGAAGGATAACCCATTGCCTTCTCTAAAGGACATGACGCAAGCAAATGGGCTTCTGTTTATTATAAATGATGATGATTTATTTTAAATTGCATCATTTTGCTTCATGAGATATCAACAGATTATTATTCTGTGCCTCTACATTAAGATTCAATGCTGACAGATTCTATAGAGAGAACAAGTTAAACATCTCAAGTACAATTATCTTGTCATGGGCATATGGTTAGAAGGGACTGTAAACAGGTGAATCCAGATTCCATAGTGACACAAATAAAGAAGTTTATTTGGAAGTTGCACTGAGGCTGACGAATAGACCGGTATTACGTAATGGTGGCACTGGGCAGGATTAGTGAGTGGGGAGGATATGGAATTGTAGATCTGTGCAGGGCTGTAAGGATTATGGAGTTTGAGAACAATCCTATTCCTTCTCGCATATCAGTGAGCAATTTATAAATGGTAATTTGCTTCATAGAATTTATCACGAAGGGATTTTTTGATTGTAAGTGAAGACACTGATTTCCACTTTTCCAAAATTTACCTCACATGAGCAGATACACAGTTAAACCCGGTTTAATACACAAAGAGAATGACTTACTCGGAACACCAACTATAGCGAGGATAGGATAGTAACCACCTTGAGTAATCCAAAGGATATCTTCGATCCGTGATGCTAATGATATCCAAGGCTGAGAAAGGTAGTAAAGACCATCGGATAAACTCCTGTCCATTGATGGAACATTCCAGTCTAACGTTCTCAGATTCTGATCCGTTGTTGGAACATTCCAGTCCATTGTTCTCAGATTCTGATCTCTCCTTCCCCTCTCTCTGGAGCTGCTGATCCCTATTAGTGCTGTCGGTGATGCTCCTGCTAATACAATG
This sequence comes from Hemiscyllium ocellatum, assembly GCF_020745735.1. NCBI lineage: Eukaryota > Metazoa > Chordata > Chondrichthyes > Orectolobiformes > Hemiscylliidae > Hemiscyllium > Hemiscyllium ocellatum. The sequence goes on along the minus strand of NC_083440.1, from coordinate 31,760,586 downwards.
GGCTATCACATCAAAAGCAGTCCTTATTTGAAGAAGAGGCTAATCCTCCAGTGACACATTTAGGGTCCATAGCGACAGATATTAATCACAGTCGCTGAACAAATAGCTCCAGTTAACCCCTTTCAATTCAATACAGTTATTATTAAATTTCAAAATAACATATACAAGTTATACATTCGGAATGGGACATGTGAGGGTGACTGAGGGAAGGAATGTTGGAGACGGTAGATTGATTGTGTGTTACCATTCAATCTGAATTGGATATGGGAGTAATGACAGAGGATTCTCAGACATAATTGAGTTTCTCTGTTTATAATTGGCAACTTACAGTCTGCAACTAGTGATCAGTCATTACAATATAAATAAAATATTGACAGAACTTTTATAGTCAATCATCTGACAGGAAAATGTGCCTTAGACAACATGGGTTATAATAGACAAACGGCATGGATGTGTTAACAGAGAATTGTCTTTGACAAATACAATTCAGATTGTTGCTCCAAGATCAGTGAGGACAGGCGAGGGTCATGCTGTTGATTTATTAATGCCAACCAACTGTGATGAAGTGCCACTTACTGGACTTCAATTGCAATGTGATTATGGCATGGGGCAGGAGAAAGAAAACAGACAGAATTGGGGGACGTGGCTGCTGAGATGAGAGTGAAGGAACATGATATTGCCCATTCATCAGTGTTAGAACATTTCTCTTCATAAATCATTTGAAGAAGAGATTCAAGTATAAATCTGCAATGAGGACTGAGGAGAGCCAATATTACTAAAGTCCATATGACCTCAAGACATAAGAGTAAAAACTTGGCCATTCAGTCCATCCAGTCTGCTCCAACATCGATCAAAGCTGATGAATTTCTCAAACCCATTCTCCACATAACCCTTGATCCACTTTACAATCGAGAACCTATCCTACGCAGGCTTAAACATACTCAATGACCTGGCCTCAACAGCCGTCTGTGGCAGTGAATTCCATCGACTCACAATGCTCTGACTAAACAGTTACTCATTATCTCTGTTCTAAAAGATCTTCGCTATGGTCTATGTCTGTGCCTCGGATCCTAGTGTTTACTAACAATGGATGCATTTTCTTAAAATCCACTCTGTCCAGGTCATTCAGTGTTCTGTAAATTTGAGTTAGATCCTCCCTCATTCTTCTAATCCCCACCGAATATTGACCCAGGCCCTCAGGCGTTCCTCATATGTTAAGTTTTTCATTCCTGGGAGCATTCCAGTGAACATTCTTGGAACACGCTCCGGGGCCAGTACATATCTGCTGAGCTATAGGGCCCAAAACTGCACACAATAATCTAAATGTGGGCCTGACCAGAGCTTTTTAGTGTCTTGTAAGTACATCCCTGCTTTTATATTCAATTCCTCTCAAAACAAATCCCTTCATTGTATATGTCTTCCTAACTACTGACTCAACTTGCAAGTTTACCTTGAGGGACGCCTGGACTTGGATTCCCAAGACTTTTTGCATTTCAGACATCTGAATTTTCTCCCCATTTAGAAAATACTTCGTGCCTCTATTCTTCGTACCAGAGTTCATGACCTCATACTAGCCCATGTATTACTCCAACTGCCACTGCTTTGCCCATCTCCTAACCTGTCCAAATCCTTCTGCTGTCTGCCTCCTCAGTGCTAATTGTCCCTTTACATATCTTTATAATGTCTGCAAACTTAGCCAGAATGCCCTCCGTTCCATCATCTAGATCATTAATGTACAATGTGAAAAGTTGACCCAACACTGAGTGTTGCAGAACACGTTTTGTCACCGGCTGCTTTCTATCATCAAACCCATTGAGTGTCCAATTTGCCAGATCCCCCTGGATTTCATGCTAACGAACCTTTCAGAGCAGCCTATTATGTGGAACCTTATCAAAAGCCTTTCTGAAATCTAGATAGACTACATCTACCACCCTACCTTCATCAACATTCCAGGTCACTTTCTCAAAATAATGTTAAAGCATTGTGAGCCATGATATCCTATGCACAAAGCAATACAGACTGCTCCTTATCAAACTGTGCCTTTTCAACTGCATGTATATTTTATCTCTCAGAACCTTCTTAAGAGTAAAAACTCCACAAATTAATACTATACAATTGGTGTGTGATCCTGCACTGAACGTCATGTTCTCCACAATCCCAAAATCAGCCACAATACCTTCAAACTAAAACAGTTAACTGTTCCCACCAGCTTCTGACCCCCGCTGAATGGCCTCTTCCTGGTCCCATGGAACAGTTTCGAGAGACTGTTTGGGCTCCACCTGTTACTGTTCAAAAGTTCGATGTGCTGACAAGACCCCTCCTCTTCCTATGTAACAGGCAGGAGTGTCGAAAATGTGAAACACACACACACACACACACACACACACACACACACACACACACACACACACACACACACACACACACACACACACACACACACACACACACGATAAGACAAAACAGAAATATGAAAACTTTCCACAGTTTCATAATACTTGAACTCATAACAAGTAGATAGATGATAAACTGTCCCAAATGTTATCCTGTCCTTTGAAGTTATTAGATTAGATTCCCTACAGTGTGGAAACAGGCCCTTCGGCCCAACACGTCCACACCGATCCGCCGAAGATGAACCCACCCAATGCCATTTCCCTCTGGCTAATACACCGAACACGATGGGCAATTTAGCATGGCTAATTTACCTGAACTGCATATTTTTGGACCTGTGGGAGTAAACCGGAGCACCTGGAGGAAACCCATGCAGACACGGGGAGAATATTCAAACTCCACACAGTCGCTCAAGGCTGGAATCAAACCTGGGACTCTGGTACTGTGGGGCATCAGTGCTAACCACTGAGATGCCGTGCCGCCCATTCTGCTCAGACAAGCTGCTTGTGATGTGATTTCTCTCCAGAATTGTTGGAGTTAGCTGAATGCCCTTTGCTTCAGACGGTAGGGAGATTCCAATGAATCTCTCATCAGGGATTCTCCACGACTCAGCAGGTAGAAATGAGTCAGACATTTACTGTTGTCAGGTGGAACAGAAGAAGATAGAGGGATCAATCGGCTGCTGCTTCTCAGGCAGGGAACATTGTTCTCCCTCTATGTGTTGAAACAAGCAATCATGTCAACTGAACACCAAACGGGACCACGTGCGCTCGTCATGAGCATTCTCTGGAATGGATCATAATGGACGATATGTAAGTGCATCATTGCTGTTGTTGTACACATTGCCTTCCATTATAAAAAGAGAAAATTCTTGCTTAATAATTTGATGATATGTTGGTATGCATATGCTTAATTTTTAAAAATCGTTTGATGTTTTCATAGTATCTGTGCTAAAATAAATACATTTATTCTTAAAATTTATTCCATAGTTTTTGTCTCCCTGAGAAGCAAAAATATGCATCTAGATGATTTTTCTCAAAATTGTGTATGCTTCTAAAGGATTTCTCATCTAAGACCAAAACTGATGTTTCAGAACAAAAGGCCTTCATTCCAGGAAAGTATGAACAAAACATTGTTGATAAGCTTCTGAAACTTTTCTTTTAGGTTAAGGGATCAAAACTGCACATAAAGTGCCAGATGTAGTCTTAGCAACACCCTGTACAGATGTAGACTCGAACAATATGATGCTGGAGCAGGCCAGGCAGCACCCAACGAACAGGAGACTTGATGTTTCGGGCATATTCCTGATGAAGGACTTATACCCGTGACGCCAATTCTCCTGCTCCTTGGATGCTGCCTGATTGGCTATGCTTTTCCAGCCTCACACTGTTCGACTCTGAACTCCAGCATCTGCACTCCTCACTTTTACCGGTACAGATGTAGTAAAACATTCCTTGTTAAACCTGACACCCTTTGCCAGAAACACAATCATTCCACTTATCTTCCATATCACTTACAGCAAGTACAGACTAACAACATATGATTCGTGTACCAGGATCATGAATACCATCTGTATCACAGAGTTCTGCAATCTCTCTCCACTTAAATTGTTTACTATTGTTTTTTGTTACATCCAAAATAGACAACTCACATTATGCTATATCTGGTGAAGGTTTGCTCACTAACCTCCCTTTGCCGATATCACATTGCTGGCACATGACCTCCATTTGATGTCATACTGGATGACCATCTTGGTGTTTAAGCTCATTGGGCTTTGATATATACAGTCCCTTCCTCCAGATCTTTGATACAGATATTGATCGTTGATTATCCCATAGTGATCTCTGAGTTACAGCTGTGTAATGTGAAAATAAGCATTTATCTCTACTCTCTATTTCCCGTTAGCAAAGCTTCCTGTGTAGCAGCTCAGATGTTTACATGGCGTCCTGTGCAGTAAAATGTACTCAATCAGCTAAAATGATTAGTTCTATTTTCCTCTGTAACTCGTTAAATAGGCAGAATAATCTCCTCCAGAACAGTCTCATGGTAACGATAATGACTGGCTGAATGAGGTGGCCCCCTATCTCTGTCACAGTTTCGAGGGGTGGATGGATGGCACAATACATGTAGTAGTGGCAGCAGTATATCCCTGCAACAGTATTGAGGGTGGTTTGAGGGAACAACACATGGGGTAGGAGCAGCAGTATATCTCTGTAACGGCATTGAGCGTGGATTACGAGAACAACACATGGTGTAGGGACAGCAGCATGTCTCTGTAACAGCCTTGAAGGTGGATTGAGGGAACAACACATTGGATAGGTGCAGCAGTTGGCCATTCGGCGACACCAGTCAGAATGCTCATGGCTGATCCGAGTGTGTCTGACCATCGGTCTCCTGTCTGTTCCCAATAAATATTGACTCTCCTGTCCGGCAAAGATCAGTCGAGCTCAGCCTTGAATATCTTCAAAAACCGAGTCCTCACTGCTCCCTAAGGATGGGGACCCTACAGATAGTACAATCCTAACGTGAATGGGGCGATCTTATTTCAGTGTGGGACCCATTATTTTAAACTGTATTAACGTAACCTGAAATCGCCACCTCTTTTGAAACACAGGGACAGAATAATTAGGCATAGACGTAAACCATTCAGCCCTCTAAACCTGTCCAATAGGACCACTGACTCTTTTCAATCAAATATGTATTAAACTCATTCTCTGCTCCTGTCCCGGGAAGAGAACAACTGATAGCATGACACCACGCGAGCATTAAAAATGCAGAATTAGGACATTCGGCCCATCGACTCTGAATGCCATTTAATACTGGCTCAGAAATTTCTCAACATCGTTCTCCTGACTACTCTCAGTCAGTCTTGACATGCTTATTCATCAAAAACCTATCTATCTCTGTCTTATTAGCACTAGTGCCTGTGTCTCTGTGGGTCCATATGTGCACTTGTGTGTGTTTGTTCATGTGTCTGTGTGTTTGTGTATTTATGTGCTGACATCGGTTCATCTGTGTATTAGCCTGTGCGTTTTACTTGTGCTTGTGTCTATTTGTGTGCGACTGTCTATGTCTCTGTATGCCACTACCTGTGTGCGGTTCTATCTCAGTTTATATACTGTGAGTGTCAGTATATTAGCGGGTTTACATAGGTCTCTGAAGAGTTTTGTGTCAGTATCTCTCTGCAATGAGATATTTGTTGTTTTGGGAGGGAGAATATTGTTAGAGCAGACAGAATGGCTAAAGTGCGAATTGCCCTTTACTGAACATTGTTTTTTACTCAGTTTGAGTGACATGGATGTCACGGAATCTCCATACGACATGTTCCGGTCCACTCCGGCTCATACCAGGGTCCTCCCTAGGTGGCCGGGGGGCAGGCGGGGTGAATGGTGGCTGGAGTGGAGAGATCAGATATCGGGTGCTCCACCATCTGGCACTTTCTCTCCCATTACAGTCCGTTTCTCCTGGAATAGGAGAAAGGGGGGAGGGAGTGATAGTGGGGGTGTGTGGCCCTGCCGTTAGTGCTGGTGTAGGTGCAGGGGTAGGGGGAATGGTGAGGTGTCCGGAGGGAGTCAGTCCTCAGTGTTGTATCTATGCAGTGTTATTAGTGTTGGGGGTATAATGGAGGGAGAGAGTGCGCACGGGGTGGGGTTGGGGTGGGAAAGGTGCTGAATTCAATAGTGAGAGTGTTAGTGGGTGAGCCTTATTTGGAGATAGAGTGTCAACCTTGTTAGGGGGTAGGTGCTATAACAGGTAGTGAGTGTGAGGAAGCAGCGAGAGTACGGTAACAGCTAACCTGACAGAGTGGGGAGGATATTGATGCTTGTCCTGTGATGCTGGTCATTTCTCCAGATCATGTCAGCGTCGAGGTGACCCTCCCCGAATGTCTTGTCCAAGTCTATCACTAATAACGCTATAGACCCTGTCCCTCAGATTCCACAGAATCAGTTTAGGTGGATCTTACAAATAGGAAGGAGAAGCAAGCATTTATGTATTTTGTATCTAAACCAATGCTCTCATGCGAATTCTGTGCATTGTATGCTCTGAAAATTAGAGATGCAAATATTGTGGGTGCTGCAGTATTATTGCATGATCTTAAATTGCATCTAAACTGCGTTAACTAATGACTGCTAATGTTGTGAACCATCAATTCTTTAAGCACATAACAGGCTCTTTGAAGAGTATGTTGTGACGCAAACAAGAGAGCAGGTTATTTTGGATTTGGTGTTGTGTGATCAGAAGGACTCATTGGTAACCTTGCTCTGAGGAATAGAGGATATGTTGTATTTTACGCGGCGCCTGCATACAATATAGAATGTTTGACCATGAAGTGGTCGACACGCAATGGTTGTTAGAGTCATAGAACCATGGGACCCTGCAGCTTGGACACAGGCCCTTTGGACCAAAGTTGTCCGTGCTGACCAAAATGTCCAATGAGAACAGCCCCAAGTGCCTCAGCCTTTCCTCATAGGATTTTCCTACCATTCCAGGGAACATCCTGGTAAACCTCCTCTGCACTCGTTCTAAAGCTTCCACATCCTTCCTATAGTATGGCGACCAAAACTGCACACAATACTCCAGATGAGGCCTCACCAGAGTCTTATACAACTGCAACATGACCTCAGGACTCCGGAACTCAATTCCTCTGCCAATAAAGCCCAGTACACCATATGCCTTCCTCACAGCACTATTTACCTGGGTGGCAACTTTCAGAGATCCGTGTACATAGACACCAAGATCCCTCTGCTCATCCACACTACCAAGTAGCCTACCATTAGCCCAGTAATCCATCATCTTGTTATTCCTACCAAAGTGAACGACTTCGCACTTAGCTACATTGAATTCCATTTGCCACATTTCCGCCCAGCTCTGCAACTTATCTATATCCCGCTGTAACCTACCACTTCCTTCCTCACTATCCAGAACTCCACCGACTTTCGTGTCATCCGCAAACTTGCTTACCCAGCTTTCAAGTCCTTCCTCTAGATCATTTATAAAGATAACAAAAAGCAATGGTCCCAAAACAGATCCTTGTGGTACACCGCTAGTAACTGCGCTCCAAGATGAACATAATCCATCAACTACTACCCTCTGTCTCCTTCCAGCCAGCCAATTCCTAATCCAAACCTCTAATGTATCCTCAATGCCATACCTCCGAAGTTTTAGCATTAGCCTACCATGGGAAACCTTATCGAACGCCTTACTAATCCATATACACAACATCTACTGCTTTACCCTCATCCACTTCCTTAGTCACCTTCTCAAAGAACTCAATAAGGTTTGTGAGGCACGACCTGCCCTTCAAAAAACCATGCTGGCTATCCCTGATCACGTTATTCCTACCCAGATGTTCATAAATCTTATCCCTTACCATTCTCTCTAAGACTTTGCCCACCACTGAAGTCAGACTCACTGGCCTATAGTTACTAGGGCTATCCCTACTCCCTTTCTTGAACAATGGGACCACATTCGCTATCCTCCAGTCCTCTGGTACTATTCCCGTTGACAATGACGACATAAAAATCCAGGCCAATGGCTCTGCTATCTCCTCCCTAGCTTCCCATAGGATCCTGGGGTAAATGCCATCAGGCCCAGGAGACTTATCTATATTCATCCTTTCCAATATTCCCAAAACCTCTTCCCTGCATATTTCCAGGGCATCCATTCTAATTATTTGTGATTCCATATTCACATCAGCAACAGTGTCCTGTTCCTGAGTGAATACTGATGAAAAGTACTGATTTAATGTCTCTCCAATCTCCTCCGCCTCCACACACAACTTCCCACTACTATCCTTGACTGGACCGATACCTACCCTAGTCATCCTTTTATTCTTGACATACCTATAGAAAGCCTTTGGGTTTTCCCTAATCCTACCAGCTAAAGACTTTTCATGTCCCCTTCTCGCTTTTCTTAGCTCCCTCTTTAGCTCCTTCCTGGCTACCTTATAACTCTCAATCGCCCCTACTGAACCTTCACGCCTCATCTTTACATATGCCGCCTTCTTCCCTTTCACAAGGGACTCCAATTCCTTACTAAACCACGGCTGCCTCACAAGGCCCTTTACACCATGCCTGACTGGTACATACCTATCGAGGACACGCAGTAGCTGCTCCTTGAACAATCCCCACATCTCATTAGTGTTCTTCTCTTGAAGCCTGTTTTTCCAATCCACACAACCTAAGTCATGCCTCACTGCATCAAATCACTGCATTTATTCTTCTAAATCTTTCCTATCTGCATATTTGTCTAAAAGCCTTTTGAACGTTGTTAAAGTACGTGTCTCAACAAAACCGCTGTCTGCTAATTCCGTATGTGTACCAACCTCTGCATAAAAGAAGTTGGCACTCAGGATCCTTTTTATTCTTTCACCTCTAACCTGATGTCCTCTAGACATTGATTCCCAAAACTGGGAAAAAGAATGAGTGCATTCACCTTATCCATGCATCTCATTATTTTATACTTTTCTATACGATTACCCCTCAGTTTCTTACACTCAAAGGAAAATATTCTGGCCGGTCCAAACTCTCCCTACAACTCAGACCATCGAGTACTGGCAACATCTTTGTAAATTGCTTCAGTCCTCTTTCCGGTTTAATCACATCCTTCCTATGGCAAAGTGAACAAAACCGAACACAATACTCCAAGTGCAGCCTCACCAGCGTCCTGTACAACTGCAATATAACTCGCCAACTTCTATACTCAATGCCCTGACTGATGAAGGCCAGTGTGCCAAAAGCCTTTTTCACTGCCCTGTCAACGTGGAACTACTTTCAGAGAACCGCAGACCTGATCTCGAAGGTTCCCTCTGTTCCTCTATCCTCCTTCAGGGTCAAACATTCACCACAAAACGCCAACCTGGATTTGACTTTCCAAAATGCACATACATATTAATCTCCATTTGCCTTTTCTCGACCTACTTCCCCAGCTGATAAACGTCCTGCTGCAATTTCTGATAACCTTTCTCACTGTTCACAGTACTGCCTATTTTATTGTCATCAGCCTAATTACGAATCATGCTTTGCACATTCTCATCCAAATCATTGATATGGAAAACAAACAGTAATATGTCCATCACTGACACCTGAGACACTCGACTAATCACAGGCCTCAAGTCCAACAAGCATCCTTCCAGTTTTAGCCTCTGCTTTCATCACTTGCCCTTTCTTTGCTGATTCTACCTTAAAGAAAAAGACGTATTTTTCAGACATTGCTGTATTTCTGTTGATCTCCTGGTCCTGACCAGGTGTATCCAAGAACACAGCAAGATGCGAGAGAAGATATTGCAGGGGTCCTGGCTGATCTTTTGCATCTTCGTTGGCCGCGGGGAAGGTCCCGGAAGACTAGAGTGTAGTGAACGTTTTGCCCTTGTTCAAGGAAGAAGAAACTGTGAACTATAGACCAGTTAGCTTAACAACTGTGGTCATCGGGTTCGATAAGAACAGAAGGACATCATCCGCATACAGTGTAATCTTGTGTGCCCTCGATCCCACTTCCGGAGCAGTTATATGGACGTTCTGACGAATGGCCTCCGCCAGCGGCTCTATCACCACCGTAAACAACAACCGTGAGCAGGGTCAGCCTTGCCAACGATCCGACCAATCGTAAAGTTCCCAGACTTCACCCCATTGGTGATGACCACGGCCAGAGGATGGCGATATAAAACCTCCACCCTCCTCGCGAAGACTTCACCCAATCCAAACTGTTCTAAGACATAAAAAAAAACGTCCATTCCACCCAGTAGAATGCTTTCTCTCCACCTAGGGAAATCAACAACCCCTGAATCGATCGTTGCTGACAAACTTGGACCACATTCAGCAACCTTCTAATATTATGAGAGGACCTACGGCCCTTTATAAAGCCTGTCTGGTCCTTTTTAATAATATGAGGCAACACCATTTCCAATCTCAGCGCCAGGATCTTGGACAGAATCTTACAATCTGAATTAAATAGGGAGATGGGCCTGCATGAGGCACAATCCTCAGGAACCTTCCCATTCTTAAGAATCAAGGAAATATTTGCTTCTCTCAAAAATGGTGATAGGCATTCATGCATATAGGAGTGATTGGACATCTCTAACATCGGCACTGACAGAATCCCTATAAACTCCTTATAAAACTCACCTGGAAGACCATCAAGGCCAGGCGCTTTCATACTCTGAAATTGCCTTGCTTCCTCCTGCATTTCCTGAACTGTCAAGGGGCCATTAAGGGGAGTGGCCTGTTCCAAGGTTACCCCTGGGAGGACAAGGTTCTTAAAAAAGGTCTCCATTTTAGCCCTCCTGTTCTCGCAGCCGTCAGACCAATACAATTCAAAGTTAAAGCACTGAAAAGCCCCATTAATCTTTTTAGAATCGTATGTAAGGACCCCGGCGCTGTCTCTGATTGTAGTAAGGGATTGGGGAGCACGCTTTTTCCGAGTCACATATGTTAAATACTTCCCTGGCCTTCCCTCATATTCGAACAGCCTTTGTCTTGGAAAAGCAAGTTCTTTCTCTCCGTTTTGTGCCGGTATTGAATTCAAGGCAGCCCGAAGGGCCATGATCTGCTGTAGGTTAGTGACCAAAGGCAGAGCAAAATGTGCCGTCTCCGCAGCTTTCAACTGCATTTCAAGTAGATGCTGCTGTTCCTCCTTCTGTCATTTCTGGCTAGTCAAACAGGAAATACCAAATCCCTTAGCAAAGGCCTTAGCAGTCTTCCATAGCATGGACGGACTACTAGCCATGCCTGAGTGGAGAGTCAAGAATTTCTGAAACTCCTTCAAAAAGCATTGCTCAAATTGGAATCCTTAAGGAGAAAAGGGCCCAAATGCTGGTGCTGCAAACCTAGCCCTTCACTCTTGGCCTTTATCTCCAAATATACTGCCGCGTGATGAGAGATAGTTATATTCCCAATTTTACAACCCATAATCGAGCCAGAAAGAGGTAAATCCTCATGTGACATTTATGTCAGTTTGTGAAAAAGGTGAAGTCCCTGCCGGTAGGGTGAAGACATCTCCAAATATCCACCAGCCCCAACTTCTCGCATAAGTCAACCACCTGCTAGTCTTCTGAAGAAATAGTTGAGGGACCACAAAGCATCCTGTCCACTATCGATTCAAAAGACAATTAAAATTCCCCCATAACAATGTGCTCTGTTCCAAAAGCACTCAAATTAGAGAAAGCACTAATAAAAAAATTGAGGAGTTGCACTGGAGAACAGTAGACGTTTAAAGTGCCATATTCTTTCCCATGTATCAGGGCTTTAAGTATCACAAACCATCCCTGCTCATCTTTCACTGGCTCTAATAATGTGAATGGAAGAGTTTTCTGGTTAAGTACCGCCACTCCCCTGCATTTATTAGTAATGGATGAAAAAATATCCTTTTAACAGGCGAATGACTTCCCTTAATGTTCCAGGTACAGCATTTAATAAGGCACTTAACCATATCCCCTTTCAGACAATTTTGAACCCCTCAGAGGGAGAACCCTGCTTACAAAGCGCCGAGCATAAGCAAATAAAGACTCATAGAGTTGAAAAACTATGTGCACAAAAACTACTCTATCATAACTATGAACAACTATTCCTACCAAATAAACTACAAATAAAACCAACTATCAAAACCTTGAATAGAAGACTTTGGGCGGCACGGTGACACAGTGGTTAGCACTGCTGCCTCACAGCGCCTGTAGACCCGGGTTCAATTCCCGACTCAGGCGACCGACTGTGTGGAGTTTGCACGTTCTCCCCGTGTCTGCGTGGGTTTCCTCCGGGTGCTCCGGTTTCCTCCCACAGTCACAAAGATGTGCTGGTCAGGTGAATTGGCCATGCTAAATTGCCCATAGTGTTAGGTAAGGGGTAAATGTAGGGGTATGGGTGGGTTGCACTTCGGCGGGTCGGTGTGGACTTGTTGGGCCGAAGGGCCTGTTTCCACACTGTAAGTCTAATCTAAAAAAAAAGACTCTTCCCCCTGCCCATAGGGGGCACTCACCCAACCCATCTCCTCCTTCACAACTCCTTCAAACCCGGACTGTGCCCCAGCCTTAAGCCAGAAGTTAAAAAAAAAACGAGAAGATGATCCTTAAATCAACAGAAAATAAGACAAAGTCAGGATGAGCACTCCACCCGTCCCTGGCTTCATGTCACCGCGATTTGTGACTAAATGAGAAGCAGAACAAACAAAAAAGAGGGAGAGACAACAAAGAACATCCACAAGATTTCCCATCAGAAAACCTAGTCATTAAAATAGAGTAACAACTTATTCCAAAGTCTTTTGTCCCCTTTCCAAAAAGGAAATTATTAGGGAGAAAGAAAGGAATAAAAAAAGGAAGGAAAAGCATGGGGAAAGATGGAAAACAGAACAAACATTAACAATATTTTTCAGGCCAATCCATCTATTTTAAAGTGTCCACAAAATGTTGAGCCTTACCCACTGAGTCAAATGTATAAACTGAGTCCTTGTGGCTGAAACGAAGTACTGCGGGGTATCTCATGGAGTATTGGATGCACAGGTTCCTCAACCTCTTTTTAACTTCATCGAAGGATTTTCCCTTTCGAATAACAGCTGCAGAGAAATCCTAGAAAAAAACATGATTTTTGACCCCTGTGGATGTTTTCCCACGGATCTGGAAGCGTCTATGACTTATTGCTTGTTTTTATATGAATAGAAATACACTAGGACCGAGCGGGGGTGCTGCATGGGCCCTGACCTGTGCACTGTAACCCAATAAGCGGTTTCAATCTGACGCCTGCTGGACTCGACGTGAAGGCCCAAAAACTTTGACACCCAGCTTTCAATGAAACTGATTGGCTGCTCACCTTCAGGGGGCCTGGCAATTCAGAGATTTATCCTCCGACCTCGATTTTCCAGGTCATCGGTATGGTCTTGCAACGTCCGCACTTCTTGCTCCGGCACCTGGAACCGACTGGCTGAGGACTCCCTCGCAGCTTTCGAGGCCTTAGTTCGACTCTTCACTTCCTCCAGCCTCTCCCCGAGGCTCTGGATCTCCAGCTCATGCTTCTGCAGCATGGATGCGTTCGGTTGGACCTGGGCACGAATCTCCCCAATGATTTATTCAATCGCAGCCCTAACTTTCAAGGTAACTCTCTCCATCGCCGCAGCCAATTCCTGTGAGTCTGTTTGGTCCTGGGGGTGGGTGGGGTGGGGGTTCAGGAGAGGCTGCTGCTGCTGCAGTCTCTGGAGTGCCTGGTGCAGCAGGGGAAGGTCCTCCCTGCTGCTGTTTGCTTGCTCGTTTTCCCTTTGGTATCCTTCCGACTCCCAAATATTATAACATATGTGTTCTGTAAGGTTTTAAGCTAATAATTCCACCACATGGATTGGCCAGGGATGGCAAAAAATATCACTTTGCCTTGGCTGTTAGGCAGAGCTGTCCACAGCAGTTCAAGAGAATCACCCGCCATTTTGCCGAGTCCCATTAACTCCTCTTTAACGCCACATTATTCACGCCCCTCAGCTCTCTGACAGGTCAAAAATCTTATCTACATTCTGTCTAAATGCTTTCAGTGATGCAGCTGCCCTAAATCTCTAGCCCAGATAATTCCTGACATTGATGTCCCTCTGTGAGAGGAAATCACTCCCTGTGCATCCACCATCACTGATTGATTGAAACAAGAGGCAAACACAGGGGCTCAGGGAAGAGTGAGTGGCCTTGATATCAAGGAAGTATTTGACTGAGGATGTCATTGGGACCACCTAATTATTTGAGCTTAATGGGGATCAGGTGAAACCTCCCCTCTGGTTGGGGTTTTTCAGAGCACAACCGAAGATATTTGTGGTTGGTGGCCAGATACTGCACATTTCCAAAATTAAAAGAGGAGTTCATTCAGCACCTCAAGCTTGTTGCACGCAGATATCTAGAATCCGTTCATCACATCGAAACGACTGAAGAAGAAGAGGGACAGCCCAGTCAATCATTTTGCTTGTTCCAGAGTAAGAGGAGGGGTCTGGTCAGCACATCAAACCGTTCAGCAGGAACAGGCAGAGCTCAATTAAACGCTTGAACCTGTTCCATGGGACCCGGAGGAGACTGTCCAACCCCTTGAAACTCTTATCCAGGAATAAGAGGCTGCCATTGATGCTCCAATATGACAAACCAGTGGAGCAGAGACTGCACTCAGAAATGGCTTCACGATGTTCCTCGTGGCTCCTTTGCCTGTGGTGCACATGATACTTTAACGTGATTTGCTGGCATTGAGGAAGGAAGCGACAAATTTTGCGTCTATTCTCAAGGAGGCATCTTTCATCTCCGAGAAGACATGTCCATGTTCTCCGTGGACGTCAGAAGCTGGTGGGAATAGTTAACTGTTTTCGAATGAAGGTACTGTGGCTGCTGTCGGGATTATGGATAACGTGACGTTCAGTGCAGGATCACATACCAACTGTAATGTATTAACGTGGGGAGAGTTTATTCGAAGGTTGTATTAGCTGAGTAAAAAAAAACATGGAATCTATCACTGTATCAGTGTCTGTATAGTCCATCGTGAGTGACTGTCCCTCCCCCTCCAGTTTCAATGCAAACACCTCTCATTCTCTCACAGCACTAGAGGTTAATCTCCCCTCACTCCTCACGGTACTACCATCCCAGGGATTAGTCTGGTGAAACTCCATTGCACTCTCTCTGTGGCAAGGTGATCATTCCTTATAAAGGAGATAAATATCAGCCCACAATATCCCAAAGACTGCCTCAAAAACACTCTCAAGTTTGATCACAATAACTATTTTTCCACACTTACACATCTCCGTTTATTTCCTGTGTCATACAAAAAACGCATTCCTTCTCGATGCACCGTGAATGATGTGGAATTTAAAAAATTCCTTACATCTGTACGTCAGCACCAATAAAGGCACCACCAGAGATGCAGATGGAGATGAACATCATGCTCGGGGAGAGACAAAGAAAGGATGCACTTAATATGGGGAATGGTCATCTGCCTGAATGAGAATGAGCTGAAGGCACACAGGAAAGAGTCAGAGGAAGGGACCTACCTTTGCTTTTGTTCTTCCCTCACGAGATGTGTGCAAGACCTGGTCAGGCCAACATGTTTTGACGATCTTGTACTGATTGGCTGGTTCAGCTGTTCCACAGGACAGTAAATAGTAAAACACGTTGCTGTGGGTTTGCAGTCACATAGAGATCTGACCAGGGAAGGATGACCCATTGCCTTTTCGAAAGGACATGAGGCAAGCAGATGGGCTTTTCAAAATTAAAGATGATGGCTTAATTTCAATGTCACCAATTTCTTTCATGTGATGTATCAACAGATTATTATTCTGTGTCTCCTACCATTACATAGAACATAGAACAGTACAACATAGAACAGGTCCTTCAGCCCATGATGTTTTGCCGATAATTAAACAGATATACACAGAAACGCACACACACCACCCTCCACCACCACCCTGTCTCCTGCCATTAAGCAGGTGTATACACACACACACACACACACACACACACACACACACACACACACACACACACACACACACACACACACACACACACACACACACACACACACACACACACTGGCACAGCCAAAGATGTGTCTTTAATACAGAGATATATTTTTTTGATTAAAACATGGATCCAGCGTTACAGTGAGAAGGCGGGAAAATTGTGTTGAGAAACATGTCAGGCAGCACCGAACAGCAAAGTACAGTTGATGGATGAAATGGCCATTTTTCAATTTCCTATGCTGTATGGACTTAAGATGCCATGAATATTCTCCCTAGGGTGCAATGGAGGCTGACATTGATAAATATTTTACTGAACAGTCAATGGGACTGTGGGATAGGTTTGAGGGGCTGAATGGTCTATGACTCCTCCCATTTGTTTTGCCCTTATTTCTGAAAAGAGGAGGTAACTTGCTGTGAGGTTAACACACTTTCAAATTAAAGGGTCTCCCATTAACATTTGAGATAACGTTGTTCCATTCTCATTGAGACTGTGCGATCTATAGTGCTGTCATCCCCAGGGAATGGTGAAGACTGGGTCATTGAAGATATTCAAGGCTGACCTTAAGTGATCTTTGATGGACAGAAGAGTGAATATTTAGTGGGAACAGACAGGAAGGTGGTGGTCAGCTACAGTCAGACCAGCCATTATGCTTCTAAATTGTGCAGCAGACTAGAGGGGCCGAATGGCCTACTGCTGCTCCTCTACCACGTGTGGTCCTCCCAGTTCACATCTCGAGGCTGTTACAGCGAGAGAGGAAGACCCCTTTCAGCCAGTCAGAATCGTTATAATGAGCCAGGAGGAGGCAATTCTGTCCCTGTATGGAGTTACACAGGAATAGAATATAGTCATTCAACTCATTGACAAAATTACATTGCACATCAGAAGGCCATACAACCTTTCTGGGCAGTTACACTGGAACAGGGGAGCCCTCTTTAGCTAACCTGAAATACAGATTTGAGATTATTACTTGTTTTCAGGTTGGAAAGCTGTAACTAGTAGAATTCTTCGAGGATCAGTGTGAGCTTATCAACAGTATACACTAGTTTAATGCCTTGGATGAAGAGGCTGAATATATTGGAGCTCGGTTTGCTCATACATCAGGATAAACATTCAATATGATGTCAAGTGGAGGCAGAGCGTCTGCAATGCGATACGATAGGGGAGGGCAGTGAGTAAACTTGCGACGAAATGAATATCAGTACAATGTGGGTGACTGGAATTTTGTGTTTTGGGAAAATGGCAAAACAGCAGTAAATAATTTAAATGGAGAGAAAATGCAGAACTTGTTGGTACAGAGGGATTTGTGTGTATTAGCACATGAAGCACATCAAGTTACTGTGAAGATGCAGCAACTGATTTGGAATGGAAATGGAACGATGCTGTTTCATGCAAGGGGGTCGGGTTTGATCTTAGTGATATTTTCCTGCATCAGTACAGGACATTGCTGAGACCACATCTGATGTATTGTTTGAAGTTATGATCCCCAAAACTGAAAAAAAGTACACGGTTTTCAAATTTTTCAAAGATGTTTCTCTTTACTCGGCCTCGTGATGAATGCATTATGTCATGAAGGATTAACAGTTCAGGCCTGAGAATGGCAGATGTTCTTATTGACCATATACGATCATGAGCAGAGAGTAGCTGGTGAATACCTGATGGATATTTCCTCTTGTGTGAGAGAAAAAAACTGGGGATGTAATTTGAGAATAAGCTAGGCTCTGAGGCAAGGTCGCTGGACCAGAAACGTTAACTCTCATTTCTCTTCAGACATGCTGATAGACCTGCTGAGCTTTTCCAGAAATTTTTGTATTTTTTAAGATAAGACATTCATTTTAATGACGATATTGTGAATATATTAATCATTTTATTTTTATATTATGCAGGTACATATGAACACATCTTCAAATCAAAAAGAGGGTAATTATTTGTTAATGAAATGATTCTGTGTACGACAGTAGCAATGATGCACCTTCATGGAGCAGGGAATGTGATGGAACCATAATGTTCAGACAACGTTCAAGGAGAGCACACATAGTCCAGTCTGAGTTCTGATAACATTGTTGATTCAACTTAGGATGGAAAAATGTAACCTACCCGAGAAGGAACAGTCTGTTCCTCCCTTTCTCTTTTCCTGTCTCTCACCACAGCAATACGTGCGAGCTAAAAAAAAAGCACAGGCGGTTTTATCACTTACAGAGGATTCATGATGAGGATTATTTGGAACCTCCCCACCTGCTTGAATCAAAGGGGATTTAGCCAAATCCAACTGTTTCAGGAAGAAATTCCATTATCAGAAGGTTGTGCGAGCAGAATGACTTCAGAAATAATTCTCATAGTAGGAGATTTTAATTTTATGAATATAGACTGGGACTGACACAGAACTAAGGGCTTCGATGGGGTGAATGTATTAAGTGTGTTGAGAAAACTTTCCTCATGCAGTATGGAGAAGGTCCTGTTCGGGAATTGGCAAACCCGACCGACTCTTGGGAAATAGAGCAGGCCAGGTGATGGAGGTAACAGTGGGGGAGATCTTTGAGACCAGTACCATAGTTCTCTTAATCTTTAAATAGTTATGGAGAGAGACAAACCGGTACACAGTGCAAGTTCTAACTTGGGGAAAGGTCAATGTTGATGGAATGAGACAGGAACTTGCAGGGGTTGTTCAGAACAATTTGATTGCAGGCGAAAGGACCTCCAACAACTGGGAGGCCTTGAAAAGTGAGATGGCTGGAGTTCAAGGTTGAAATGTTCCTTTGGGAGTGAAGGGCAAGGTTGGCATGAGGAGGGAGCTCTGGAAGACAAGAGATATCGAAGAGGTGTGGCTCAGGTCCAGGCAGATGGGATCAAAGGAATCCCTGGAGATACACAGGGGATACAGGAGCTTACTAAAGAAGGATCTCAAGAGGGCAAAAAGAGGGCACGAGATAGCCTTGGCTGAGAAGATCAGGATGATTCCAAACTGGTTGTTTAAGTATATTAAAGAAAAGAAAATAACCGCAGTGTGAATACGACCACTCAAGGACCACAGTGGACATGTATATGCGGAACCACAGGAAATTCTCAAGATTTTCAATGAATATTTCTCTTCTGTGTTTAACGTGGAGAAATACTTGAAGACTTGGTGTGGTAGCTTAGGGAAGCTAGTGGTGATATCTTGGGGACAGTCCATATCACAGTAGAGGAGATGTTGGATGTATTAGAATGTAGGAAGGTGAATAAAAATCTTGGTTCTGTATCAAAGAACACAGCAGGAGGCTAGAGAAGAAACTACAGGGACCCTGGCTGACATTTTGGCATTATCATTAGCTACAGGTGAGTTCGCAGAAGTCTGGAGGGTAGCAAATGCTGTGCCCTTATTCAAGAAGGGAAGGAAAGAAATACCTGGGAAATACAGACCAGTAAGCCTAACATAATCTGCTGTTGATAGTGAGGGAAGTTTTCAGAAATTGCAGCAGGACCTTGATTAGCTGGGGAAGTCGGCTGAGAAATAGGGAAACGTAGTTTAATATAGATAAGTGTGAGTTTTGCATTTTGGAAAGTCAAATCAAGGCAGGAATTTCATTGTGAATGGTATGGTGTTAAATTGTGCAGTGGAACAGAGGGACCTTGGAGTACAGGTGCACGGTTCTCTGAAAGTAAAGTCACAGGGAGACAGGGAGACAGGGAAGTGAAGAAAGCTTTTGGCACACTGGCCTTCATCAGTCAGGGCACTGAGTACAGAAGTTGGGAAGTTATGTTGCACGTTTCAGGACCAAGCCGCATTTGCAGTGTTGTGTTCAGGTTTGGTCACTTTGCTGTTGGAAGGATTTTATTAAACTGGAAAGATTGCAGATGAAATTTACAAGGATGTTGATATGACCCAACAGCCTGAGTTACAGAGAGAGGTTGGACAAGGAAGGACATTTTTCTTTAGAGCAAAGGAGATTGAAAGGGTGGAGGGTGGGGGGTGGGGCGTGGGTTGTGGTGGGCTTGGATTCTTTAAAAAAAATCTGTACAAGATCATGAGAGGCATGGATATACTGAATGAAGTCAGTCTTTTTTTTCCCAGAGTTTTGGAATCGTGGACTGGAGTGCATCAGTTTACGTTTAGAGGGGAAAAAATAATAGAGACCAAGAGAAGCAAATTTTACACAGAAGGTGATACGTATATGGAATGAGCTGTCAGTGGAAGTAGTTCAGGCATTTACATTAACAATATTGAAAAGACATTTGGACAAATGCATGGATAGGAAAGGTTCAGAAGCATATGGGTCAAATGCAGAGAAATAGGTTTAACGTGGATGGACATTTATGTCAGCATGGACCAGTTTGGGTCAAAGGGCCTGTCTACATGCTGTAGGACGCTCTGACTCTACAAGTAGGATAAAATTTCGGCCAAACTTTCATTTTTCCTTTTGTTATGAGTTCCAGTAATATTTGGAAAAAGTTCTTTCAAGTTAACATCGCAGAGATTTTCATTTCCAGTTTCTTATCAAACGCGTGTGTATGTGTGTTTGTGCCTCAGTAGTTTTAAAAGGCAAATACCAATGTACATATTTGCAGTTTTCGCTCATCATTCTTCGTTCCATCATAGTTTGAGTAACTTTGTTTCAGTCGTAAACGTATTGTTGGAGCAGATTAAAGAAATCTGTCTGACTTGTTCCTTACACTGACCCTGACACTCTCTGAGAACTATATCATTGGCCATATCACCAACATAATTATAATTGAATTGTTTTGGGACTAGAAAAGGGAACAGTGATCCAAAAACACAATTAATTATCGACTCAGTGACCCTAACGTCAGTGTAGTGTAGGTTATTGGAGGGGTATCTGAGGGATAGGATTTACGTCCATTTAAAAAGACAAGGACTGGTTTGGGGTAGTCAACATGGCTTTGTGCGATGAGATCATGACACATTAATGTGTTTGAGTATTTTGAGAACGTGACACAGAAGATTCTGGTATAATTTGTTTATATTGGCTTCAGCAAGGCGTTTAATATGGTTCCTCATCGCAAACAGGTTAGGTCACTTGGAATCCATGGAAAGTTAACTAATTGGATACGAAAAAGTCTCTTGAAGATAACGAATTGTTTTCCAGACTGAGGCCAGCGGTGTGCTGAAAGAATCGGTGCTGAGCTCACTGCTTTTCATCATGGTTGTAAATGACTAGGATGTGAATATCAGAGGCATGGTTAATAAGTTTCCAGATAACATCAACAAAGTGATGCAGCAGATTAAGATTAACTCAGAGTACTGCGGCACCCTTGACCCCATCAAAGTCCCAAGGACTGGCAGATGGCGTTTAATTTAGATATTTGTGAGGTTTTGCATTTTCAGTACATTCAGTCATGTTGTGCACTGGAGAATGTTGCCGAACAAAGGGACCTTCGGGTACGGGTTCACATTTCCTTGTCAGTGGAGTCGCAGACAGACAGGGTGGTGAAGAACACGTTTGGCACGCTTGCCTTAATCGGTCCGAACATTGAGTACAGGAGTTAATGTGACATGTTAGCCCTGGACAGGACACTGGTGAGGCTACTTTAAGAATACTGTGCACAATTCGGTTGGCTCTCCTGATGGGAAGATGTTGAGAGGACGCAGAAAATGTTTACAAGGATTTTCCAGTACTGGAGGGTTTGAGCTTCATGGAGAGGATGAACAAGTTGAGGCCTCTTCCCCTGAACTGGCAGAGGGTGAATGGTGACATGAAATTGATTTTTCAAATCCTGAGGGGCATGGATAATCTGAATTGCCAAAGTATTTTTCCCAGGATAGGGGGTCCAGAACTATACGGCATAGGTTGAAGGTTTGGGGGAAAGACTTAGAGTGGACCTTAGCAGTTACATTTTCATGCCGAAGATGGTGCGTGTACAGAAAGTGCTTTCAGAGAAAATGTTGACAGTGGGTCCATTACACGTTTAAAATACATATAGATAGGTACATAAACAGGAATGGTTCAGAGGCATATGGAGAAAATGATGGCAAATGGGACTAGATAAGTTTGGGATAACTGGTTGGCATAGGGAAGCTGGAATAAAGGATCTCTTTCCATGCTGTATGACTCTCTGATTCTATCAGAGAGATGGGGAAAATTCTAAAATGATCTTTCAAGTGGGAATTCTCTTCCCAGAAGTTTGACATGTTTACATTTTTACAAAGCTGAGTTAGTAGAGATGTAATAATGGGATACAGACAGGAAGGTGGAGCTGGGACCACAACCTGATCAGCCACAATCTTAGTGTCTGGTGGAGAAGCCTCAAAGTGCCTAATGACCCACTCCTGCTCCTCAGTCCCATGTCTCTGCATTCCATTCAGCTCCTCAAACCTGCCAGACAGGAACAGTTGATGTCCATTTACTGCAATAACCTAGTACACAGGAAAAAGTAAGACCACTCAGTCCATAAAGACTGACCCATACAGTTTGGGAGATTTGGAAAATACAATTGGAAAACTCAGGCTGGATCTGAGTGACTCTCCTCATCTCTCTTTACGGAGCTTCTCCTCTCTGCAACGTGTGCCCCATTTGTTGTTCATGTTGTAGACCCAGATTCATTGTGAATACAGCCCCCAGACCTCACCTAGAGATGGCTCACAGAATCCGCTGGTCTCCCTGACTGAAATATTCAATAACAGACCTTCCTGGAAAATACCACCCACTAACCTTCCGAGAACAGAATGTGAGTACATCAGAAACAGGAGCACATCGTTCAATACCCAATCCTGCCCTTCAGTAAGATCATGGCTGATCTGCTCTAGGTCGCAAATCCTCTTTAATGCTCGATTCTTCATAGCGCTCACCTCTCTGACAGGTCAAAATGCATTTACCCGACTCGTTAAATACTTTCATAGAAGATAGAACATGGAACATTACAGCACAGTGCAGGCTCCTCTGCATTCGATGTTGCATCTACCTTTTATCCTACTCTCAGATCAGACTAGCCTATATACACTACATTGTACTATCCTCCCATGTGCCCATGTAAGAGTCGCTTACATGTCCCTAATACACCTGACTAAATACCACTGCAGGCAGTGCATTTCACTCACCCACCCCTCTCTGTGTAAGGAACCGATCTCTGAGATCACCTTGAAACTTAGCTCCAAATGATGTCCTCTCCTGACAGCCATTTCTGCTTTGGGAAATAAAAGTCTCTGGCTATCCTATATATATATATATATATATACACACATATCTATCAAGTCACCTCTCATCCTTCTTCACGCCAATGATAAAAGCCCTATCTCTGTCAACCTTTCTCCATAAGACCTGCCCTCCAGTCCAGGCAGCATTCTGGTAGATTTCCTCTGCACTCTTTCTAAACTTTCCATATCCTTCCTCTAATTGGGTGACCAGAACTGGAGAAAATATGTCAAGTGTGGTCTAACCAGGCTCTATAGAGCTGCAGCATAACCTCGTGGCTCTTAAAAACAATACCCCTGTTAATGAAAGCTAACACACCATTTGCCTTCTTAACAATTCAGTCAATGTAGGTCACAACTGTGAAGGACCTAATGATATGGAACCCAAGATCACTCTATTCCTCCACACTGCCAAGAATCCTGCCTATAACCCTGTATTCTGCATTCAAATTCACTTTTCTAATTTGAATTCCACACTTTTCCAATTTGAACTCCATCTGCTGCTTCTTAGCCCAGCTCGGCATTATTCAATATCCCATTGCAACTTACAATAGCCCTTGACACTATGCACCACTCTATAAACCTTCGTGTAATCAGCAAACTTGCTAATCCACCCTTCCACTTCCTCATCCAAGTCATTTGTAAAAGTCACAACGAGCAGAGGTCCCAGAAGTGATTCCTGCAAAACACCACTGGACCCTTTCAGTGATATAGCTCCCCTAAATCTCTGTATAAGAGAATTCCTGACATTCACGATCATCTGTCTGAAGAAAACATTCTCTGCTTCTACACCATGACCTATTGATATGAACAAAAGAGGGGACACATGGGCTCAGGTTGAGAGACTGGCCCTGAACTCAAAGCAGTATTAGACTGAGGATGACATCAAGGACCCTGAGCAAAATCGCATTTAATGAGAATCGATTTTGACCTCTCTACTGTTTGGAGTCATTCACAGCACAAGGGAAGATGGTTATCACCAGTGGACATCAATCATTTCAGCCATGGGACACATTTGTAGGGGATCCTCAGGATAGCTCCCTCAGCCCAGGCACCTCCAGCTGGTCATTATAGAATACCTACAGTATGAGAGGAGCCCATTCAGCCCATTGAGTCCAA
Source organism: Hemiscyllium ocellatum (assembly GCF_020745735.1). Taxonomy (NCBI): domain Eukaryota; kingdom Metazoa; phylum Chordata; class Chondrichthyes; order Orectolobiformes; family Hemiscylliidae; genus Hemiscyllium; species Hemiscyllium ocellatum. The sequence goes on along the minus strand of NC_083440.1, from coordinate 31,736,497 downwards.
ACTGAGCAGAAGTGGTGATATTCGCAGAAGTTTGCATCATGTTCAGAACAAGTTGTCCCTACTCAGGTCTTGAAGTAGTCAGTGGTGCTGTGCAACTAGAACTGGACACCATTCAAGATCATGCTGTTAAAGCCTGGGTAACATTCATGTAACAGGAATGGCAGACACTGCACATTTCCACAGTAAATGGAGGTGCTCGTTCAGCACCACAATCTGAGTTTACAAGATAATGGGGAAGTTATTTAGCCCATCAAACTTTTGGACAGGATGTGTGGCAGCTCATTCACTCCCTCCTGCCTATTACACAGGAAGAGAAGGAATCTGCTCACTCCCACACATCATTTGCATGGGATCAGAAAGAGACCCTTTCACACCTGGAGTCACTTACAAAGGAGCAGGAAGACATCATTCAGCTTCTCAAGTCTCTAATACAGGGACAGGAAGGTGTTCGAGATGCTCCAACATCACAAATAAATGGAGCAGTGATTGAATAGATGGACTGTTCCAACCTGGTTCACATGGCTAATTACTCATACTACCTGTGTGCTACTTTAACATGGTTTTCTGGCAGTAGGAATGACGCCAACTTTAGTAACCATTCTCCAAGATGTCTTCCATGTTCAAGAAAGCAGACTCATGGTCTCTATGGAGGTGAGAAGCTGGTGTAGAATCGTTAATTCTTTCAGAATGAAGGTATTGTGACTACTGACAGGATTGTGTACAAAGTGACATTCAATACAGTGTCACGCAGTAACTGTGCATTCAAGTGTCCAGAGTTCATTCAGAGCCTGTATCTTTCTGTCAATCAAAGTGGGGGCTCTGGAGAGGCATATAAACTTTTGGGAATCGAACATCCAATGAATAGTGTGGAATTTTGACCCTATTCAGATGTTTGAGATATAATGACTGTCCGTCTGTAACCATCAAGTTTCAACTTCTTATTCTCTCACAGCGCTACAAATTAAACACATAGATCCTGCACTCTCTCCTCATGGTACCATCATGCCAGGGTTTAGTCTGGTGAAACTCCTTTGCATTCTCTCTGTGACAAAGAGATCATTATTTATAAAACAGACCAAATCTGTACACAATGCACCAAATACTCTCTCAACAAAACACTACCATTGGGAAAGATATACCAACTCTGGTGTTTCAATCATTTTGCATGAAGAGCCACATATCACTTACTTCCTGCAACGTTGGTGACTTATGACCAAGGTCATCCAGGTCCTTTTCAACAACAGCACTTCCCGATCTCTCATCATTGAAAAACAAACATAAATGTGAATGAAGATGTTTGTTTACATCTGAATCATTTTTATACCTTGTGAACAGCTATTGCCAAAACACTGATCCAACAAACCTCCAGTCCAGAGAAAAATACTACTCCCTTCATTATCTGCAATAGCCAATTTTTAATCCATATGGTATACATTTTGCACCTACATACCCAAGGAACTTAACATTCCCCACTCAACCGTATTCAACTATGTCAAACGTCTGCCGAAAATGTCGATACTCCATTCAAATTGGTTCTCAATTGTCGATGTCACAATGGACAATGTCTACAAATTCCAGCAGGTTTATCAAAGATCATTTCCCTTTCCTGAATCTAGGCCGACTCTAGCAAATCAGATCACTATTCTCCAAGTGTTAGTTGTCACATTCTTTATGAAAGGTTAAAATATTTTTCTCAAGCTGACATCAAGCTATTTAGTTTTCTGTTTGCCCTCTCCATCCTGTTTTAAATATTTCAGTTTACAACAGCTGCTTTCCAGTCTGCAGGATCCTTTCCAGAATCTAACCGGCTTTGAAAAAAAATTATTTAACTAGCTCTATCGTCACTCCTCAATACTCTGGGATGCAGCTCATCAGATTCAGTAACGCATGACACTTCGATTCAATTAGATTTTCAAAAACATATTCTTCATTAATTCTAATTTCCTGCAGTTTCTCATTTTCACTAATCCTCCATTCCCTAGTATTTCTGGAAGATCATTTCTGTACCTTCCCCTGTGGAGATGGAACCAATGAATTCCTCTCAGCAGGCAGGTGACTTTTGTCAGCTCGTGAATACATCATAGGACTGCACTTCAGAGATGGTGGATGTATTACCCACTCTTGACTGGAAAGTTCCAGAATTAATCCAGTTCATTTCATGGTAAGAGTCAGTACAGTGCTGTCCCTGATGTGAGGCTACAGGTTATACTGAAGGAGAGGACACAGTTCAATGACCACTTCATTTTTGAAACAAACTGGTTTGTCACTTTACACTTGAAATGGATTCAGCTTCTACAAATGTTCCTCGAAATCCCAGGAAGGAATGTGCAGTTCCCAGCCCCACCCTGTTTACACTGCTTCCCTTCTCTGTCGTCTCAGCTCCATTTGTGTACCATGAACCCAGATACTCTGAAAATGCAGAGTCCAGAGTGTGGTCAAAAGGCCCTCGGGTCTCCCTGAATGAACGCAGCAACTGACAATACAAACCTGAGAACACCATCCACAGAAACTCCACTGACTTTCCAATGACAGCAGCAAGTCAGTTCCCCACACCAATGGTACAACCATTCAGTGTTGAAAATGCCTCTGTCTCCTCAGTTTCTCTTCCTAGCTGAGAAAGCCGTTGCATCTCTGCACAGTCCCACAGTAACAGTTCCACTTTCCAAAGAAGCAGTTGACAATATAATATTGTGTTTCTCTGTATCTCAGCACTAGTATTGCCGATCACCACACTCAGAGAGACAAGGGGAACATTACTCAAGTCAAGCAGTGACGTCCTGAAATGGATATGATATTCAGGAATATGGGAAAAGGGGAAGTTTTCGAAAAACCTCCCATCCTATTTTCCTTCCAGTCCATCATCAGCAATCCTTTTGTTTGCTTTTCCTTTCTCTTTCTCTCCATCTCTCTCTCTTTCTCTCTCCCTTTTGCTGGATATTTCCCCACCCAATCAGCATAAACCACCCATTCACCCTTCCAACCATCCCTGATATAAATAATATTCTTAATTAGTTGCATTTAGTTTTGATATGTCCAATAAACTCTAAACGTTATCTGTTTTTCTCCAGTCCGACAGACTGCCATACCTGCTGAGAATCTCCAACATTTTTTCAGACGCTGGAGAATGTTATTTCACACCTCCTGCATCCACATTTCCTTGGTAATGTCACCTTTCATATTGTTTCCCGGGATGCCAGCATCACTGGCAAGGGCAGCATTTGTTGGCCATCAGTAACTATCCTTGACCACGTGAACATTTGTGAAGGCAATATGGAGCCAACTACATTGTTGTGAGTCTGAAATCACACTTAGTCCAAACAGGGCAAAACTTTTCAGTACCTTTAACAAAGATCATCATTAAAATAAGGAAAAAAACCCTGATGGTTTATGTTTGCCATGAGGGAAATTAGGTTTCATTCCAACTTTTGTCATTCGAATTTAAGTTTAGACATCGGTTGTGGGAGGGTTTCAAACAATGTTTTTAGAGTCATAACCGATGCCTTTGAACTACATGGTCAGAGACACTACTACTCTGATACAGAGTCCCTGTTGTGAAGTAACTGTTGAGACAAGAAGAAGCTTGTGGTCAAAATATTTGTTGCTTGAAGAGTGGTCAGAAGAGAACTTGAGCCGTAAAATCTGCCATTACCAAAGGAGTAGATGATAGCTAATTCAGCAATGGCTGGAGACTGTGGTGTCGGCAGATTTGATGATAGAGAGAATATAGAGACATAAAACAGTTCAGGACAAAAAGGAGATTCAAGTTTCCAAACAGTCTTGTTCCTTCTTAGATGTTTGTGAGTAAGCAGTTTGGAAATGCATGCAAAGGAAGTGGAATATGTGACTCAATCTTCATATATTTGTTAAATATAATTAACTGGAATAGCAATAACCTTCATCATCGTTTATAGAATTGACAGAGATAGGCTTACCAGGAAGACCAATGGGAGCGAGGATGGGATAGTACCCAGCTTGAATAATCATCAGTACGGCTCGTATGTGCAACTGTAACCAGGCCCAATCCCGTGAAAGATAGTAAAGACCCAACGATAAACTCTTGTCCATTGTTGGGACATTCCAATCTAATGTTCCCAGACTCTGATGCTTTGTTGGAACATTCTGATGTTCTCAGATTCTGATCTCTCCCTGTCTCTCTAGCTGCTGATCCCAATCGTGTTGAGGATGATGCTGCCCAAAATACTTTGGCATAACAAGTTGAAAGAAGCCCCTAATTATGGAAGAGGGAAAACCTCCCGTGACCCAGTTAGATCCAGGAAGATTGATATTCATCACAGTCACTGAACAAACAGCTCCAGATAACCCCTTTCACGACAACCCTGATATAACACAATAATACTTGGTGTGGGTGGGATGTTGACATTGCTGACCATTGGGTTAATGGTGCATCTCCAGTTGTAAAAATAGAGCTGAGGGAGAGAAATGATACTTTCTCTTCACAAGCTTGATGATTAAACTGTGTTTTGGCAAGGTAGAAATTGCTGGGGTCCTGAGACCGTCTGTGTCTGATCACCAGGCCTGATGCATCCTTTTGTTTGATTTATTTATGTTTAATTTGACATTTATATTACTATAATTAAACGGCTTAGGTGGGGTTAGGAATTTTTGAGAGGCTCCTACTGTACCATAGACAGTGTCGATCCAGCCCATTCCTTATGGCCTTGCAGACAAACAGTGTTTGAATAAATTGTGCTTTGTTTAATTTGAATATTCTGACCAAGTGAATTGTGTCTGAAATGCAGCACCTCATATTTAGCTTTAAAATATTTTTAAAAACATGTTCGGTCCAAGGTCACCTTCTTCATGTCCATAACAAGAGGGGTAGATATTCACGTTTTACTTGGGTAATTACTTAATGGACAACATGTTGCAGAAATATGGGGTTAAAAGTGGAATGGGCCGAGCTGGAGGAGTGATAGTTATATCAGGAATTATATTGGACTCTCTAATCCACCTCACAGATCAAGCCCACACGTGTGTAAGCCCAGTTCATCATTTAGCGTAAACCAGGCCAGTGTTTTGCTCAGCAGTACGTCCAGGATTGAACAATGTTCAGAGCTCACCAGTCCACTTTGTATCCGTCCAAAAGTGCATTGACATACAAACCTGCAGAGCACACAAGTGCATTAATCTATAAACATGGACTGGGTGTCTTTCCAGCATGGGGAGTTGTGCAGTGAGTATCAATGAAATTATCTGTTAATCTAGATCAGTTACCTTTCCAGCATGTATAGCTGTCTACACCAACCACTGCATTGCTGATGAACAGTGTGTTAGATCATTGCCCTACGTGGGGAAACTTGCAGCCAATGCTGGAAATGACAGGATGTGCAGCTCCCATCCATTTCCAGCTCCATCTCTCCATTGTGCCATCAGAAGGGGGTGCTGTGGGTGTGAAACTCACCGCCAGAAAGCGGGCATGAATCAGCTGAAATGTCACCAAATGGGAGGAGCTTGGTAAAAGAGAGGGGGAAATTGGGAGAGATTTCAGAGAAGTACCTGATGGTAGGTTTAAAAACTGTGAAATGAAAACATTTCGAAAACATCTCGCAATATGGGTCATTGTTTCCATGAATGATGGGTGAACAGGATATTGGTGCTAGTTAAGATGGTGGAGAGTTTTGGATGAGTATTTATTCTGCAGCTGTATAACTGGGATCAGGGTCTCCGACTCGTTGGGCTGCATCTAATAATAATTTCTCTCACTGCCATTTTCATTGAGTGTGACAGAGGGATTGCCTGCACGAGGCGGAGTTAGTTTCCTGGTGCTATCTTATCGAACTCACCTCATTAACTACACACCTCACCCCCCCTCTCATTTAATGCCAGCCCGATTCTCCCACCCATCATGGCTGGAGGTACTTACCATTCCTCATATGTCCCTGGATATTCCATGATACCTGGCATTGGTTCCAACTTTAAAATGGGGACAATTGTTGAGCTTTCTCAGTTCGGAGCTGCCCTGCACAGTTTATCCCGAGCATGGCAGACAAGGGGCAATTCCACCACGGTTTGTCGACAGAGGCACAGAGGTCCTGGTGGACGGGCTAATACAGAGGAGGACCGTTCTCTTCCCAGAGGGGGCCACACCACCAGACCCACCAAGTTCACCACCTGAGTTCTCCACCCAGCTCAGTGCAATATCTGCGGACTCAAGAAATGTCCAGCAATACAGGACAAGCCTCAATAACCTTGCCCGTTCTGGCAGGATAAAAGGTCGCCATATTCTCTCTGCTCCCTCACACTCACTGAATGTCTGTTATAGCACCATCCCCCAGATAAGTTCCATCACTCTCACTACTGCATGCAGCACTCTCTCTCTCTCTCTCTCACTCTCACCTACGCAATACCCCTACATGTTTAGATAATGTTCTGGAGAATGCTGTTTCTACAATTCTCTGGATGATGTCGTTTGTACAATGTTCCAGATAATTTTCAAAATAATTACCAACTTAAGCAAAATGTTCGTCCCCCAATGTGTAACACATCAGGGGAAGGAGCAGAGTTGTTTTTTTTAATACTCAGGGTGAAAGTGCATCATGAGGCCGTTAAACCTCTCAACTATGCTCCATTATTCAGATAAAGGTAGCACCTAAACATTTGAAGACTCATCTCTTCTTGAAGACAGACGCCACTTTGGAGATTCTCCAGTTTTGCTGGAACGTTCCAGTAATCCAGAGAGGTATGGAACATTCCACACCGTGCCATTAGTCACTCTGTAACCACTTCTATTAAAGCCAGCTATGAATTGCTGATGACTTGTTTACCCTTGGTCTTATCTGTTTGAGAAAAGCCTTGTTCGTTTTGTTAGACATAGTGAAAGCATTTCCATCCGACTACAATTTTGTTTATAATATTGAAACTCATTTTGACTTCCCCTGTGAGGAACGATGTACTTCCAATTAAACCTGTTGGACTATAACCTGGTGTTGTGTGATTTTTAACGTTGTACAAGAAGTTTGTGAGATCACATCTGGAGTAATGTGCTTAGTTTTCATCTCCTCATTGAGGAAACGACATTGGAATTAGCTCAGAGATTATTTCCTCAAATGATTTCTGCAACAAAAGCGTTATTCATAGAATCCCGATAGTGTAGAATCAGGCTATTTGACCCATCGACTCCACACTGATACGCTGAAAACCTTCCCATACAAACCCCAATCCCCCCAGCACAATCTCTGCAACCTGACGTTTTCTATGACTAATTCACTTAACCTGCACATTTTGGGACTGCGGCAGGAAACTGGAGTATCCGATGGTAACCCTTGCAGGCACAGGGAGAATGTGCAAACTCCACACAGACAGTGACCGAGACTGAAATTAAACCCAGATATCTGGTGCTGGAAGGCAGCAGTCCTTACCACTAAGCTACCTCTGTGGGCAATGCAGCTTGCCTGCGCAATTCAACCCTCGAAATCTGGCATAACAGCAGGGAGCTTCCATACATCTCCAAACCTGCCATTGAGCAACAGGAGGAGGACATTGAGATCTTGAGCGGTTTGGTCAGGAATAGGTGCAGGACATGCAAGCCATCAAGTTTATAATGTAGGAATACCAGGAGGACATTCAGCCCATCCAGTGTGTAAAGCAGGAGCAGAATGAATCCAATCAGCCACTCATGCCTCTAACACAGCAATTGGAGCCGATCTTTGTCAGCCTCGTGCCTACATCACAGGAATTAAAAGGGACTGTCGAGGTTATGAAAAGGGAATAACTTCGAATAACAATCTTTACTAGGGAATGAAAAGTTATGAGTAAACGATTGGGACTGAAGGCAAATTGTTTATTTCTGTTATTAAGAAATTAATAGGAGACTTAAAGTAAAAGCACAATCCATCACAGTTGACATGGTTTCATTAAGGGTAAATCATGTTTGAATAATTTGTCTAACTTTTTAAAAAAAAACAAATGCAACAAATCAGGTGAACAAAGGGGATCCGAATGATGTATTATATCTGGACTTTCAGAAGGCAATGCATAAAGTGCCTGTCAAAAGATTAAGATCAGATACAAGAGCACATGGGGTTAGGAAAATTTATTTGCTTGGAGACAATATTGGCTAACCAATAAAAAACCATGATATGGAAGTGGTGGCTTTGGACTGGGTTGGACAAGGTCAAACATCACACGGCACCAGGTTATAGTCCAACGGGTTTATTTAAAAACACAAGCTTCCAAAGCGCTACTCCTTCATCAGGTGTTAGAGAGAGAAGACCTTAGAAACAGAATTTATGAGGAAGGATCAAAAGGTTGTCCAACTTTTGAGCATGAACTGAACACATCGAAGACGGCTCCTAAATCTTTAATCAGTTAGAATCGAGATGAAGGTTTTGATTGATTAATATGCAAATCCGAGAATTTATTTCAAGTCACTGCCGGGAGACACCTTCAGGTATTATCGATGTAAAGGAGGTCAGGCAATGTATTTTACGGTGAGGTCTTGTTTGGAGTCTGTCTGTGTCTTCACCTGGAGTCAGTCTGGGTTTATGTCCAAAGTAGGAGTTTATAAAATACCACATTGACTGACTGTATACAAATTGTACATTTTTGACAAAATATAATCATCTGCAAATACAAATCGGCAACTGCAAATTCAGCCCAGATTTATGTGTGTGCATGTGCATGTGTGTTTGCGTATACGCGGATGTGTATGTTTGAGAGTGAGGTGGAGTGTCTGCGAGAGGGGGAGAGAGACAGGGTATGCCTGCGTGTGAGAGAGGGGAGTGTGTGCATGTGCATGTGAGAGAGGGGGAGTGTGTTTGTGTGCAGGGAGGAGAGGGAGAGAGTGCATGGGTGTATTTAAGGGAAAGCACGAGAGGATGCATGCATCATTGTTAAATTACAGACAGATTTGGCAGATCCACTTCCCCACATGCACTCACACCATGGTTTCAGAGCTTCCCCTCTCTGTAGCCTCTGCTCCATTTGTTGTTCATGTTACAGACCCAGATGCTGTCACTACACTCCCGTTGCTCCATCCAGAGTTGGGTCACCAAATCCACAGGTCTCCCTGAATGTCTGAGGCAGCTCACAGCAAAACCTCCAGCGAACCATCTGCAGCACCTCCAATAACGCTTCAGTAACAGGAATCAGTCAGAAGCCCTCAGCTCCAAGTTAAACACCTGGTCCTTGACAATAATACCCGAGGGGCCTCCTCATGTAACTGACCACACAATCACCTGAGAGGGACAAACAAGCTTTCAGTGGACAGGCACAGACCAACTTTCAAAGTCATGTCTCAAAGTTGCTGGACCCCACTACACAACATGGAGCAACAGCCCGTCACATACCATTTCATTGTCTCTGAGAGCCACAAAACAACACCAGGGGAAAGGTACAGAAAAACAAACAATGAATTAACTGATAACATGTTGTGAAAATATGGATAAGGAGACGGGGAGTGGGAAGTAATTGGAGAAGTGAGACAATGGTGGGTCCAATCACAAGAATGTAAGCATTCATGATAGCCAGATTATTGTAAAATTATTGTCAGATCAGTTGAAATGGTTAGTTACATCAAATTCTGAATCTGCCTCACAGAACCATCCCAGACACCATAAACTGGGACAAGATACCATCCAGAATGGAGCTGTGTAGACCAAGCAAGTGGATTTCACTATAAACTCGAATACCTGCCCGGCATGGGGAGACTGGCAAATCTTTGCCAGTATATTGCTACTATACGTGCACTGCATAAAAGTCTTGCACGGGAAGAGTTGCAACCCATGCAGTAAGTGACAAATGTATGGTTCTGCATCTCCACTGCACCAGTGTAAGGCGAGAGATTTTGTGTATGTGTGTGCGCGTGTGCATATGCGTGTGTGGGTGTGTGTGTGCGTGCGTGTGTGTATGTGTGTGCGCGCGCGTGTGTGTGTGTGTGCACGTGCGCGTGTGTGTATGTGTGTGTGTGTGTGTGTATTGGCGACTGCAGATATGACAATTGTTGTTTGAGAGAGAACAGACATGGAGGAAATCAGATTAAATGTGAACAACTGACAGGGGTTTGTGTAATTAACAGAGGGAGACTGAGAACAGTGGCACATACAGAGGTGACAACGTGCTTGTGAATATTAAAGGAAAGGCATTGCCAGAACCAAAAACGATATAAATCAATACGTAAAGGAATGCTGGGATTTGGGTCTGCGTTTAGATACAAGCCACGGAGTATCAGACTCAAATTTGCTTTGGCAGGTTTGAAGCTGGGAGAGACAGCAGCAGATTATTGGCTTCATTAAGACTGTATTTCATAGCTTCAAATTAAAATAGCAGATGGGATGAACTAGTGAGTTCTGCAGGTGTTGATAGTTAAAATTAAAAATTGTCAGGATGTGGTGTCTTGTAATCAGCTCGTGGCTAAAAGGATCACCATAGATGTGTCTCATCTATTTCAGCTTCAGTTATTGACCAGGGGTGAGATGGAGTCAGAGGAAGGAAATGGAATTTGTATCCAGAACAGAAGATAGTGACCTCCAAGCTTTCAATATTTAGATAGCAAGGACAGTGATACAATGAATCCTGGTTCACAGCTGAAATTGAATAGTTCACCCCACAAGGCGCAGTGTCAGAACTAAAGAAGGAGAGAAAGAATGAAAGAAGTTCACTGTTGTTATTCCTGGTGGTTTGGAGAGTGAATGTTTACAGAGTAGAGTAATTGAAAAGAAGAGTAATGCAGTCGCACATGGTTAATACAAATAATAAATAGAAAGTGAAACTTACCGGGGCACCAACAATAGCCAGGTTATGATAATAAAAATATTGAATAATGTGAAGTGCATATTTGTTCCGCGGTGATAATGGCCACCAATAATATGTAGAAAGAATTGAAACATAACTGGATAAACTCCTGTCCATTGTTGGAACATTCCAGTTTAATGTTCTCAGATTCTGATCTCTCTTCCCCTTCTCTCTGGAGCTGCTGATCCCTGTTAGTGCTGTCCGTGTTACTCCCACTCATACCATGGGATGACCTATTGAACAGAGCCCATTTATCATTAATTACCCATGTGCGCACATGCACAGACACACACACATACAGACACATACACAGAGACACACACAGGTAGACAGACATACACACAGACACACGCACACACTCAGACACATGCACAGAGACACACATATGCAGACAGACACACATACACGGATACACACACACAAAGACACGCACACAGAGTCACACAGCCATTGCACACACTCAGAAACACACAGAGACAACACATGCATGCAGACACACACGAACACTCAAAGAGAGACACACACGGGCATATATATACACACACTGACACATTAGCGACTTTAGGATATAATGAGATCAGTTATGCTTAATGATGGGATCAAGGCTTGTTGTGAAAAGGCAGGAGAAGTGGCTTGAAAAACATGACAGCCATGATCAATCGCTCAGCAGACTGGATGGGCTAAATTGCCTTTTTTTCTGCTCTAATGTTTTACAGTCTATGGTACATGCATTTGTCTGTGTTTGTGCGTACACTTGTATGGGCATGTGTCTGTGTGTGTGTGTGTGTGTGTGTGTGTGTGTCCATGTTTTTGTGTCTGTGTTTTTGTGTGTTTCAGTGTGTCTGTGTGTGATTGTCTGTGTATGTATCTGTGTGTGTCTCTGTATGTTTGTGTTCCTCAGTATTTTTAGAAATGGAAATATGAATGTACATTTTTGTAGTTTCTATTCTGTTTCACATTCACCTTTCCATCATTGTTTGAGGAACTCTGTTTTCGTCATGAATTTGTTATTTTAACAAATGAAAGAAATCAACCTGACCTCTTCCGAGGATGACTCTGACCCAGTATGAGACCGATATCATTGACCATATCATCAGCCTAGTTGCACCGATAATTTGCTGTGACCAATGGAGGAGTGGCAGTAGAAAAGAAAACAGTTACTCAACAACCCAAGGAACTCTGGACCAGTGAGCCTGACATCAGTGGTGGATGAGTTGTTGGAGGAGATTCTGAGGGATAGCCAACTGCATGCATTTTCACCACGGCTTTTTGCATGAGAAATCGTGTCGCACTAATTTGACTGAGTTTGTTAAAGAGATGACAAAACAGATTACTGAAAGCACTGTTGTAGGTGTTTTCCACACAGACTGGAACACGTTGTTCGACAAGATTCTGCATATTAGGAAGTTAGTAAGGTTAGGTCACATGGGAACCAGCGCCCCCAAGCCAATTGAAAACAAAATTAGATTGAAGGGAGGAGACAGAGGTGGTAGATGACTGCTTTTCAGAGTGGAGGCCTGTTTTAAGGTACGAGGGAAATATTTTAGAGGGAACTTAGAGGCAATGTTTTCATACAGAGGGAGGTGTCCATATGGAATTATCTGCCGAGGAAGTGATGGATTCTGGCATCGTGATGGATATCTGAATAAGGAGGTTTAGAGGAATATGAGCAAAATGTTGTCAATTCAGATTCGGTCATAATGGGAAGTCTGGTCAGCACTTACACATTTGCATGCTATCTAACTCTAAATTAGATGAAATTCTAAACAGGCATTTCAAGTGGGAATTCTCTTTCCCAAAAGTTTGAGATGTCTCTTTGTTTACATTTATTCAACGCTGTGTTAGTTAAATATTGGACAGAGAAGTGTGTCATCGATAATGGCACACAGAGCGGAAAGTGGAGCTGAGACCACAACCTAATCAGCCACAATCTTAGTCCCTGGTAGAGAATGCTCAAAGTGTCTAATGACCCACTCCTGCTCCTCAGTTCCATGTTTCTGTGTTCCATTCAGCCCATCAAACCTGCTAGACAGGAGCATTTATAGGCTACTTACCCCTATCACCTGGTGCACAGACACAGAGGAGACGATTTAGCCCCTCAAAACTGTCAAACACAGTTTGGGCTAGTTTGGAAAGTGTAATTGGAAAACCCAGGCTGGGTTGTGAAAGAGGCTCCTCATCAAACCTAACTGAGCTTCCCCTTTATGCAATTTGTGCTTCATTTGTTGGTCAAATTGTAGACCCAGTTTCACTGTGAATACAGCCCCATTCCTCACCCAGAGATGGTCCAGAAAATCTGGCAATATTCAATAGCAGAGCTTCCAGGAAAATAATAGTCTCTACTTTTCAATTACAGAACGTGAGTACATCACAAACAGGAGTATATAATTCATCCACACCATCCACACACCCAGACAACCCCCACCGCCCCCACACCCGCAAGCCTGCCTTGCCCCACAATAATATCATAAGGTCTAATATTCTCTTTCATGTCCAAATCTTCACAGCACTCCACTCTCTGACTGGTTAGAAAGCACTCCCTGCCCTCACACCGCGACCTGTTGATATGAGCAAAAGATGTGAACACAAGGGCTCAGGGAAGAATGTCTGGCCCTGACATCAAGGCAGCATTTAACTGAGGTCGGTCTCAAGGAGCCTGAGCAGGATTTCACTGAATGGGAATGAGTTGTAAACTTCTCTGGTTCGAGTGATTTAAAGCATAAAGCACAATGATTGTGCTTTGTGTACAGAAATCCATGCAGTCTGCAAAAGATCCTCAAGGAAGCTTCCTCAGCACAAATATAGAACATAGAATATAGAACATTGAACAATACAGCACAAAACAGGCCCTTCGGCCCACGATGTTGTGACGAACATCTATCCTAGATTAAGCACCCATCCATGTACCTATCCAATTGCCGCTTAAAGGTCGCCCATGATTCTGACTCTAACACTCCCACGGGCAGCACATTCCATGCCCCCACCACTCTCTGGATAAAGAACCCACCCCTGACATCTGCCCTATACCTTCCACCCTTCACCTTAAATTTATGTCCCCTTGTAACACTCTGTTGTACCCGGGGAAGAAGTTTCTGACTGTCTACTCCATCTATTCCTCTGATCATCTTATAAACCTCTATCAAGTCACCCCTCATCCTTCGCCGTTCCAACGAGAAAAGGCCGAGAACTCTCAACCTATCCTTATAAGACCTATTCTCCATTCCAGGAAACATCCTAGTAAGTCTTCTCTGCACCCTCTCCAAAGTTTCCACATCTTTCCTAAAGTGAGGCGACCAGAACTGCACACAGTACTCCAAATGTGGCCTAACCAAAGTCCTGTACAACTGCAACATCACTTCATGACACTTGAATTCAACCCCTCTGGTAATGAACGCTAATATACCATAGGCCCTCTTACAAGCTCTGTCCACCTGAGTGGCAACTTTCAAAGATCTATGTACATAGACCCCAAGATCCCTCTGTTCCTCCACCTGACTAAGAACCCTACCGTTAACCCTGTATTCCGCATTCTTATTTGTTCTTCCAAAATGGACAACCTCACACTTGGCAGGGTTGAACTCCATCTGCCACTCCTCAGCCCAGCTCTGCATCATATCTAAGTCCCTTTGCAAACGACAACAGCCCTCCTCACTGTCCACAACTCCACCAATCTTCGTATCATTTGCAAATTTACTGACCCACCCTTCGACTCCCTCATCCAAGTCATTAATAAAAATTACAAACAGCAGAGGACCCAGAACTGATCCCTGCGGAACTCCACTTGTAACTGGGCTCCAGGCTGAATATTTACCATCTACCACCACTCTCTGACTTCGACCGGTTAGCCAGTTTTCTATCCAATTGGACAAGTTTCCCTCTATCACATGCCTCCTGACTTTCTGCATAAGCCTACCATGGGGAATCTTACCAAATGCCTTACTAAAATCCACGTACACTACATCCACTGCTCTACCCTCATCCACATGCTTGGTCACCTCCTCAAAGAATTCAATAAGACTTGTAAGGCAAGACCTACCCTTCACAAATCCGTGTTGGCTGTCCCTAATCAAGCAGTGTCTTTCCAGATACTCATAAATCCTGTCCCTCAGTACCCTTTCCATTACTTTGCCTACCACAGAAGTAACACTAACTGGCCTGTAATTCCCGGGGTTATCCCTATTCCCTTTTTTGAACAGGGGCACAACATTCGCTACTCTCCAGTCCACTGGTACCACCCCCGTTGACAGTGAAGACGAAAAGATCATTGCCAACGGTACTGCAATTTCCTCTCTTGCTTCCCACATAATCCTAGGATATATCCCGTCAGGCCCGGGGGACTTGTCTATCCTCAAGTTGTTCAAATATCCAACACATCTTCCTTCCTAACAAGTATCTCTTCTGGCTTACCAGTCCGTTTCACACTCTCCTCTTCAACAATACGGTCCCTCTCGTTCGTAAATACTGAAGAAAAGTACTTGTTCAAGACCTCTCCTATCTCTTCCGACTCAATACACAATCTCCCACTACTGTCCTTGATCGGACCTACCCTCGTTCTCGTCATTTTCATGTTTCTCACATACGCATAAAATGCCTTGGGGTAATCCTTGATCCTATCCGCCAAGGATTTTTCATGCCCTCTCTTAGCTCTCCTAATCCCTTTCTTCAGGTCCCTTCTGGCTATCCTGTATCCCTCCAATGCTCTGTCTGAACCCTGTTTCCTCAACCTTATGTAAGCCTCCTTCTTCCTCTTTACTAGACATTCAGCCTCCCTCGTCAACCAAGGCTCCCTCACACGACCATTTCTTTCCTGCTTGATAGGTACATACATGTCAAGGACACGTCGTATCTGCTCCTTGAAAAAGTTCCACATTTCCACCACATCCTTCGCTGACAGCCTATGCTCCCAACTTATGCTCCTCAAATCCTGTCTTACAGCATCGTAATCTCTCTTCCCTCAATTGTAAAATTTACCCTGTTGTGCGCAACTATCTCTCTCCATAACCAAGGTGAAAGTCACAGAATTGTGGTCACCATCACCAAAATGTTCACCCACTAACAAGCCCATCACTTGTCCCGGTTCATTACCGAGTACCAAATCCAATATGGCCTCCCCTCTAGTTGGAAAATCTACATACTGAGTTAGAAAAGCTTCCTGGACACACTGCACAAACACCGCCCCATCCAATCTACTTGATCTAAAGAGCTTCCAATCAATATTTGGGAAGTTGAAGTCGCCCATGACTACGGCCCTGTGGCTTCTGCACCTTTCCAAAAGCTGTTTCCCAATCTGTTTTTCCGCATCTCTGCTGCTATTGTAATCACCCAACACGGTGACTGCACCTTTCCTATTTCTGACTTCAGCCCATACTACCTCCAAAGGCAGATCCCCCTCAAACTTCCTTTCTGCAGCCGTTATACCATTTCTAATTAGCAAAATATCTTCAGTTGTTTCACAAATGTCTTGCCCACACCATAAGATTACAAGGTGGGAGGGGTGGGGATGTTTCCAGAAAATAATGCAATATTCACAAAAAATACCCCTTCAGCTCCTGAACCAGTCTGTGTCCATGTGCAGCAAGACCTGGACAACATTCAGGCTTGTGCTGTTGAAGTGTTGGTAACATTCATGTAACAGTGCTGCTGGACACTGCACCTTTCCATAGTTAAAAGGAGGTGATTATTCAGCCCCTCACGCTAGTTTCAAAGGAATATGAGGAAGTCATTCAGCTCAGTGAAATGATTGGAGAAGAGTAGAAATAGCCCATTTAGTGCCTCCAACCAATTACACAGGAAGGGAAGGAGTCACGTGTCACGGACCATACCAGAGCCCCTCAAAAATATTTGAAGGCGGTGGTCTAGACGCTAACGATTTCTTATTTTAAAGGAAACGTAAAGTGTCTGTTCCAAATGCAATGTGACTGGTTAAACTACAAGACGTTAAGAAAAACACAACACAGGCAAATAAACCGGAATTCTGAAAAATAAGTCTTTTGGAAATCTTATCACAATAATAGATATAGCAACCATTATTAATTAAGAGTTCTGATATAGTAATATCCCATAAACACATACTTGGCAAAAAGGAAAGTTGACACAGATTCTCAGATGCAGTTCTCCAATCGAGGATGGAAAAAAATCGAGTGAAAATTCAGAGAGTTGCAGTTAGTAGACTTCCACTGAAGCTTCCAACTCTGCTGAGACCCCAATAGCTTCTGAAGTTACTGAGAAACCAAAACCCTTCCAGTAATGTGGCTCCCAGAATTGCACACAATATTTTACCTATGGCCTAACAAATGGCCTGTTTGGCTGATAGTATTTCACCTCGATGAATAAACTCTGTGCCTACAGTCCCATGTGTTTTCTTAACTAGCTGTTACATGTCCAGTCACATTCAGGGATATGTGGAGAAACACTGTCTGAGCTGCCTAGTGTGCTGCTATTCCTTAAGTAGTCCCCTGTGTGATTCCTTCTTCCACACTGTATTACCTCATATTTATCAGGTTTGCATTCCATCTGCCATTGATCTGCCCATCTGACCATTCCATCTGTATCTTCCTGTAAAATAAGGCCTTCTTCCTCATTGCCAACCACCCGGCCAATCTTTGTATCAAACACAAAATTACTTATTGCACTCGCCCCCCCACTCTCCCCTCAACATTCACATCTACATCATTTATGAATACCACAAATAATACACCACCAGACACTGGTCTATCTCCACCACCTTTCCAGTAACTTGGGAACACATAGTTGTTCTCTAGTCCTCTGGAATCTCCTTTATGGTCAGATTCGACATAAACATTTGCGTCAGATCATTTCCTCTCTTGTCTCCAACAGCATCGTGAGATACAACTCATCTGGTCTTTACATCATCCAAAACCATCAATCCCAACTTGCATCTTATTTCAATCTGTTCGAGAGCTTCACGATGCATCTTCTTGGATTCTGTATCTGCCTCCCTCTTCTCCCAAGTAAAACAGATGTGAAGCTGTCGTGTCACAATCTATCAATGTTCACCAGCTTCACACACAGATAGCCCGCTTGGTTTCGAAATGGGTCCTAATTGTTCCCTGGTTATTCTGATCTGCTTGACGTTTTTGTAGAATATCTTGGGATTCCCCCTAATCTTACCTGATGCACTTCGCCATGCCCCTTATTAGTCAGTCTGCTGCACTCGAATTTTCTAAGATCTGCTGAGATCACCTCTCATTCTTTGGAACAGTACAGAACACAGATATAATCTCATCTGCATTGCATGCAGCCTGTGCAGAACGCCTTTACTTCGATATTCCAATTCCCTTTAAATGAAGGCCAACTTCACTTTTACCTTTCCATTTCCAAATGTCCCTCCTGAAATACTTTGGTTTAATTTTATTTACTATTCACGTTCTGCACTCTTAAACATCCAGCTGAATATCCAACGATATTACATCTAATGGTTCTCAATTGTCTCCATCTACAAGAAACATCTTCAACCCATTTCAAAAACAGTTTGTTAACAGTGATTATTCGGGGGGCGGGGGGAAATTCAAGATGGCAGCGATCCAGTAGGACTGCCCTGCTGAGCTCTGCACCAGAACCCAGACAAAGTGTGCATTCATCCTCTATTTCTTCCCTATTTTCGTAAACATCGGTCGTTTTTGATCCCCAGGATTGCTCTCTGCCATTTTAAGTGAGTAAGGAAAAGGACTAAAGGAAAATAGCCACGAGGATCACAACCAGCAGGGCACTGCAGCAATGGATCCGCCTGCGGCTGTGACGTCGGCCTCCGTGAGCACCCCAGGGAACTTATTTGTGGAGCAGATTCTGGACTTGGAGTGCTGGAGCCTGCGAGAGAAGATTGATTCAGCAATGGAGGAAACCTGAATCATTCTGGAACTGATCTCAGCCAAGCTGCAGAAGCATGAATAGCGTCTCAGGCCACATGTCGTGGAGGTGAAAGAGCAGACCGCAGCAGAATCCTCAGCGGGTCGGGTCCAAGCCCGGGAATATTAGGTACAGGCCTTAGTAGAGCAGGTCGAGGACCTCGAAAATCGGAGCCATCAGAAGAACATCAGCTTGGTCAGGCTGCCGGAACGGGAACAAGAAAGCCAGCTCCTCAGCTTTTTGGAGCAATGGCTCACACAAGTTTTGAAGCTGGAAGTCAGGGCAGACTGGGTGTGGGTCGAGCGGGCCCACTGGGTCACAGTGCGCAGGCCCGGATTGGACCAGCGCCCCTGCCCGGTCGTTGTGCAACTTCAGTACGATAAAGAAAAACAGGTGCTGGAAGCTTCTAGAGCTCTGCCGAAAGATATATAGGTTCTGATCTACAAATGATCACAAATTATGTTTTTCCAAGACCTTTCCACAGCGGTGATCAGCAAAAGGCAAGCCTTTGATAAGGCAAAAAAGGACGCTGAGGGATGTGAATATTCTGTACTTGGTAAGATATCCAGCAATGTTACGTTTCAGCCATGGAGGGTCTGTGTTTAATTTTGACTCACCAGAAAACGCAAAGGACTTCCTGTGCACATTAAAATAGACTGGCAGCTTCAAATAAAATGGACAAATGTGTTCCCTTTGTTTTCTCTGGGGTTTGCCTGGTTTACCTCGGTTTGGGTTTTGTTTTAGGATGTGGAGGTCCCATTTTTCCTTTTTCTCTCTCCTCCTTTCTTCCTCCCCTCCATTATCCTTTGTTTTTTCTATCATTTGCTTTTCGTTTCTCTCTTAGTATGGAATAGGAAAGGGGGTTGGGGGAGCTTGGGGTGGTTACATTTGTTTCACCAGGACTGCCTCAGGTGAAGTTATGGATGGGAC
The DNA here is from genome assembly GCF_020745735.1 of Hemiscyllium ocellatum. Lineage (NCBI taxonomy): Eukaryota > Metazoa > Chordata > Chondrichthyes > Orectolobiformes > Hemiscylliidae > Hemiscyllium > Hemiscyllium ocellatum. The sequence continues at coordinate 31,716,949 of NC_083440.1, read as the reverse complement.
GGGGTTGAATGCCCACTTTTAATTTTCTTGTTGTGAGACCCGTGTAACGTTTTCTAACTTTGCTTTGTCCGGGTTAGGAGTGGTTTCAGCTAGGAGGAGCCTTGGAGGATTAATAGGTGGCATGAGCATCCCCTGTGGGCAAGGGGGAAGGTCTCTGCTTATTTGTGTTCTATGTTGCTTCATGGTAGAAGCAGTTGTTAAAAGTTTTCATTTGGTTGTTTTTGTAGCTATATTTTCAAGTTTATATGATTGTTTACAGCTATCACTCGGCGCACTATAAATGGGGTTCTTCTCCCAGTGGGTCATGGGCTGCTTCAGATGGTTATGGCTAAACTCTCGTTTAAATGGTGCATCTGGAATGTTAAAGGGAGCCATTCACCGATTAAGAGAAAAACAACAGAAAAAAAATGAAATGGTTGATGTAGCCTTGCTGCAAGAAACACATCTAACTGATAAGGAGCATTTAAAGTTACAGCAGGGAAGGTTCAGCCAGGTGTTTTTTCATCCTTAAATTCAACAAGTAGAGGAGTAGCTATACTCATTCATAAGAACCTTCCACTTCAGTTGTTTGACCAAATTAAGAATGATTGTGGGTGGTCTCTGATCCTTAAAGCTTTAATACATGGAGAGGAATACTGGATCTTGAATAATATTGCCCCCAGCACACCCCCTCAAATCAGAAGGGAGAGCAGCAGCGTATGCTTGAGGCTTGGCTGAAGACAGCTGAGACACCATATTTTGTCAGACCGTCTGCAATTTAATTGCATCAGATTACAGCTCTCCGGACTGCTCTGAATGTTGCACTCACCCAGACAGCAAAGAGAGAGAGATTTCCTTTGCGAAACAGAAGTTATTCGAGCATGATGATAACCAGGTAGATATTAGGCGTACTTGGCCAGAAAGAAGATTGCTTCTATTATCACCCGTGATCCCAAAAAGATTAATGCAGCGTTCAGAAAGTTCTACTCTGCGTTGTTCCAGCCAGCGGGCTGGGAGGACTGATTGGCGATAATGGAGTCCTTTATTAAGATCTTGGACCTCCAAGGTGTAAGTTCGGAGCAGGTGTCTCTTTAGAATGCCCCTCTGACAATCCGAGAGATGCAGGAGACAGTGAGGCAGCTCCAGAGTGGTAAAGCCCCCAGTCCAGATGGATTTTCGGAGTGAGATTTAGAAGGAGTTCATAGACATGCTGGCTGGGCCAATGTTGGATATGTACAATTATTCGTACAGTCAGGACTGCCTCCCATCCTCTCTGAGAGAAGGAAATATTTATCTTATTCTCAAGAGAGGGAAAGTCCCAGAGGATTGCACTTTGTATATGCCTATATCATTATTAAACGTGGACTTTAAAATTTTGTCGAAAAGGCTGGCTTTGAAGGTCCATTGTGAAAGAGGCCCATTTCTATTAGCGGCCGTAGGTCTTCTGATAATATTAGAAGAGTGCTAAATATGGTTCCGGTGTGCAAGCAAGATTCGATTCCAGGCTCGGTAGTCTCCCTGGATGCAGAGAAAGCATTTGATCTGATGGAGTGGATGTGCACCTTTTATGTCCTTGAATGGTTTGGTCTTGGAGCGGTCTTCGCCAGGTGGGTGGCAGTGTTATATAGTGACCCGAAAGCAGCAGATTTCACTAATGGTATAAGGTCTGACAATTTTATTATTACCAGTGGCAGCCAGCAAAGTTGCCCCCTTTCACTGTTACCATTTACATTAATGATTGAGCCGGTGGCAGAAGCCATTCAGAGGGACGCCAATATCACTGTCATGGAGGTAGGATCAGGGAGGCATAAGACCCTTTAAGCAGATGGCGTGCGTCTCTTTCTAACTAACCTAATGATGTTACTTTGTTACTTTGAGCTTCAGGACTTTATACAGAAAAAGACTATATTAATGGATCGTCTCTGTAAGTCAGATATGGAGACGAGAGTGCTTCAGAGTACGGGCATTCTCTGGTTCAGCGCCTTCTGGCATTTATTAGGAGGTAGTGTCTCGAAGGACATGGACCCTGTTACACCAGAACATGAAGAGCCTATTCTGCCTCTGGAGCCTGATTTACAGTTACGGGAGAGCCCAGCTCCTTGAATCGAGAGCATTGGGCCCAGAGCAGGCCATGCAGCACCATTATCCTGTTATGCAGCAGTAGGATCAGTCTATTTAGCCTCCTCAAGTCTGTAACATAGGAACTGGAAGACGTCACATAGGTACTGGACATTGTTGCACTGGGATACCAGGAGGACATTCAGTCCCATCGAGCATGTTGCACGGGAATTGGAGAAGTATGCAAACTATAAGGTTTCTTAAGGCAAAAGAAGAAGAAGTTTACCTCCCGTGTCTCGTGTATGGGAACAGAAGAAGGCCAATGATTCCCTCAGTCCTATATCAGGGATGCAGGAGAAACCATTCAGTATCTCCAACCTGTGATGGAGGAATATGAGAAGGTTTTTTTCAGCCCCTCAAACTGTTACACAGCAACAGGAAGATTGCATAAGCCCTCACGACTCTTACACATCAACAGGAGGAGGACAGGCAGACCATCGAGATGGTGATGTGGAACACCAGAAAGACATCAGCCTATTGCTTTTGTGCACAAGGAAGAGAATGGGTCCATTCAGCGACTCAGACCTCTTACAGAGCAATCAGAGCATGTCATTTCATGCCAGGTGCCAATTATATAGGATTGGAGTGAACAAGGATTTTACAGAGAGTTAAGAATTGAGAATTATCACCTTTGCGATGGAATATATAGTAGTGAGAAAACTGTTGAAATTTAGGAAATATTGTTAAAGTTGATTATTCAGGAATTAATGACAAGAAATTTGAAACGTCAAACCACATTCCATCAGAATCAACATAATTTTACAAAGATGAATTGTGTTTCAATTATTTGCTTGAGCTTTTTCAAGACGTGATAAGCAATCTGGATAATGGGGATGCTAGAGATGAAATATTTGGACTTCCACAAGGCATTGAATAGCTGTGCAGAAATGATAAATCTGCAGAATTAGATCGCTTATGAATAAACGTAATTTTTCAGCTTGGATCCAGGTTTGGTGAAGCAACAAAATGCAGTGAGATGGAAAAAAATGGGTCATTTTCTGTTTGGCAAAATTCAACTTTTCGGAAACCATATGTCTTGTCCCCAGTCCCCACCTATTTACAATGTATAGTCTTACGTAGTTGAGAGGATAGAACATGTTATAACCCAATTAACAGCTGGCACTAACTCAGGTGACAAGTTGCAACGAAGATGCAAGTAATTAGAAAATGTATATGGATAGGTTGGGACAACATTTGACAGAAGAAACTGAACAACGAAAAGTATAAGTGTTTCCATTTGGATCAGTGTTACCGAAAGGCAAATTATTATCCAAAGGGAGAGAGACTTCAGAATGATTAGGTGCAGAGGGATCTGGCTGCCCGTGCCCATACGACTGAATACTCAGATGTACGTACAGTAGATAATGAGAAAGGCAAGTGCAAGCTTTGTCATTTATTTCTAAAACAAGGGATAATGAAGGGAGGGAGATGTGAGATCGCAACTGAGTACCGTGTGCAGTCTTGATGTCCTGACTGTAGGAGGGATGGATTTGCCATGGAGGCAGTTCAGAATGGTTTACTAGATTGACTCCAGAGATGAGGAGTTTCTCCTTTGAAAAGAGATTGAGCAGTTCAGGTCAATACTGCCTGGAGTTTAGAAAAATGAGTGGAGATGTCAGAGGTCTAGACAATGTTAAAGTGATTGACAATGTAGATGTGAAGTTGGTATTTCCTCGTGTGGGACAATCTCGAACGATCCTAAAACCATTTAGATTTTTAGGATGAAGTGGGGGAGAATTAAAACAGGGGTGAGGAGAACATAGTTCTGTTGCAGGGTTGGGATTCTGTGTAATTCACTGCCCCAGAGTGCAGTAGGTGCTGGCATATTGAGTAAATGAAGGAATATGGAGAGCGGACAGTAACGTGGAACTGAGGCCGCAATGACATCAGCAATGATTGTATTCAATGGTGGAACAGGCCTGAAGGGGCTGGATTGCTGAACTGATGCTCCTCGTACTTACTGAACTCTTCGAATGTGTTAGACATAAATTGGGGGAGGACTGGTAATCAGACAGGAAGCAGGCACTCCAGATAAATCAGCCTTAGTCAGTTTGACAGAATGTAACCAGTGCAGTCACACAGTGACCAGTGCAGGGTCCACAGCTCTTTAAAATCTGTATCAATGATCTGGAGAAGTGGAACAAACATACTGGAACTAAATTTGCCGATAAAACTAAGATAAATAGGAAATTAAATTATCAAGGGAAGGTGGAAAGTCTGTAATTGGATATGCACAGGTAAAGTCGATGGATAAAAGTTTACCAAATGGGATTTAAGCTAATATATAGTCTCATATTTTTTTTTTACGAAGAATGACAGGCAGTATGTTACTGAAATGGAGAAAGACTACAGGGCTTAGTGATGCAGTGTGTACTGGAGGGTTCATTCTGGCCCGATCAGACACAGGAAGTGTTGCTCCATCTCCCTAATGTTCCCAGGGACCCCACTGCACTCAACCACCTTATATATCCTCCGTCTTCAAATGGTGACGTTGACATCGACATACTGGGAGATGATGGAGCTGTCACCCACTCCTGCCTGGAATATTCCGAATCGTAGAAGCTGAATGAAACAGTGACCCTTACAGCCACTGGGCAGCACTGTCCTATCCCTGATGTGAAGATGCAGGTCGTGTTGAATGAGTTGACACTGCTCTGTGACCAGCTCCTTATTCAATCAGTGCCTCCTCACACTCTGCTCCTGAGTTAAATGTTACTTGGGAAGCTGTTCCTGGAAAACCAGGTGAGGATACAACAGATCCCTTCCCCCCCCCCCCCCCCCCACACACACACTCACTCCGTGGTTTCACTTCCTTTCTGTGCAGCCTCTGCTCCATTTGTAACTACAGTCCCTATGCTCCATCCAGAGTTGGGTCACCAAATCCTCAGGTCTCCCTGAATGTCTGAGGCAGCTCGCAGCACAACCTCCAGCAAACCATCCCCAGCACCTCCACTAACTTTTCAATAACAGGAGTCAGTCAGAAGCTACAAGTTAGATGCCTGGTTCTTTACAATTATACTCCAGATTTTCCACGTGTTACTGACCACACAATCATCTGAGAAGGACAAGCACAGGTGTTCAGTGGACACGCACAGACCAAGTTTCAAAGACGTGTCTAAAGCTGCTGGAACAGCTGTTCAACATGGATCACCACATGGGACACACTGGGAAGTGAACAACAGCCCAGCACACACACACCCCTGTCCGTGGAGCACCACATGGGACACACCGGGAAGTGAACAACAGCCCAGCACGCACACACCCCTGTACGTGGAGTACCACATGGGGCACACCGGGAAGCGAGCAACAGCCCAGCGCACACAGACCCCTGTCCATGGCGCACCACATGGGACACACTGGGGAGTGATCAACAGTCAAACACACACACACCCCTGTCCATGGAGCATCACATGGAACACACTGGGAAGTGAACAACAGTCAAACACGCAAACCCCTGTCTATGGAGTACCACATGGGACACACTGGGAAGTGAACAACAGTCAAACACGCACACCCCTGTCCATGAAGCACCACATGGGACACACTGGGAAGTGAACAACAGCCCAGCACATACCTCACTGTCTATGGAGCACCACATGGACACACCAGGAAGTGAAAAGCCTGACAGATACCATTTCATTGTTTCTGAACTTCACACTGTCATCTTTCAATACACTAGGGAGGCAAATGGGACCCACAGCCAGGATGTACAGGACAGCACGAGCCATATATTTTGCGCATTGTTTCTGAGAATGGTAATGATTTCCCCGGGATTCCAAGGATATCAGCACCAACGGCCAGGTTAAGGTACAGAAGGACGGATATTCATTTTATAATTGGATGATTACTTGATCGACAAGTTCAGTAAACGTGGCTCTTCACAGACAAATGGGATTAATTGGATGAGTAGTACTTTTGAAGGTCCAACAACAAAAATAAGAATATAAAGTAAATGTGCTGACAAATTAGCTGAAATCCATGTCACAGAATCAGACACCATAATCCAGATGATATACCTGTGCAGCATGTAGCAGTGTTCAGACCAGGCTAGTGCACTGCTCAGTATAACCCAGCAATCTGGGCAGACCACACCAGTCCATGAACTACCTCTCATATGCAGTGAACAGCAGTGAATTGCTGTGAAAACCAGGAGCAGTTACGGTCTCAGCACGTACAGCTCAGTACACCACCCCAGGGCATTGATCTTTAAACCTGGAGCAGTTACCCTCCAAGCATGAGGAGCTGTGTACACTACCCTAGTGTATTGATCTGTAAACTAGGAACATTTACCCTTCCAGGATGTAGAGCAGTGCGCCCCACGCAGGACATTGACCTGTAAACCAGGAGCAGTTACCCACCCAACATGTACAGCAGTGTTCGCCACTCCAGTGCATTGATCTGTAAACCAGGAGCAGTTACCCTCCCAGCATGTAGAGCTTTGTACACTGCCCCAGCGCATTGTTCCTGAACATTGTTCCTGTTTTTTGTGATTTTTATAAGAGAGTTGAATGGGGAATTGGGAGGGTGGGTTAGTAAGCTTGCCGATGACATGGAGGTTGGTGGAGCTGTGGATAGTGTGGAGTGTTGTTGTACATTGCAACAAGACATTGACAGAACTGAGCTGATGAGTGGCAGATCGAGTTCAATCTGAAAAAGTGTGAAATCATTCACTTTAGAAAGTAAAATTTGCATGCAGAGAACAGGGTTAAAGGCAGGTTTCTTGGCAGTGTTAAGGAACAGAGGGATCTTGGGTTCCATGTCCACAGATCCACAAAGTTACCACCCAGGTTGATGTGGTTGTTGAGAAGGCACAAGATGTGTTGGCTTTCACAAGCCGGGGAACTGGGTTTCAGAGCTGTGCGGTTATGCTGCGGCTCTATGAAGTTGAGTGCTCTTCTGCATTGAGAGCTTGCAAGCACCTGTCATATGACTAGCTAGCAGTTTCAGAGTGTCCTGGAAAATTGAAAATATGTAACATTTGGCTGTGACACAGATACCTTGAGTTTTGGTTGTTCTTTTGACAATTTTTCAGATTTAACGAATCTTTTTAAATTATGCTTCAGGATAATAAACCCAACAGATTTTCAATTTACTGTTTTGCCAACATTGAACCAATGAGATGATTTGATTCTGAGGGGATAAAAAGGTAAGCATTATGAAAGTTAGACAGAGAGTAAACTGCCATCGACAGAGACTGCCATGTAAAACACTTTTTCTTAAAGTTATGCTTTTTTTTCGCATGAAACCTCCTTGCAGTAAAAGACAGAAGACAACCCAATGAGATCGTCAGCTGAAAGAAGGAGGGCACTGGAGATGACAGCCGCTTCCTGGTTTTGAAATTAAATTGATGTAATTTTAATTTATTTTATTTTAAATGGGAACAGTCTATTTTTTATAGATGTGGAGTCAGATGACAAAGAGTTCAGAGAAAGGGAGCTTAGAGATGTGAATAGTTTTTGTTCAATGTTCACTTTTCGAGTAAAGGAATAAATTGATATTATTTTTCTTAAAATAGTGGAGTTTTTGAATTCTCTGTCACTCGTGCTTTAACAGATTATTGGTTTAATTTACAAACGGGTTCATTCCTGTGTCGTAACAGCACACTTGGAACATTGCGTTCAGTGCTGGTCGTCTAGTCATAGGAAAGATGTGGAAGTTATAAGTGAGGGTGCAGAGGAATCCCAACAGATAACAGTAATATTAGCACACACCACACGAGTGAATGAAATATTGAGGAAGTCACCACACAAAACATAAATGCTGGCAGATTCTCCATGTCTGTATAAACGTCAGTGTGTCAGTGATTATGTTGTGTCTTTACTGATGCCTGTATATGTGTTTGCGCACGTGCATCGGTGTATTGACATTTGTCTCTGTGTGCTTTAGAATCTGTGCAACTGCACCAGTCTCTACATGTGCCTGTGTATCTATATTCATATCTGTGTGTATCTGCGTGTCTCTGTGCGTATCCGTGTGCACAGCGTATCTGCCAGCCTCTGTGGTGTTTAAAGTGATGCAATGTTCGCCTCTGCTGGCCTTCACACTGTACTGTATTGATGGCAGTGGAGGGAGAAAACCATAAGGGGTTCAGTCTAGGACGTGGGGAGAGGGAGGTAGATCATAACACCATCCAAACTGACAGCACCATCTGCACATGCACACACACACACAGTTGCGTATATGGAGGATCATAATTGTACTGAGTACACTCAGAGTGGCGAATGCTGTGCCTGCTCTGCAATGTGGAAGTGATTTGTCTTTGAAGATTATTCGTTACACAGAGTGTACACCTTGAAGAGTATTTCCACTGCAATTGCATCCAAGCAACTCCGACCAAACCATTTGTAAGGTGATGCGATGTATTTATTACACGTTCTTTAAATAATTATAAATATTTTATAATTCACCCCTACAAAGTGTAAGTGAGAAAGGATTCAAAACTCCTGAAACTGACCCAGTGGTGATGGTAATATATCTAGGTGTCAGTCAAAACTGTTATGTACCTCCAGAGATATTTGCAAAACCAAACAGGCGTGCAATGTGAGAGATTCACAGTATTTGATGTCCTCTGATAGAGAGAAAAAATTCTGACACTTGTGCAGTGGCATGGGGAGACCAGCAGAGGGTGACATTGTATGAGTATAAACTTCAAAGGGACAGACGTAGAGATGGAGGAGGGGACTAGGGGTTTATTTCAATTTCAATGGATTTATCCCCCAAACCGCAGAGCCATCATTTCACAGAGATGCACACAAACATACATAGACTCATTAAATACACAACACATATACATACAGATATGGACACTTACACACAAACACATGCACACGTCCGCACACACAATGGTTTCTTTAAGATAAAGATAAGTACGTTTTTCATGAATAAGGGAATCTATGGTCAGTTGGTGAAGGCAGGAGAATGTGGCTGAGAAACATTTTGGCCGTGATCAAACGGCACAGAGATCCAAGGGGCTAAATAGACTAATTCTGTTCCAATTTCCTGTTTTGTGAAGGGATTCATTTTGGAAGTCGGATTTGAATGCTGATTACTGGGTCAAATGTAGTGTGGAGGAACAAACGGATCTTGGGCTCCAGGTCTGTAGGTCTCTCAGTTGACACCTAAGTTGATAGGATTGTTAAGAAGGCATATGGTGTGTTGGTTTTCTTTAGCGGGGAACTGAGTCTTAAGAGCCGCGAGATTATGCTGCAAGTCTATAAAGCCCTGTTGAGACCACATTTGAAATGTTCTGGTCGCCTCATTATAGAAAGGATGTGGAAGCTTTAGAGTGGGTGCAGAGGAGGTTTACCAGGATGCTGCCTGCACTAGAGGGCTTGTGTTATGAAGAAAGGTTGAGGGAGCTATGGCTTTTCTCATTGGAGTAAAGAAGGATGAGAGGCAATTTGATAGTGCTGAACAAGATGGTGAGAGTTACAGACAGAGTAAATAGCCAGAGACTTGTTCCCAGGACGGAAATGGTTGTCACGAGGTGAGCATAATTTTAAATTGTTTGGGAGATGTCAAAGGCAGTTTTTTTATACACAGAGAGTGGTGGGTGTGTGGAATCCACTGCCAGCGGTGGTAGTAGAATCACATACATTAGGGACCGTCAAGTGTCTCTTGGATAGGCACATGGAAGAAAGTAAAATTAAGGATAAGATTTATCTTAAAGTAGGCTAAAAACATGCCACAACATTGAGGGCTGAAGGGCTGTACTGTGCTGCACTGTTCTATGTTCTTATTTCCTACACTCGTGTCAGCTTATCGTATCTGGAATTCCTTTAACTTCAGTGGAGGCTACATTTGTTAAGTATTTGATTGAAGAGAATTAATGGAAATGTGGACAGGTTTGAGGGACTGAATGGTCTATATCTGTTCCTGATTGTTGTGTCTTTGTGTTTTGGTGATTGGTTTGAGGGGAACACATTTTGAGAATAAGGACCTTCCCATTTCAAACTGAGACGGGGATATTCCTTTCTATTTAGGATTGTGTGATCTGTGGTGTTCTCATCCCCAGGGAGCAGTGAAGACTGGGTTCCTGAAAACACTCAAGGTTGAGTTCCATAGTCCTTTGATGAGCAAGAGAATCAATGTTTTTTTGGGAACAGACAGGAAGGGGATGGGTAGTTATAATCTCGTCAACAATGCACATTCCAAATGATGCAGCAGGCTCGAGGGGCTGAGTGGCCAATTGCTGCTCCTGCCCCATGTGTTGTTCTCTCACTCAACCCCTCGAGGTTGTTACAGAGAGAGGAAGATCCCATTCAGCCAGTCAGGATCGATACAATGAGACACGAGGAGACCTCTGTGTCCCCTTAAGGGTTTATAAAGGGAGAGGATGAAGTCGTTCAGCCAGTTGAGTACAATACACAGCACAGGAGGAGGCCATCCAAACTTTCTAGGCTGTTTCACAGGAATGTGGAGCCCTGGGTAACCACCAGGAAATTGACATAAGGGATAAATGTTTATTTTCAGGTTGGAAAACTTGAACTTCGTGTAGTAACTCAGAGATCAGTGCAAGATCAACAACTATTTCGAACTTGTCAAAGACTTGGATGTGGGGACTGATTGTATTGGAGCTCAATTAGCTCAGCCACCAAGATAGTCATTCAATAAGATGTCAAGTGGAGGTAAAGGGTCTGTAATGGGGAGTTTAATGTGCAAACCCTCAGCAGAAACAGTATAAGCTGGGCTCCCGAGGTTTGTACTGTGAAAGAAAGATAAAACAACAGTAAACTGTTTTAATGTGCAAGCTCTCAAAACTCAGTGTGCAAAGAGATTTATGAATCCTGGTACAGACATCAAACAAAGTTATTATGCAAAAGTAGCGAGTGTTTAGGAAGGTATATGGAATGACTTTACTTTATACAAAGTCTGTCAGAACATTTGACTGCAACTGTCCTGAGGCCACATTAGATGCATTGTATATAGCTATGATTCCCTAAACTGAATAGTAAATACACTCCATTTTTTCGAGTCTTTGTAAAAATGTTTCACTTTTCTTTTTTTTTCCTGGCCTTATTCTGTCATACACCTTGGAAACAGAAACTCTGGTCCAACTTGTCCATTCCGACTGGATGTCCTAAATTAATGCAGTCCCATTTGCCAGCTTTAATGGGCTTTAAATACTGTAATTGTCCCAGCTTCCAACACTTCCTCTGACAGTACATTCCATACACTCCATGAAAAGGTTACCATTTTTGTGTCTTTTAAATCTTCCCCCTCTCACCTTAAATTTATTTGATCTAATTTTAGCTTCCCCCAATCTAGGAAATGTCACCATTTCCGTACTCCCTGTAATTTTATAAACCTCTACAGGGCCAAAGTATTGCAGGGTTGAGAATGAGTGATGTTCATATTGAACCATATAAGATCTTGAGGATAGTGTATTAGTTGTGTAGCTGATGGACATTTTCTACGGTTATGTGAGACCAGAACTAAGGATTCAAATTTAAGAGAACGATGTACTCATTTTAAAACAGATACTTTGACTTTCTTGGACAAAAGTTATGAGGACATGTACAAACATATCTTCAAATTATACTTTATAAATTGCTCCTACAGGGAGCAGGTTATAGGGATGGAGTCATACAATCCCGAGAATGTACAAGGAGGCGTCACATGATCCAGAATGGTGGTCAGATAACATTATTACATATTTCAGCTAAAAAATCGAGAGAATGCAACCTGCTTGAGAAGCCACAGTTTATTGCTCCCTTTCTTTCCTTCTTCCTTCTCACAGCAACGTATGAGAGGTGAAAACCTGTCAGTCATCTTTAACATTCATGAAGAATTCCTGTTGAGGATTCATTGGAATCTCCACATTATCTGAAGCAAAAGGAATTCAGCCAACTCCAAATGTCACAGGAAGGAATCCGATTGCCAACAGATTGTGTGAGCAGAATTATCTCAGAGGCAGAATACCATTTATTTTGTTTTTCCTTTTTGTCTTGAATTTAACTATTTCTTGTAAAGCTCTTTCGAGCTGGTATACTGCAGAGATTTTTTCTGTCTGTCTTCAGGCATGTGTATGGGTGTGTCTGTGTGCACTTGTGTATGTGTCTGTGTATGCACAAAGTGTGTTGGTGGATGCATTGAAAGATAAATATTAATGTACATATCTGTCCAAACTGCTTGTCATGTATCTTTCCATCTTACTTTGAGTATCGTTGATTAGGTGAATTATTTTTGCAAATGTAAGATATTGAACTGACTTGTCCCTCACAAAGAACGTGCCCTAGTCTGAGACCTATATCATTGGCCAAAACACCAACCTGGTTACATTTCAAATTTATAATGACCAGTGGAGTAGTGGCACTAGAAAATAAAACAGTGACCCCTCTAACCACAGTCTGAGCATGGATGAGGAGAAATTCACAAAGGGCAGTTTGAGAGCAAATGCTCTTCCCCGGAAGTTTGTGGTGCCTGTGTGTTTGCGTTTAGTCAAAGTTGTTAGTTAGATATTGGACAGTAAACGACAATGAACTACATATAGGAAATTGAGGCTGAAACCACAAACTGATCAGCCAAAATCAGCTGGAGAAGGCTCAAAGTGTCTAATTACCCACTCCTGCTCCTCAGTCCAACGTCCCTATTTTCCATTCAGCTCCTCAAACCTGCCAGACAAGAACGTTTGGAGGTCATTTACTTCGATAAACTGGTACTCAGAAACAGAGCAGACCATTCAGGGCCTGAAGACTCGGTAATGTAGTGCTGGAAAAGCACAGCAGGTCAGACAGCATTCAAGGAGCAGGATAATCGACGTTTTGAGCATAAACTGTTCATCAGGAATCCTGACAAAGGACTTTTGCCCGAAATGTCGATTCTCTTGCTCCTTGGATGCTGCCTCGCCTGCTGTGCGTTTCCAGCACTACACTCTCGACTCTGCTCTCCAGCATCTGCAGTCCTCACTTTTTTAGCACCTGAAGACTGTCACACACAGTTTGGTATGGTGTTGGAAAATATTCTTGGGAAAAGAAAGAGTCGATGCCAGTGTAAAACATCCTACTCCTATCTCTTTACAAAACTGTGTTCATTTGTTGGTTATGTTGCACACCAGATTCATTATGTGTACAGCTCCTATACCTCACCCAGAGGTGGCTCACAAATTATCTGGTCTCCCTGACTGCAATTTTCAATCACAGAATTTCCAGGAAAATAACTTTCCAAAAACCGAATGCGAGAACAACAGAAACACAAATCAATAATCCAGCCCTTTAAGCCTGTCTTTCCCTTCAATAAAATCATGACTAATCTGCTCAGTGCCTCTATTCCTCTTTTGTGCCCAATTCCTGCAGGCCTCAACTCTCCGATGCGTCAACTATCCATCGTGCATCCCACCCACCCCCAAACCTCTCAGTGATCCATCTCTCCTAACCCTCTGGAACAGAGAAATCCCGATAGTCACTACCCTTTGTGAGAAGGAAACACTCCACACGCACACGCCATGACCTATTGGTATGAATCAAAATATGAACACAAAGTAAGACTGACAGGCCTTGATATCAAAGCAGGATTTAACTGAGGATGGTATCAAGGAACCCGAACAGAATTGAATGTAATGGGAATGATGTGTAAACTCCCCACTGGTTAGAAGCCATTCAGAGCACAAGGGAAGGTGTTTGTGTTTGGTGAGGATCAACCATCTCAGTCACAGGACATCTCTGCAGGCATCCTCAAGGTAGTTTTCTTCAGCTGCTTCAACATCTTTCCCAGAGCATACAGTCAGAAGTGGGAGATGTTCTCTGAAGATTGCATAATGTTCAGAGTAAGTTGTCACCTCTCTGCCGCTGAAGAAGTCTGTGTCATATGTCCTGGATAGCATTTAAACTGTGCTGTTGGTAACATTCATATAACAGTCCTGCTAGACATTGCTCATCTCCACAGTTAAGTATGAGGAGCTCATTCAGCACCTCGCGCTGGTGACAATGGAATGTAAGGACGCCATTCAAACCATTGAACCTATTGGACAAACCCATTCAGTCCTTTATGCCAACTTCACAAGTAGGGAAAGAGTGTAGTCAGCACATCGAGGTGTAAAAGAGGAACCAGGTGTCGCTAAGTCAGGTCCTTGAGCCACTTCCATATGACCAGGAAGAGGCAATGCAGCTTATTTATTACTTATTCAGAAATAGGAGGATGTTACTGATACCCCACAGATAGACTGCTGCATGTTGTTCCTCCTGGCTCTATTGCTCGTGGTAGACACGTATCACTTTAATATGGTTTGCTGAAGGTGAGGATAGAAAATGGATGGTTTGTGTAAAGTCTCAAGAAAATACCTTATTTCTCTGAGAAGACAGACTGGCGCTCCTGTGGAGGTCAGAAGCTGGTGGGAATGGCTAACTCTTTCAGGAATAAGGCATTGTGGCTACTTACCGATTTATGAACAGTGCAGGGCCGCACACAACTGCACACTGAGACGGTGAGAGTTCATTTCGAGCCTGAAGCTACATTTCAACCAACATGGGGATTCGATACAGGTACGTGAAATATTGGGAAAAATGTATCATGTGGAAAATGCAGTTTCTCACGAAATCATCGCCTTTATCTCGACATAATGAGTGTTAGTCCATAATCCTCAAGTTTAAATGTAATCGCCTGCTATTCCCTCGCAATGCTACAGACTAAACACTCATTTCCTTTATACTTGCTTTATCATCCAGGAATTAGTCTAGTGAAACTCCTTTGAACTCTCGATCGGAAAAAAAATATTGTTCCTTACAAAAGAGAGAAAATCTGCTAACAGTGCCCCAAATACTGTCCCAGCAACACTCTACAACTGCAGGAAGATGTCTTTACTCCTTTACTTGAATAATTTTATAATGAAGGACAACATACTGTCATTGTCTTACTTGTCTTTTCACAACTGCAGTTCTCAACCTCTCATCTTCTAACCAATACAAAATGGAAAGGACTGCATTTGTTGCTCACATTCAAATTATTTCTTTGCCTTGTGAACAGCTGTGCTCCAAGCACTGATAGATTTGATCCACTATTAGCAATGACCTTCAGTTTAGAGCAGGACCTTTCTCTCTGTATTCTCCCCATTATCCAATTTGCAATCCATTCAGTATATTCACCCCTTACAGAAGGACCCTAATGTTCTTCGCTCACCTGTCAAATGCCTTCTGAAAATTCAAATACACCATCCCCATTGGTTCTCATTTGTCGATGTCACAATCTAAATCGCTTCACAATTTTTAAGGTTGAACTGTATCTGCCACTTATCAGACCAGCTCTGCATCCTGTCAATGTCCTCTTGTAACCTACACCAACCCTCCATACTATCCACAACTCCACCAACCTTCATATCATCGGCAAACGTATTAACCCACCATTCCACTACCTCATGAAAGTCATCTATAAAAATCACAAAGAACACAGGTCCCAGAGCCGATCCCTATGGAACACCACTGTTCACTGAGCTCCAGGCTGAATACTTTCCATCTGCTATCATGATCTGTCTTCCATGGGCCTGTCAAATCCATATCCAGACAGTCAAATTTCCCTGTGTCCCAAGCCTCCTTACCTTCTGAATGCGCCTACAATGGGGAATCTTATCAAACGCCTCGCTAACATTCTTGTTCACCACATCTACTGGTCTATCTTCATCAACGTGTTTTTTCACATCTTCAAAGAATTCAGTAAGGTTTCTGAGGGATGACCTGCTGCTGACAAAGCCATGCCGACTACCTCTAATCAAACTATTGTTTTCTAAGTAATTGTAAATCCTGCCTCTCAGAATCTTCTCCAATACTTTGCACACCACCGATGTAAGACTGACTGTTCTGTCATTCCCACGGTTATCCCTACTCCATTTCCTGAACAAGGGAATAACATTTGCCACCCTTCAATCATCTGGCAATACTCCAGTGGACAATGTGGATGCCAAGGTTATTGCCAAAGGCACACCAATCTCTCCCATCACTTCCTGGAATAACCTCGGGTATACCCTATCTGACCCAGGTCATTTATCTATCCTTATGTTTGTACTTCAATCAGTCAGTAATTCCCTTCAAGTGGAGGTGGTGTTGTATTATTAATTAAGGAGTCAGTTACAGCAGTAAGGAGGGACAATATCTTGGAAGTGTCTTCAATTGAGGGTTTATGCGCCAAGGTAAGGATCAAAACGATGACAGAACACACTGCTGGGGATATTTTATATAGCCCCAGAAAGATGAAAATACGGGAGCAGATATATAACCAATTCACTGACGTGTCTAGGAATGCAAAGCTGGAGATGTTACAGAGATAGGGAAGAAAGGGTGGAGATGTTACAGAGATAGGAAAGCAAGGGTCGAGATGTTACAGCGAGAGGAAAGCAAGGCTGGAGATGTAAGGAGATAGGAAAGCAAGGCTGGAGATGTTACAGAGAGAGGAAAGCATGGCTAGAAAGGTAGCATGGCCTGTGCATGCTAGAACAGGTTAGTGACATAATTTTAAATACGATCACAGGATATAGGGAGTAGTGTAGCAGATGGAAGTTATAGAGATTGGGAGGGATGTAGGGGCTGGCAGAATTTTCAGTGATAGATGGGTCTGGAGTATGAGATAAAGATTGTGGAGTTATGGAGGGTTACTGAGACACAAACGGATGTAGCGGCTGGAGGAGATGACAAGGAAAGATACAGACATACACATAGATAGCTTAAAAATGGAATTGAGCAATGTCTTAATAGAGAAAATATTATAGAATTCTTTGGAATAGACAAGGCACTGGGAGGAACTGAAGGAGTGAGACCTTGGAGTGTCCAATCACAAGAGAAATAGAGTCAGTGTCATACAGCACAGGACAGGCCCTTCGGTTGACAGCGACACAAATAAAAAGCCCTGCAGACCCTGGAAACCCCTCCTTCCTAACGTCTGGGGACAAGGGTTAGATTTGGGAGAGGTGCCCTAGAGACAGCTCAAACAACAATGTGACATAACAACACCTCATGGTGTCAGATCAAGCACTGACACGGAAACCTCCTGCTGACTCCCCTCCCTCAGCTGATGGATCTGTGCCCCTCCACATTGAACAACACTTGGAGGATGCACTGAGAGAGTGACAGAGCTGGGGAATGTATACTGGGTGGGCCATTTCAAACCCCACCAAGAGGGGATCAGCAGCAGCATTGCTGATCGAGTCCAAAAGGACATAGCTGCGAGACTGAGTCTGCATCAGGACAGGGGGGAACGACTGAGAGGGAGAAACATACTTGACCTCATCTTCATCAACCTACTGACTGCAGACACATTGATCGATGACCATATTGGGGATGGTGACTACCACACACAGTATTCCTGGAGACAAAGTCCCACATTTATGTGTGTGTGTGTTTATACACACACATACATGCACGCACATGTGAGAGATACTAAACGGGACAGATTTTGAATAGGTCCAGAACTCAGCACTGGCCTTTCTAGGGTGATTCGAGTTATTACCAACAGCAGCAGAATTGTACTCCAGAACAATTTTCACTGCCACTACCTGGCATATGCTCCACTTCACCCTGACCATCAGGCCAGGGGATAAACCCTTGTTCAATGGAGAATACAGGAGGGCCTGCCAAGAGCAGCACCAGCTATACCTGACAATGAGGTGACATTACCAATCAAGACCACTTACTCACCAAATAGCATCAACAGCCAGTGACAGACAGATCTAACCAACAAACCAGAGTTAATCTGTGCAATCCTGTCACATGCAATCAGGGTGAATTGTATGGTCAATCAAACAACTCACTGGAGGAGCAGGATCCACAAATATCACCTTCCTCAGTGATGGAAGAGACCAGCACAGCAATAGAAAAGATAAGGCTGAAACATTCACAACAATGTTCAGACAGAAGTAGCCTTGGGATGATCTATTTTAATCTCCTCCAGATGGCAGTCGTCAGCTAATTCAATACATTTTTGTTTGGTATCTCCAAGTGGCTGGAGGGATGGGATAATTCAAAAGCTGTGGGAACTGAAAACATTCCATTCAAGCTGGTCCTGCAGGGATATTGCACTGAGACCTACCTGACAATGTGGGAAACTGTCCGGGCGGGTCCTGTACACACGCAGATAAAACATCAGACAATCAACGACTGCCCCATTGCTCTAACCCATATCACTAATAAAGTGTTGCAATGTTATTGAAATCTACAGTGGGATCAAGTAGCACTTCCTCAGCACCAGCCTGCTCACTGAAGCTTAGTTTGGGCTCTGCCAGGGCCACTCATCCCTTGGGCTCATTGAAGCCTGTTTTAACGATGCACAACAAGAAAACACACAGCTGAATTAGACAGGTGAGGCGACAGTGACTGAACTTTAAACATCAGCATTTGACCAAGTGTCGTATCCAGAATTAACCGCAAAACTAGAGCAAATAAGTCTCGTCTGCACTGGCTGAAGTTATACCTGGCACAAATGACGGTGGTTGGGGTTGGTGGGGTGTAGCCACCTCAGCTGCAGGACAGCTCTGCAGCAGTTCCCTAGGGGCGGGGTTTCTGGGTAAGCCTGTAGATCAGAAATGGAAAGGTAAGGCGTCATAATCTTCAAGGTTGATAGGGCTGCTCTCGCATTAGACAGAAACGACTAGTGGTAGTTTAACTGGGCAGTCATCATGTCTCAAGTAAGGGAGAGGTTGAGTAGGATAGTCCTTTAGTCACCCGAGTCAGTGCAGGAATTGAACCCACACTGTTGGCATTAATATTTAGCTGCCTAACTGATTGAGCTAACCAAGTCCTCACTCATCTCCTTGTGGTAGATATTGTAATATTATCCCATTCAGATATGTTGTTAAACACCTCTGGAGCAGATGGAACTGCAAGAAAACTTCCTAAATCAGAGAAAGGGACAGTATCAGTGAGCTATAAGAGTGATCTCTGCCCTAGGCCCAATCATAAATGACCATCCCGCAGTGGAAATTCACAAGTGAGGATGTTCGCCATTGATGTTTGCCAATGTTCAATGCCATTTATGATTTACTCAGACACTGAAGCAGTCCTTGTCTAAATGCAACAACACCTAGAAATATGCGAGGTATGTGCTTCAAAGTGACAAGTACCATTTCCATTACACAAATGCCAGACAATGATTACCTCTAACAATAGAAAATTGAACCGTATACTTTAACGTTCAATGCCACCACCATCACTGAACACCCAACTAGCAATATCCTGAGGATTACCGTTAATCTGAACTGGACTGACCATATGATTTCATTACCCATTCCTGTGAAGGGCTTATGCTAAAACATCGACTCTCCTGTACCTCAGATGTGGCCTGACCTGTTATGCTTTACCAACGCCACACTTTGACATATGTAAATTAATTGTCCACAAGAATATGTCAGGGGCTAGGAATCCTGCAGTAATAACTCACTTCATGATCTCAGAAAGCCTGTACCCAATGATAAGACACATGTTGAATATGGGTGTGATGAAGTAACCCCCATTTCCTTGGGTGAGTGCAGCTTCACCATTCATCCACTGATACTCAGTAGTAGCAACACCTGCCATCTACACGGTGATCTGCAGAAATTTACCAATGCTCCTTACAATATATCTCTGAAGCCCGACCATCAAGAGGGACAAGGGAAGCAGATACATGGGACCCCCACCATGTTTGCGTTCTGTTCCAAGCCATCCACCATCCTGATCGGGAAGTATATTGCTGTTCCTTCAGTGTTACTGTTTCAAGTTCCCTCCCGAATGGTAATGGAAGTCTAACTACAACACATGGACTGCAGTGGTTCAGTGCGGCAGCTCCCCACCACTTTCTCAAGAGTAACAAGAGACAGACAATAAATACTGGCCCAATCATATTCTAAGAATAAATTAAAATGAAAAATATTGTCCAAACATGTCCAATGCTGGACACTATGCTTTGGGTTTTGTGAGCTCAGGCTGGTTGGGTTCAGTCGGTAACTTGCTTGTTGTGAACAGCTGAAAGGTTAGTCTGTCAGTCTCTCAGAGGCATGGCCTACATACCGAGCATCACATAGACACTGACATTCACAACATTATCTGAGCTCTGAGATAGACAGAAGCAATTCAAAATCTATTCATATCTGACTAACATGTTTAAACACACAGTGAAATTGTTACCACCAAAATGATTATGATTGAATATTACCAGGGAGGAAGTGAGCACTGAAGATGCTGAAGATCAGAGTAAAAAAATGTGGTTCTGGAAAAGCACAGCCGTTCAGACAGCATCTGAGGAGCAGGAGAGTCAACTATTAGTTCACAACATTGATACATAGGAAAATAATTGCATATTTTCAAAGTTCTTGCACTTAATAATAATGTGGTCTTTGGTGTGGGAATGATATTCATCATTTCAATGTTCCTTACTGTGAGTTGTGCACTGTTTTAATCATATTGTTGTTATAAAAGTGAACAGAATAAATGGGTGAATTTTGTGCATATTGGAAATCTAAATGTTGGTATTATGAAAGGATAGAGGACCTTCAGTAAAGAGACTTTGCTGTTTATGGTAGAACAATGCTGCAAACATGTAAACAGAAATTTCCAGCTCAAGTCATACACAAGGATGTTGGGCTGGGATCATACTGGCCATCAATGGTGCTGCACAACTCTGTTTGGATACTGACATTGTGGAGCTAACATACACTGGATATGGTTTATGAGGGATTCAATGGAAGATGCCATGTGCTGCAGGAGCCCATCACGTTTATAACACATTCATTCAGCTTCGCGTCCAAGGTGCAGAATTACAGAGTTTTGGGACACACCAGGAGAAATATACTTGCAAGACATGGTTGTTTACAGGTCATTGTTATAAATGTTTAACTGCATCTGGAGCAGCGCCATGTGCTAGTCCATTGAATAGTCTGCCCCACACACACCTCCCTGTTGTTCAGGTATGTCTGTTACCAGTCTATTGTGAGGGATTGTGTGAGTAACTGCCCAGCTCCAATTTGAAAGCAATCTGGACAGAGTGTGGAGATAGCCAGTGTTTTGGAGGTCATGGTGAAGGTCAGTAACACTGTGTCTGAATTCAAGCTTTTCCTCAAAGTCATTTCCAACAACATTGCTGCCTGCAAGATTGTGTGTTTACTGATCTGAACATAAATCGGCTGTTTACCACAGTCACTGAATTGTGTAATGGTTAGGTGTGCGCTCTGGTTTTTCAATTATTGTTCACTTCAATTGTTTTCAAATGAAAAACATTGATGTCTGGTTTATATTAGAATATGTAAGAAATAAAGTGATATTAACGCTTCACTATACAAAATGTAAAAGTGATGTGTTGCATATTTCCCACAGACTAATCAAGCAACAATCAATATTGTCTGGAAAGCAAGAATATGTGAACAGGACTATGTCCCAGGCAACATCACCATCCTCTCTGGTAGGTTCTGTCCTACTGAAAGGATACAGCCAGGCAGAAGAGGGCAGCTCCTTGGCATATAGTCAGTACAGAGCAGCATGGTGGCTAGCACTGATGCCTCACAGCACCAGGGATCCAGGTTCGATTCCAGCCTTGGGCAACTGCCTGTGAGGAGTTTACACATTCTCCCCATGTCTGCATGGGTTTCATCCCACAGTCCAAATATGGGCAGCTCAGGTGAATTGGCCATGGTAGTGGGTTGCTCTTTGGAGTGTGAGTGTGGACTGGTTGGGCCGAAGGGTCTGTTCCCACACTGTAGGGAATGTATTCTAATCATAGTGCTCAGCATTGATGCTGGATCCTGTGGCTGCTAGACTGCTCTGCAGCAGGTTTTGCAGGAATCAATAAAAGGGAAACCTATAATTGACCACATCATAATCTTTCTGCCTGCTGCAGATACACCTCTCCATTTCATACACCGGTAAGAATGCTCACTACACAGTCCTTATATCTTCACATTTTGCAGACCCTCCACATAATGATATGTACTGAACGGTACAGACTTTAAACAGGTTAAGCAACTAATAATGACGCAACCATGAGGTATAATGGCCCATCTGCGGCGGCAGCAGCATCATATTCTGTAGAACTCATACAGTCTGCAACTTCCTGGACCGACATACCTCCCATTGTACAGTAACCATCACGGCCCGACATACCTCCCACTGTACAGTAACTGTCACAGCCTGGCTAACCTCCCACTGTACATTAACCATCACGGCTCGACATACTTCCCACTGTACAGTAACCATCATGGCCCGAGATACCTCCCACTGTACAGTAACCGTCACGGCCCGACATACCTCCCACTGTGCAGTAACTAACACGGCCCAACATTCCTCCCACTGTACAGTAACCATCACGGCTCGGCATACCTCCCACTGTACAGTAACCATCACGGCCCGACATACCCCCCACTATACAGTAACCATCACGGCACGGCATACCTCCCACTGTACAGTAACCATCACGGCTCGGCATATCTCCCACTGTATAGGAACCATCACGGCCCGACATACCACCCACTGTACAGTAACCATCACGGCCCAACATACCTACGGGAGCCAAGTGTTTAGCACTGCGCCCTCACAGCGCCAAGGTCCTGGGTTCAATTCTGGCCTTGGGTGACTAACTGTGTGGAGTGTGCACATTCCCCCTGTGTCTGCATGTGTTTCCTATGACAGTCCAAAGATGTGCAGGTCAAGTGAATTGGCCACATTAAATTGCGAAGTGTTTTACTCATAGGGGAATGGGTGTGAGTGGGTTACTCTCTGGAGGGTTGACGTGGACTGGTTTGGCCGAACGGCCTGTCTCCACACTGTAAGAAATCTAATCTCCTCTTCATGGTTCAAGTCAAGAATATGATGGTATAATCACTTGCCTGAATGAGTGCAGCTCCAACAGTATTCTGGTATGGACTTACTAGCTACTGGCAACATCGTTGTGTGGGGAAGATCATGTCTCACAAACTTGATTGAATGTTTTGAGGAAGTGACAAAATTGATTGATGAGGGCATGGGGCTGGATGTTGGCCATTTGGACATTAGCAAGGCCTTTGATATGGTTCCTTATGGCAGGCTCATACAGAAGGTGAAGTGAAATGGGATCAGCGATCAGTTAGTAAGATGGATAGAGAACTGCTTGGCCATAGGAGACAGAGTAGTGGTGGAACAGTGTTTTTGTGACTGGAGATCTGTAAGTAGACTGGCGGAGTTGCAGATTGTGAGGATGATTGCCAGAGAATACAGCAGGATGTAGGTCAGCTGCAGACTTGGACAGAGAAAACACAGATGTAACTTTATTTGGACAATTGTGACGTGATGCATTTTGGAAGGTCTAATGCAGGAGAGAAGAATAAAGTGGATGGAAAAACTATGGCCGCATCAACATCAGAAGGGATCTAGGTGTACAGCTCGACAGTTCCCTGAAAGTGGTAACACGGGTGGATAGGTGATCAAGAAGACTGAAGGCAAACTTGCAGACAGGCATCGGAGCATGCAATATGAAAATTAACATGTCATATTGCAGCTGTAGAGAAACTTATTTCGAGGTACGTTTAGAATATTGTGTACACTATTGGTTGCCACACGATGTTGAAGTGTTTGAGAGGGTATGGAAAAGTTTTACCAGAATGTTGTCTGGTTTGGAGGGTATTAACCAGAAGGAGAAATTGAACATACATGGTTTGTGTGCACCTGGGCATCATTGACTATGGGGCTACCTGATAGATATTTATAAAATTATCAGAGGCATAGATAGAAGGACAGTTAGAGGCTTTTTTCCCCCCAGAGTATAAATATCAATGACTCAGGACTGTAGGTTTTAGGTAAAAGGGAGAAAGTTCAGGAGATGTGATAGGTAAGCTTTATTTTTGCTTTTGGACAGAATGTGAAAGTACCTGGAATGCACTGATAGAGGGGAAGAAGCCAATATAGCAAGGTTTAAGAGGGATCTTGGCACAAATATGAGTAAGTAGGGTACAGAATGACATAGAGGGTGTCGGAGCAAAAACGTTTGTTCTTACTTTAGAAATGCATCATGTGTCAGTGCGGGCTTGCTGGGCTGAAGGGCCTGTTCCTGTACTGGACTGTTCTTTATGACAAGACTTGAGTGCGGAGTGGTGAGATGCTCACTGAATGATTACTGATGATCAACAGCCACATTATTGTGGTTCCCCGCCACCCCCCACCAACTTGCAGCTTCATATCCTTCCCCACTGTGGGGAAACTCAATAAAGAGAATTTGACATGAAAGTCAGACCTGGTACCTGGTGACTCCATCTCGCCGCTCGCTCCTGCAGACTTCTATCCTGGACCCCAACATCTCGGGAGAAACTACATGAACAGAAGCTGCATGTACTCCACACCCACCAATGTTGACATCAGACACTTGCCAACTTCACCATGCATTCCCAGCACATCTCCGACCCACTAACAATATGCTTCTGTACTTCAATGCTGCAGCTCAGGGTGCACTGACAACTCTCATTGCAATGCTGCTGCAAGGACACTGTGCTCAGGGACACACACCCACCTCATGGACTGTCCCTCTGGGCTGCTCACTCCATGTTTGTACACACTCAATGCTGCTGCAAGGACACTGTGCTCAGGGACGCACACCCAGCTCATGGACTGTCCCTCTGGGCTGCTCACTCCATATTTGTACACACTCATTTTGAGCTGACTTGAATACTCACAGAATTATTGCCTTGTCTTACCTTGCCCTCAGCAGTGTTTCCTCTTAGCCAGAGCTACCAGGCTCACCTGCCTGCTGTACTGTCTTGGTGTTTAGCACAGACACAAACCCAGGAAGCTTGATATTATTGTCCACAGTCAGTCACGGTGTCCAGCACAGTGAGTCAGGGGGAGTCTCAGATCCCAGCCTGGGAGTTTGGACACAGTCAGTCAGCCTCTTGTGGTTGTTAGGGTCATGGTCTTTCTCCTGTGACGGGGTGAGGAGCTGAATGTTGGTAGCCCCCTATCCCTCTTGGCTCTTTCTGCTCTTGTGAGGGGTGGTTCCTTCCAAAATATGACAATTACCAAGCAGTATTAAGGGAGGTGGAATTGTTTGTTACAGCTGGTACAGACCGAGAGATGGTGCTGCATTCAGTGAGAGTGGGAGAACATGAGCCTTTGTGGGAGGTGGGTGCAGTAACAGAGATACAGTGAGGGCGAGCTCACGAAGTGCAGATGGTGGTACTTACCATGGTGGAGTGGAGAAGGTCACTGACCTCCTTCCAACACTGCTGGGCATTCACCAAGAAGGCTGGCACCTCACTGACACAGGGGTCAACCTCCAACCAAGCTGGCAGGGTATAGTATCATAGCCTCCCCTGCCAGTCCTGGAGGAAGATAATGTCCCTCTCGTGCACCATGCCATCCACCAGAACCTCAGCGACTTGGTCTCAAAGTGAAGCCCCAGTTTTTCCCCCTCTGCCATGTCTCGGGCAGTTTCAGATTGACAATCTAAGAATGCAATGACTTTTTACTAATGGCCCCTGGAGCAGGGAGGCTGGTGCATTCTGGGATATCCAGGCAGTGGGCAGTTGTTATGACAAAGGGGAAAATCATCGTGTTAGTGTCACATAAGAAGATAACCACGTGTGCAGGGAGGGTAGTTAATGAGGCAGATTGGGCATGGTATCATGAGAAAATACACTTCACCTTGTGGAGAGAAACCCTCCATAAAACTCGACTAAAAGCAGGTTGTGAGTTCATGGAATGCCCTGCCAGTAGCAGTGGTGGACTCTCCCTCTTTATGGTCATTTAAGCGGGCATTGGATAAGCATATGGAGGTTATTGGGTTAGTGTAGGTTAGGTAGGCTTCGGCAGCGCAACATCGAGGGCCGAAGGGCCTGTACTGCGCTGTATTTTTCTACGTTCTATGTTCTATGTTTTATTAAAATGAGACTTAACCAAATCATAAGATGGTTTAGGCCTCTGTCTGTCTGAATCAAAATAGGGATGCAGTGTGAATTATGGGGAGCAACAAGCTTGGAGCGGAGAATTACAAAGGAGATTTAAATCCTTAAAAAGGGGTAACACAATGTTGTGGTTCTGTTCGCCGAGCTGCACAAAAAAACCTCCCAGCTTGGCGAACAGAACCACAACAACGAGCTCCCGAGCTCCAAATCTTCTCCCAAACTTTGGGGTACCACAATGTTCCAGGCTATTAAATGGAGCCGGGAAAAATCCCCTGCCTTATAGTTACCTACATTATTCAACCCTCACTGGATGCAGGGATGGTGCCGGAGGCCTGGAGAACGGTTAATACCGCAACTTTCTTTAATGTGGAGCAAGGGACTGACTGAATAGGTCGAGGCTGGAATTCTGAGACAGTGGATAAACAGCCCCTGAGGAAGTCCCAGGGACTCCAGGACAGTCGGTCTGGATTTGTGCAAGGAAGATCCTGTGTAATTAATCTGACTGTATCGGTTTGAGGCAGTAACTTGTAACTGCATGTGACTTACTTGGATTTGACGAGAGATCCCATGGCAGACTGTTTAAAAACAGAAATTATGGGGTCCAGGTGAATGGAGCAAACGACCCAGAGAAATGCAAGGCAAGGAATTTGGGGACAGCAACATCAGAGAGGAATGTACAATAAATGAGAGCATAGTCTATGTGGGCAGATAAATGGAGGTAGCTGGAAGCATCAATAATCTTGTTAATGAAGCAAATGGCACCATTTCCTCTATCAGCCAAAGTACAGAATTTCAGAGCAGGAAGCTGATGCTGGAACTGCATAAATAATGAGTTGAGTCACAGCTTGGGGATGGTGTGTAGTTCTGGTCATCCCATCACATGGAAGGATGGATTGGACTGGAGAGGGTACAGAGGAGATTCTTCACCCTGTGACAGTGGAAGTGCGATTCTGAGGAAAGATAGGAATGGAGGATGCTGAGACGAGATTTGATTGGAGTGCACATGCTGTCAGGGGCCTGGGGGGTAGAGAGGGAAATGACATCTTGTTCCTGTTGGTAAACTGCTTCACCAGTGGTGAATATTTAATATAATTGGCTGAAATATCAGAATAGTGGTGAGGAAAGTAATTATTTCACCCAGAGTATGGTCGGGATCTGGGAGTTACACATGGAAGCGGAGTAGAGGCAGAAACTCTCAAACCATTTTAAAAAGGTGCCGGGATCTGCAGCTGAAGTCCTATAGTATCCAGGGAGACAGAACTAGGACTTTAAAAAACAATGTTACATCTTGTCCAATGCAGAAAGTGGACAGAATGATCTTGTCTACACTGTTATTTTCTGAAGTTTTCGAAGATTCCAAATATCTGATAGAATCAATACACAGAGATGAGGGGTGAGGGCAGGGAGGAGCAGCGTGTAAATTGATTAGCACCACAATAATACTGATCCCATCCTTTATACACAATGTACTTCACTGCGTTGTCCTAGTTACCCTTCCTGTAGAAATGGGGAAAACCTTTGATTATTCAGATCTCAATCATGGTCACACTGCAGCCCCATCTCCATAATCCCAGCTCAATCTGACCTGGTTCACATTATTTAAAGCTCCCATTTCACTGGCCTTGTTGACAGGTTCCCAGCACCTCCCATTATTTTGTGAATCCTGGTAGTCTCCTCTTCTATTCCTTTCTGGATCCCATATACACACCAAGTTATTTTCAATCCCTCCCACACACCCCAGAAGGAATTTCATCCCAGCTCTGTCACGTTAGCACATCCAGCTTGTACAGTTGCTGCCTACCCCAGAACAAGCCCCAATGTCTCAGGAATCTGAAGCCTTTCCCGCTGCATCATCATTCCAGTCACACTCTCATTTACCTAAAACTCAGAGTTCTGTTCTCACTTGTATAGGGCACTGGGAGTATTCCAGGGATTGCTACATTTGAGGTTCTGCTTGCTAACCATCCACCAAGATCCCTAAGTTCTGATTCCCGGACCACTTCACCCTTCCTACCCAGGTCATTCCTACCAACATGGACATGACCTTTGACTGCTCACTGTCCCACAGACGAATGTCCTGCAGACACAGTGACATTCTTATTACCACCATGCTAGAATTACAGACACACTTTCCCATCTCTCCTGTGCCTATTGCTCCTCCTTCCTTCTCCCTCCCTTCCTGCACAGTCAGGCTGCTCGTGGTGCCACAGACATGACTCTGACTGCACTCCCCTGAGCAGGCAGCACCTTCATCATTTTCCAAACTGGGAAACTGAATTGGGAGGGAGACATCAGGCTATTCCTGGATTCCCTGACTGTTTCTCTTCGATTGCATAGTTCCCCCATTCCCTTCCTTATTCCAGGCCATCATATCTGCAGGGTGATCTTCTCTCTGTATCTATTATTCACCTAAGCGTTACAGATGTCCCACAGAGTCTCCAGTTGCTGTCTGAGCTCCAAGACCCTGTGTTCATCTAGAACACCAGAGGGCCTGCGAATTCTAAATGTCATAGAACACATTTTCCATTTGACAAACATGTGCTATCATATCCTAAACTGCAAGTTACCTCGTCTTACTTAATTATTTACTGAGTGTAACATTAACATCAGGGAAATAACATTAGGGCAAGTCCATTATCCAACTGTGGCTTACTGAGATTACTTTATCATATTGGCTCAGATATTCACTTATTTCTCTTATTTCTGAGTTCAATCCTGCATTCAAAATTTGAAAAAGTAAATTTGCTGGCACATAGCAATTTACACACGGTCGCTAATAACAGTTTATTATCAGCCAATAAACTTGCAGCTTTTTCTGTGATGGATCTTACACTTCTTTCAAACCCAGTGCAGACAAGGCCCAACCACAGAAAGTTATCTCTCTGACTCCCAGGTAGATGTAATCCTCCAGCTCCCACTCCACTCTGCTCCCTCACATGGTCACTCCCTCTGTTACACCGTGCTGATTTCGAGCCTCCTGCTCTGCTGTTTCTCCAACTCCATATCCCAGTCGGAGTCGATCCTCGCTGCTGATTTATATTCTCCAGATCTGTGCTGCTCTTTCTCATGTTTTCTCCCTTTGTCATTCCCAGGTAATGGTAGACTTCAAGCCTCAGCTGAGATTTATAACACCCCATTCCACACTGCTCCCACACCGGATCGCTGCTGTGCCTGGAAGACAGTGGAAAAGAGGAGGATTAGACAGAAGAGAGTGTGTTCCAGTGATTGAGTGAGCTATATGGGATGGAACAAGTTATCTGGGGAGCTACGCAGACCTGCAGCAACTAAAGATGTTTACTGGAAGATACAGTGAGAGTTTCAGACATTGAAGAAGGCAAAGGAACTAGAGAGGTGGTGGCTTGTTCATGACGGAGCTTTGTAGAGTCTAAAGGGCTTTTTCTGAACTGGTTACAGAGATTCAACAAACGCAAATTAACATCCAGCAAGTGTTGTCTTGTCCTGGAGACTGAGATGGAGACTAGGAAGTGACAGACTTGGATGTGACAGAGTGAAAAGACTTGCAGTAACTGGGGGGAATATAAATCTTTGGTGCACTGGTGGGTTTCAAGGACCGTCCGGAAATGAGGAGGTGCAGAGATGGGGAGCATTCCAAATAGTGGGATTGTAGGGGCTCAAAGTCCTGAGATGGATAAGGAGGAAGAAAATTGCCAAATTTAGTACATGCAACCATTGTAATTATAGAGATTTAGGAAGGGAACCTGTGCTGTCATTGATTACAGTTATATTGAGAGTAACAGAAACTGAAGGAGTTACAATTTTACAAAGGG
This sequence comes from Hemiscyllium ocellatum, assembly GCF_020745735.1. Lineage (NCBI taxonomy): Eukaryota > Metazoa > Chordata > Chondrichthyes > Orectolobiformes > Hemiscylliidae > Hemiscyllium > Hemiscyllium ocellatum. The sequence continues at coordinate 31,687,252 of NC_083440.1, read as the reverse complement.
AGAGATTTTAGGTGATCAGAAGTTTAAACAAGAATAAAGAAATTTGAGTGATCTCTAGCACAGATGGGAATGGAGGAGGTGAAATATTGTGAGGAACTATAAGATTTATAAATTGGGGAGGACGTCAGATATGAAAGAGAGAGCTGCATTGTATGCAGTTACAGACATGAGGAGTGTTGTAGCGCCTGCTAGAGGGTACACAGATAACAACAGTTCCAACGGCTGGTGCAGTGGCTCGGGAAGGCAGCTCACCACCACCTTCTCAGGGACAACTCCAAATCACCAATAAATGCTGGCTCAACCAACAAAGCTCATGTTCACCAATGAATGAATAAAAGATCTACAAGTAGCATTGAGGACACTGAGGAAGGCTCTTTCAACAACACTTTCCAAACCCAGAACCATTATACCCTGGAAGGACAGGAGCTCCCGGTGTATGGGAACACCAGCATTTCCAAGGCGCCCTCCAAGCCACGCTCCATCCTCCCAGCACTATGTCTGTCCCTACACCCAAAGGACTGAAATGGGTCAGGAAGGCAGCTCACCACCACCTTCTCCAGGGAATTACAGATGGGAAAGTAATGGTGATACTCTGCTGTTTACAGCCAGACAGCAAAATAAATCCAGCAGTGGGTGTGAAATGAAATTTCCCTGTCAGAACAACATGCTGAACATGGATAGAGGATTTGTCTGATTGGCACAAGACAGAGAGTGTGAAGAAAGGGGCCTTTTTCACGATGGGAACTGATGATGAGGGGAGCTCCGCAGGGGTCAGTGTTGGGACTACACTCTACACGTTATACATTCAGAGTCTGGGCAAAGATATGAAGGGGTATGAGAAATGGTTTTCCAAGAAAGATGCCAGGAATGAAATTCGTGCCATATAAGTAGCAGGTGAAGTCTCTAGGTCTGCACTTAATAAAGTTTCAGAGGCAGCGGCAGAATCTCATTCAAACTTAGAAAATACTGAGGGGCCTGGATGGAGTGAACGGGGGAGGATGTTTCCACGAGCAGGAGAGACTTGGGGCTTAGGGTACAAATTCAGAGTGAAGGGACGATCCTTTAGAATAGAGATGTGGAGGAATTTATTGAGCCACAGGGTGATGGACCTGTGGAACTCACTGCCTCATGGGGCTGTGGATGCTAAGTGATTCAGAGATAGCTAGGTTCTTGATGAGTAAGGAGATCAAGGGTTACAGGGAGTAAGTGAGAGAAACAATTCAGCCATAATCAAATAATGGAATAGACTCGATGGAATGAATGGCCTAATTTTACTCCAATAAATGTTAGTCTTATGGACTGTGCTTTTTCCATAGGTTTCTAACTGTGCACTTCGCATTTCTGGCATATCATTTACCATATATCCCAACACTTTCCTGATTATTGCTGTCACTTCTTGGTTTCAGATCAACTGCAGAAAGCTACACCACAGCGTAATTTGGAAATCCTTGCGTATAAATCTCAGAAAGGTGGTATACAGGGCCAGAAGTATATAGAGAAGGCAAATGCAATGTTGGCATTGATTTCAAAGGGAATGGAGAATAAAAATAGGGAAGGCTTGCAGAGAATACTGTGAACAGGTTTGGCCCCCTATCTGGAGGGAAAAAGTCCTTGCATTGGAGGCAGCCTCGGAAGGTTCACCAGTCTGATCTTCA